>NC_087157.1:25710615-25780615 GCF_035594125.1 Scylla paramamosain
GAGAGAGAGAGAGAGGTGGGGAGTGATGGTGGTAGTGAGGGGGAGCCACACTGATCATGGGAATGGACGGGGATGGACTAGGTGGGGTAGGTCATATGGGTGGGGGGGGTTAAGGTTTAGTCTTTGGGGGGTTTAACCAATTACAGGAAAGCAACAGTCTTCGTCAGGTAGGAGGTGAAGCACGTCACTGTTGAATATATGGGGCGGGATTGACAGAGGTCTTACTGCAGCTGACTATACGTAACTTGAAAGGGTTAAGGAAGGATGTTAAAAAAACACGACTTGCGGTTTGGACATGAGGGAAAAAATAGGACAAGAATGATTGGAAAAACATATATATACGTACAGTTCTAGATAAAATCATGAAATGTTAGGGCAATGTTCAAATGAGAGCACAGTAACATAAGGGGAGCTGGAAGAAGCCAGAAGGTTTGCACGTGGCAGTCCCTGTACGAAACATACCTATCCAATACCCATATCCACCCATCATCCCTACCCATATAAGTTTATGTAGCCTTCTTTTAAAGCACCGTATCGACACAGCATTAACAACCTGATCCTATTCTAGTTATCTATCACGAGTTGAGAACCAATTTCGTCCCATCCCTTTTCGTAAATCTATCAACCTTGAACCTGTTACGTCTAATCCTATCCTGTTCACTAACTGTCGGGACTTTATTTATATCAGCCTTGCTATGTCCCTAGTGCTACTGAAATTTCTCTAACTGGTAAAGAAAAGAGACTAGGGAATTATTGAGTCATAGAAACCAATATATTGATAAGGGTGAAAGGTGTGGATGAAATAGAGAGTTGGTTGAGAATTTAGTTTATATCACCCTTGTGCCACTTCAATACCTCTAAGTGGTAAAGAAAAATAGCTGGGGAATTATTCAGTAGTAGAAACCTAAATATCGATGAGGGTGAAGGGTGGAATAGGAAGCTGGAGCGAAGTTGTTAGTAAGAGGCGTGACGCTACTGATATCTGGAGCCTTGAAGCGGCGGTGGGGCGGCGGGGCTAAACTACTGCAAGTCCGGTTGGGGAAAAACTTTTGACGGCGGATGTTGGGTGGAAACTGTGTGAATAAGGTAAAAAAAGTAAAGGTTGGGGAAATGTGGTTTAGGTTACGTAGGTCTGTGTGGTAAAGGTTTGGTACTGTGGTATTTGTGTATCTATTTACTTATTTTTTGTTTGTGTTTGTGGTTAGTGAATGTGACCGTGCTTTAGTTTGTTGCTTTATGGTATGTGCTGTGTGTGATTTTTGTGCGGGAGAAGTGGTTGATGGTTCTGTTGGTGGTGGTGGTGATGTTATTGTATTAGTAGTTGTAGTAGTAGTAGTAGTAGTAGTAGTAGTAGTAGTAGTAGTAGTTGTTGTTGTTGTTGTTGGTTGTTGTTGTTGTTGTTGTTGTTGGTTGTTGTTGTTGTTGTTGTTGTTGTTGTTGTTGTTGTTGTTGTTGTTGTTTTGTTACTATTGCTACTACTACTACTACTACTACTACTACTACTACTACTACTACTACTACTACTTCTTCTTCTTCTACTTCTTCTTCTTCTTCTTCTTCTTCTTCTTCTTCTTCTTCCTTCTTCTTCTTCTACTTCTTCTTCTTCTTCTTCTTCTTCTTCTTCTTCTTCTTCTTCTTCTTCTTCTTCTTCTTCTTCTTCTTCTTCTTCTTCTTCTTCTTCTTCTTCTTCTTCTTCACCACCACCATTCCATTTCTCATAACCATCATGAAGGCGAAAAGAGAGAGAGAGAGAGAGAGAGAGAGAGAGAGAGAGAGAGAGAGAGAGAGAGAGAGAGAGAGAGAGAGAGAGAGAGAGAGAGAGAGGTGGGAGGGGAGAGTCCAGACCCACGAAACGGAAACCATCAGTCAAACAGAAAAAAAAAAAAAGGAAGGGGGAAAAAAAAAAGGAAGGGGAAAAAAAAAAAAACAGGCCATTTCATTGCGACGTACAATCAATCATGCACCAGTCATGCCCACCTGTCACAATGCCGTGCCACCATTCATCCTGCTTGTTTTGTGGTGCTGTTTGGGTGCTCGTGCTACCACCACCATCACCACCACCACCACCATCATCATTATCATCATTATCATCATTAGTGTCGCGGAGTTGTATGGTTTATTAATGTGAATGTTATTTATTAGTATTGCCCCTGTTGTAATGTGTTTGTTTGCTTCTCTTCCTGTGTTGTAATGTGATAAGTGTGTGTGTGTGTGTGTGTGTGTGTGTGTGTGTTGAGCCGTGATCGTGTTTGTTATAGAGGTGCTGAAGGGAGATTGAGTTGTGTAAGTGCACAGTAAGGTGTAGCAGGATTTGAAAGAGGTGTATTTGTTCTGTTTTATTTTAGTTTTCAAGTTAACGTCATCTGATTCGAATAGGGGAAATAGTGTGTTATTTGAATTAAATACGAAATGTTTGAGTTTCAGCGGGGGTTCGATAAGTGATAATTGGATTCAAGTTCGGAAACATCCACTCATTACCTATTATATTCGAAATTCGGAAATGAGTTCGAAAGTCCTTCCACCTTGATACTCATAAAGCAATTTTCGACTTTGAACAAGGACTTGGAACGTGGCTTGAAAGTGTATATTTGACCTTTGACGATCTTGTCCATACAGATTGATGGTCAAATGCAAGCCGACTTTGCATCACTAACATAAGGTGGAATCGAAAATAGGTAAGTGGGAAACAAGCTCCGGACTTTTCGAACCGATTTTCACGTACCATTTCGCAAAAAATGAGCACTACTTGGCTGGTGGCAGGTACCACTCTGTCCCTTCGTGCTGAAGAGCTACTAGAGGCACGGTGATGTTCTTGACTTTTTGTTATAATCAGGCTTAATTGGAAGCCATTCTTGTTTTTTTTTTTTTTTTTTTTTTTTTTTTTGGTGGTGGTGGTGATAACGGCGGTGATGGTGGTTGTAATCGTCTGCTGCGGCTTTGTGTGATACGGTTATTACCACCATCATCATGCTACTACTACTACTACTACTACTACTACTACTACTACTACTACTACTACTACTACTACTACTACTACTACTACTACTACTACTACTACTACCACCACCGCCGCCGCCGCCAGTTTCACCTCCGCCAAACCAACAATACCTTGCAGACTAATACCAGTCCGAACAACGATAAAGAAACACCACCACCACCACCACCACCACTAGCAGTAGCAGTAGTAATAGCATTTACAGCAGCGAGGGGGAGTAAATGTTTTCCTTGATGCCACCAGCGTTGGGTCTGATGCGATATTGACAAGGTTGTTTCCCGCCTGTGTATTTTGCATTCGTCCGCCCGCGTGGCCATTGTTGCCGGAGCAGCGTGTATGTTTATTCATGCGACATGCAGCCACTCCTGTCCTGCTGACTAATGAATAGGTTACTCCCACTGCCTCCCTGCCCGCATCCTCCTGCTGCCTCTCTGCCGCCGCCTCCTCCTGCCTCCCTGCCCGCCTCCTCCTGCTGCCTCTCTGCCGCCTCCTCCTCCTCCTCCTCCTCCTCCTGTTCCTCCTCCTTCCTCAAGAACCAGCTCAAATAGTCCCCCGCCGCGCTGCAGACACCTCCCCTCCCCCATTTCCTTCTCTTCCTCCTACGCGGCCGCCAACACGCACGCATACACGCACACACGTACGCACACATCTCCAACATACGCCTTTTATTATCATTATTATTATTATTATTATTATTATTATTATTATTATTATTATTATTAAATAAATTTTTTAACGTTTCAAGTATAAAGGTCTACGAAAGCAAAAGAAAAAAGTTTACTGTCTTGTTTCTGTCCATAATTTCGGTTCTTTCGTTTGTTTTTGTTCTAAATTATTTTAACTTTTTTTTTCTTTGCGTGTTATTTTTTTTTTATCCATATATATATATATATATATATATATATATATATATATATATATATATATATATATATATATATATATATATATATATATATATATATATTGATTGGTTTTATATTATATGTATATATATATATATATATATATATATATATATATATATATATATATATATATATATATATATATATATATATAATATATATATGTATATATATATATATATAACCAATCAATACGTCCTATCAGTTTGTCTCTTATTTTTTCTCACCCGTTTCGTCTTGTGACCTTGAGTTAAAACAGAATTATGATTTAACATTTTAGATGCCATATGAACCCATTGTTGCGGCGCTGTGAATTAGATCAAGCCAATCAGGTATTCAGTCAATCAGTCAATCAGACAGCCGTGTGCGCGGCTTGGCGAGTCTGGCGAATCGAGTGGTTATAGACAGAGTGATTTGTTCTCGTGGGTTTTGGTGTCCGCGAGGGGCGTGGGGTGTAGGGTACGCCAGGGGGCCGGCACACACAGCAGGGTAGTCGGCTACACACTCACTACTCGCACCTCCCTCCTGCAAGCACTAACTCGCGGCGTGCCTGCCAATTCCTTCACTCCTGTGCTGGTGGTGGTCAGTCAGGGCGTTCGCTTTGTCCTCGTTCGTGTTCTTGCTCTTCTTGTTTTCTTTCTCCTCGTGTTCGTCCTTCTCATCCTCTACCTTACCCTGGTTTTGTTTTTTACTCTTCTACGTCTGTCACTTTGAATGAGATAGTGAGCTTTGATTTTCCTTTGTTTTCCTCTCCTCCTCCTCCTCCTCCTCCTCCTCCTCCTCCTCCTCCTCCTCCTCAAGCCCAAAATCCTTCACTTAAGATTAGATACGTAATTTTGTCACAAACACCATCGTAAAGACCAACAGATGTACCACTCTTGTTCTTCCTTGATATTCTATAGTGCTCCTCCTGCTGCTGCTCCTCCTCAGTGGTGTGTAACTCAATAACAGGAGGCAGCTGGTGTTCACTCCCTGGCCAGATATCATCATTAAGGGGCTGCTCCCGTGTTCACTTCACATCTCATACAACCTAATGGTCTCACGCCGCCACACTTCCTACCCTTCGTCATTCTCTTTGTCAGCATTCCCTCAGGCCCGTCACCGCCGCCCTCCTCTCCCTGCTCCCTCGCCCCCGCGCACCAAGATGTGTCTGGCGGAATATTGCGGTGCTCGCTGAGGCCACGGCGACGCTGCTCTGGATGCCATCTGACTTTAATTACTCGTTGTGTTGTGCGCGGTCGTAGAATTAGACGCGGGAGTGGATGCATAACACGGCCAAGCTTTTTGTTGGCTCAGGATAAAGGGAATTAACTCTGATTGCCTGTTGATGTCCAAGAAGTTATGCCCAGGAATGGTTTATCGGGGGTAAGGCGCAGAAGGCTGGGTAAATTTGTACATTCACGTCTGCGTTGCTCTGTTAAGTGTAACTAGTTTTGTTCTAGTAAATAATGTTATTTAATATGTGCCACTGTTATTATGTGTATCTTTGCAGCATATCTTCTTTTTTTTTACCTACTCTGACGTAATCTAGCCGCCATGTGTACATTCAATTCAATATTATTTATTCACATAAAATGTACTATTAGATTCATATTGAAAATAAGAAAGTTAAAAAGAACAATAAGACCAATAAAACTAATCAAATAATTTAAAAACTAATCAGCGCATAATGCTTCCATCATCACCTTCATCTCCCGAGCTGCTGGTGTAGTAGTCCCTGGTGTCCCTCATGTGGCACAGTCCTTGGATGAGTTCACCGGTTTGTTATTTGTGACGCTGCTCATTTTTAAGATCCGCTAAATTACAATTAATTTCATAATTGTACATCAGATATCTTATATTACTACCTTATAGTAATGAAGGGCGTCCATACCGGCCCATTGTATTTATCGTTCGTGTGACTTTACTCGTATTTAGCGAACTTTAATAGATCTTTTAGCAGGCCACAATTCAGAAGCCATAACACTGGCGATATGAGGGAGTACGAAGTGCGAATAACAACATATAGAAAGAAAGAAAATAAGTAAGAAAATAAGGGAAGTTGCAAGAAGCATCGTGCTTGTATGTGCCAGTCCCTGCATGAAACATACCTACCTATTTCCACTTATCATCACCATCTATGAACTTTTCTAATCTTTTAAATCTCCCTAATGCCTCAGCACTAATAACTTGATTACTGAGTCTGTAGTGGTGCAGAACCCATTGAACCTCCCCTAGAATTCATAACAACACCTTGGAAAAACCTGAATAACTTCCATTAGTGCCTGCTGAAAGTGTTAGAGGTAAGAAGCCGAAATGTTTGAGAATAAGACCTTCAAGTCATTTGGGTCACGACGACACCGAGACGGCGCGACCCTCGTGGTGGGATGAAGTGTCGCTGTCGGTGTCCATGACCAATTTGGCGGCGGTAACCTGGCCTGCTGGGGGCGTGTGACCACCTGATGCGTTATTCATTCCGCGGCGACACCGGAAACACAGGTGGCGCGCGGGGAGGTGGGCGGCGCTGGGCTGGGCGGGGATGGTGCCGCGGGTAGTGTGATAGTGAACGGGAAGCTTCCTCCAATGCTAAAGGGAGCCACTCTAAGCCCGGCAGCCACATCGGTGCAGCCCCTCAGTGAAGCCTTCCGCTTGTTACGCCGGCGGGCTGTTGAAAGGTGGGCGAGGCTGGGCTGGGATGGTGTGATGGTGAGCGGAAAGCTTCGTCGTAAAGGCTTTTGTTAGGGCAGTCACTCCACGCCTAATAGCCACGCTCATCCTCTCGGTGACGCCCTTGCTTGTTACGCCAGGGAGCTGTTGGGAGGTGGGCGGTGCTGGGATAGGCTGGGATGGTGCGATGGTGAGTGGATAGTTTCGTCCAGGGGAAAATGCCTTTATTAGGGCAGCCTTTCCAAGCCCAGCAACCACACTCGTACTCTCGGTGACGCCCTCCGCTTGCTACGCTGGCCAGCCGTTAGCCATTTATAAAGATCCCCGGGATATTTTTGAAGGCCTGTCGCAATAAAGTAAAGAATTAAAGGGGAAATGTTGCATGGATCACATAAAGATCAGCCATGCCAGCTATTTTTACAATGGGGTAAGAAAGGATGTGTAAGGTGAGGTCAGGTCATGGTGGCTTACCTAACCATATCTATCCTAACATATCTAACACAACCATCTTAATCTATCTCAAAGGTAACTGGGGTGGCTAGAATCTTCACAACATACTTGTTCTCCCTTTAGGATAAACTAAGAAATTATGGGTTAGGTTAGGTCAGGTCATGTTGGCTCTTCTAACCAAAAAGTAACTGTCCTAACATCAATTTAACTTATCTTAGAGGTCACTGGGCTGACTGTGATCTTCATGTGATTCCTTTTTATCTTTTCTTTTTTCTTGCTATTTTCAATCAATGAAATAGTCCGCCATTCAGGTTTGGTGAAAGAAGAGAAAATATAGTAAAAATAGAAGGAAAAAAAAAAAAAAGGGTCACGCGGCCGCACGTGTTTATGCTCGCTCGTAAAGATGTAGCGCTTTGTGCCGCTCCATTTTTATTTTTTTTCACAATACACAATAAATATTGTTTGCAGTAACAAGGACCATGACAGCTGCACCATCGTTATCGCCAACAAATGTAACTAATCCTGTTGGCCCAAAATAACGACCCGCGGGTCCTGTAAACCAGAGCTGACCTGACGCGTCCCGAACATTATGACGACCTGCGTGCGGCCTGCGTGCGGCGGGGCGAGGGGAGAGGTCACACCGGGTCATGCTGAGGTCACCACCACCACCACCACCACGACCTGTTTAACGGCACCGAATAAAGTACTCGAGGAAAGTTATCTGGCGGAATGACCTTTTACGCTTGGTGTATTGTTTTAGCGGCGACACGTTACGAGGCCGAGGGGGCGGCAGGGGAGGGAGTCTTTACTATGCAGGGCAGGCGGGAAAAGTAGGTGTTTTCAGGCCACACACACACACACACACACACACACACACACACACACACACACACACACACACACACACACACACACACACACACACACACACACACACACACACACACACACACACACACAAAGATTCCTTTAAAAACTACTCCTTGCTACACAAATTCCCACACTACTCGTACAACTACCGGCGCCATATCACCCCGTTGTTGCGGCGCCTTAATGAGTCAGTCAGCTCCACAGGCAAGGTGAAAACTCGTGAGTGTGATGGAATGCAGCCACGTACAGTCATGAATCATTATACCTGCGTGATGAGATCCGGGCCATCGAGAGCCTCCCGCCCAGGTGTGCTGTCACTCACCTGCCTCCACCTGATGTGCCAATCTGCTCTCGTGCAAATAAAAGAGGGAGGCTGGAGGCGGCGGCGGCAGTGGTGGTGGTAGTGGTGGTGGTGCAGTGGGTGGGGTGGGTGAGCTGTGTGTTATTTAGTGGTGGTTGTGATGTTGGTGATGTTGCTGGTCTGACTGACTGGCTGATTCAATGCTGGTGGTGTTGAATGACTGACTGACTCAAAATGCTTGTAGGGTTGACTTACTGACTGATTGAGTGCTGTTGGGGCTGACTTATTGAGTGATTAATTGTTGGTGGGGGCTGGCTGACTGACTCACTGATGGTAGGGCTGACTGACTGACTCGCTCAGTCTTTTACTACCAGGCTTGTAAAGAAAGTGGTTCCGAAAGAAATGACATTGTTCCTATAGCAAGAGAGAATGTAAGGTTATTTATTTATTCTCAGACACAAAGCTATTTCAGAGACTGTAGTGCAAAAATTTATGTCCATGAGTTATAGGCAATTATGGAAAAAAAAAAAAAATCGTCTAGTAGTGAAAGAGTTTAACGCTTGCAGGGACCATTCAAGATGCAAGACTATGCAAGATGTTTTCTTCCATTGATGATGCTGAACCCTTGTTAGACTAGCACTGGAATCATGAAAACACACTTGAAAATCTCGTGAATTTCTACTAGAGCCTGTTAAAGTTCTCAAAATACTGAGACACTTCAGACTACGGGTCTGTGCTGTGGAATATAGTACATACAAGAACATAAAAAAAAATGCAAGGGAAGCTGCTAAGAAGACACCAGGTCCTTGTACAAAACATGCATACTTGTCTCTACCTATTATTGGTGCCATTTTTATCATTGTTATCATTATTGTTATTATCGTTATTGTTGTTTGTATTCCTTCCCCTTCCCCAACATTTTTTTTTTTTTTTTGCCTTCTCTTTAATGTTTAATTGAAATACTTTGGCATCACTACGTACTTTTGTCACATTAGTATGCAAGGTGAGCATTGTTTTGTGGCTTTGTGGTGCTTTGCATGCTAATTCTTTCTTTATATTTGATGTGTGATGGAGATACTCTAATATCATTACTTTTCACTACATTAACATGCAAAGCGGTTTAATGTTATGGCCCGTATTTTTAAAACGCTATTTTCTATCACCACAACTACTTTCAGAGGCCACAGAGATGCACAGACCTTATTAAACTATCTCTAGAATCACTAAAACACTAAAAAAAAAAAACACAGTAATTCAAGCTAGAAGATATGAGGCAAGACGACTAAGTGTTTAAGAATACGATCCTGTCTCTTCTTACTACACACGCTCTTGGTTCACTTGACTAACGTTTGTGATCTAAGGAGTGGATAGCACAAAGCAGGGCAGGGCGGCTACTAGCTATGTCTCAGAAACACTACCACCACCACCACCGCCACCGCCACTGCCATCACCACCATCGCTGCTCCAATGACATTAACGGCATCATTTGTTGTCCGCGATGACTGCCTCCCCCGCGAGTGTTTTTGTAGGGCGCCTCCATTAGGTAAAGTGCCACTATCTGTCTTGAGGGAGGGGCCGCGGCTCGTCTTGGTGTATTTAAGGAATGCATGCTCAAACTTTTCTGATTGCTGCCTAGGCCGCGGCGTGCTTGCTTGCTGTGAACCTGCGTGCTGTCTCTCTCTCTCTCTCTCTCTCTCTCTCTCTCTCTCTCTCTCTCTCTCTCTCTCTCTCTCTCTCTCTCTCTGTCCGTGCTTATTGAGGGTGCTTCTTTCCTTCCTCTCAATGCTCTTTAGGGGATCTGTATTTATTTATATATTTATTTAGTCATTCACTCATTTTTTTTTTTCCACATAAGTGTCTGACCGTGTATGAGGGCAACCACATTACGAGTAACTACACTACACTCGTTTCCGTCACTCCACTGTCTGTGTTTTGGTCTGCTTTTCGCTTTTTTTTTTTTTTTTTTTGCGTGTTTAGTTTTATTTTTCGTGTATGTTTTAGTCTTTTTCTCTTTTTTTTATGTGTTTTGATTTGTTTTTCGTTTGTGTTTTGGTCTGTTTTTCATGTGCGTTTTTTGTCTGTTTTTCTTTGTGTGTGGGTGTGTGTGTGTGTGTGTGTGTGTGTATGTGTGTGTGTGTGTATGTGTGTGTGTGTGTGTGTGTGTGTGTGTGTGTGTGTGTGTGTGTGTGTGTGTGTGTGTGTGTGTGTGTGTGTGTGTGTGTGTGTGTGTGTTTCATCTTGGTTTCTTTTCATGTTATGTCTTACAGGATTTTTCCCAAGTGATATCCGGTTATTTTCCTTTTTTTTTTTTCTTAATAATGATGGGCGAGATTGTCAAAAGGGATTTCATTTTCATTTTGTTTATTTCTTTTAAATTTTATCATCCGTTTTCTTTGTGTAACAGTTGCTTACTAGTCTTCCAGTGGTTGTTTTCCTTGTATTCGATACTTGGGTTTTTTTTTTTTTTTTGATGTTTATTTTGCTTTTGTGTGATGGTTTGAGTACAAGACGACTGTTTTCCATTTCTTTTTTTTCTCGTTACTCATTTTCTCTGTAACTCCCTTTTTCATATAATCGATACGTGCAATACTGCCTGAGACTATTTTTCTTTATTCTTTGGATTATTGTTCTTTATTTCCTTTCGACATTGTGAGTTTTTTTTTTATTTCGTTTCCTCTACAACTTTCTTTCTCTCTTTCTTTTTTTTGTCATAGTTGAGTCAGCCTCCTTCAGTCCAGTCCAAGCCATCGACTCCAGCACACCTCACCTTTCCTTTTTAAAACCAACCAGGTTAATTAATTCTGCCTCACGCCCCCGTGCGGTAAATCTGTGAGGCGAGGCCGTTGGGATCAAACAACAGAGACACAATACATACTCAAAAGAAGACGAGTTGGTGTACAAGAATATGAAAGAAAAGAAAAGAAAAAAAAAAAGTGATCTACGTTTTCCTGGGGTAGAGGCTCAAGCTTCGTGGAATACTGTTCTTTATTTTTACCTGCGATATAAAGCAACGGTGTGTGTGTGTGTGTGTGTGTGTGTGTGTGTGTGTGTGTGTGTGTGTGTGTGTGTGTGTGTGTGTGTGTGTGTGTGTGTGTGTGTGTGTGTTTACCTCCCTCCGTGCCAGCCAGCCAGCCAGCGTTCGGGTACTCGTATTATTTATGGTGCTAAGATATTGAGTTTGCACAAGCAGTCGAATCAAGTACAGAGGCTTGTTTTTTCTGTGTGAGTTTGTTGTGCCGGTTTTTGGAGAGCTTGTTTTTGTTTTGTGTGGTGGTGAAGTGGTGAGGTGTGGTGCGGTAAGGTGTGGTGAGGTGCTTATGGTGTAATGCAGATGGTGGTGACCCTGGGAGATGCTTCTTCTTCCTCCTCCTCCTCCTCCTCCTCCTCCTCCTTCTCAACCATGTATTTGCTTTGCTTTCCGTTCTCTCATTATTTTTACTCCTCGTCGTCGTTCTCGTCTCTTTGTCCTCCTTGTCCTCATCCTCCTCTTTCTCGTCGTTTTCTTTATGCTCCTCCTCCTCCTCTTCGTCGTCGTCGTCGTTGTTTCCCTTGTTCCCGCTCTCCTCCTTGTCGTCTTATTTGTCTTACTCCTCCTCCTCCTCCTCCTCCTCCTCCTCCTCCTCCTCCTCCTCCTCCTCCTCCTCCTCCTCCTCCTCCTCCTCCTCCCCTGTATATATTTTCCTTTCCACCTTTTTCCTTCTTTTTTTTTTTATTTTCTGTTTGGTGTTACAACTCCCCCACGCCCTTCTCAAAAAAGAAAAAAAAGTTTAAATTTACCTTCATATTTCCCCGAAGGTTGTTATTTTGTGTTTTGTTTATGCTTTGTGTGTACGTATATATACCTTGCCCTGTTTTATTTCGTTAGTTGTATTCATTTATTGTTTTCCATTCTTTTTTTTTACATTTTTTTTACTTGTTTTTTACACACACACACACACACACACACACACACACACACACGGAGGTAGGCAGGCGGTCTAGCGGGTCGGTGTGGGTGAAGAGGTTAGGTAAGTAAGAAAATGAGAGAGAGAGAGAGAGAGAGAGAGAGAGAGAGAGAGAGAGAGAGAGAGAGAGAGAGAGAGAGAATAAAAAGAATTCCCGCTGTTGCTGCTCCGTAACAGGAGAGTGAAAAGAATATTTCGGGGAACGTTTTCAATATTCCGTTACGTGGAGGCGTGCTGATGCTCCCCCTGTGTGTGTGTGTGTGTGTGTGTCATGAGAAGAAAAGTTATGTACTGGGAAGGGTATGTGTGGGATCTCTTGTTTTTGGTACAGAGCGAGGCGGCGAAATTGGTGGAGAACTGCGCTGGGGAATTCTATATGAGGACTGATTATTTGATTAATGATTCGTTGATTTTATTGGGGAAGAAATAAATTGATAAGTCAGTGAGAAATAAAGAAGAAAACCGATAAATTAACAGCACGAAAAAAAAAAAAAGGAATTTCTGCTTTTCGGATTGATTGATTGAGTGATCGATTCTTTTTTATTAGTCACTTACATAAGAACACTTTGAAACTAGTTCTCTCAATTTTTACTCCGACAGTCGCTGGAAATGAGTGGATTATTATGCGATATGCTGGTGATGGTGATGGTGGTGATGGTTGTGGTGATGCTGTGTGTGTGTGTGTGTGTGTGTTTGGAAGGCTATGAAATCAGTTACAGGAAACGCACCGCGCTTCACACTAACTACGTAGTTTATGTACACTCGTATGTCTTTTCATTAGAACGTATTGAACAACTTCCCGGTACGTACTACGATCGACTCATTCAAATAAAACAGTCACCGTAAAAGTAAATACGAGTAAGTGCATGAAGTTTCAAGCGTTGAGGAGGTTTAGGTTCATTAATTGTTTCGTCGCTTTAGTGGTCAAAGCTTCGGGACACGTGTCAGTCAGTACACACCAGCACCATTGGCTCCTCCTTCCCAGCAGTGTTACCAATTCAAGCACCTTACATCGCACCAAACAGGAACACTCTCTTCCAGGCAGCTCACAGACTGATCTCGTGTTGACCATTACATTCACTCTCAGCACCATAACAGCAATTTCAATTATGTTCTAGACACTATTAGAACATTTTATCACGCTTAGGATGATATTTGCCTTGATCAGGGCTCTAAAAGTAATCTATAGCAATTCACCCACTACAATTATATTTTCATTTAGTTAAGTGCATCTAATAACCGGTGATTTTGTGAAATTTACATAAGAACATGAGAAAATTAAAATTATATCTACTTATATCCGCCTATCATCCTCGTCCATTCTTCTTTTAAAGCTCCCTAATAAGTCGCCAGTAGCAATCTGTCTATTGAGGCTATTGCATTAATATACCAATGCATTTGAGAACTAAATTAGGAAAATGTGTGCAGTGCTGAGTGGGTTAAAGCAAGATTGGATAACTTGTTTCGGTATTACCATCAAAATCTATTCACGCACAGTGTTATCACCCCCCAGTGCCATGGTTTCAATTTTGTACTTTACATGCGAAATATAAACTCGTGACAAAATTGTATAAGATTTTTGCACAATTATATTTACATATTAATTGAACCTTTATTACGCCCAAAATGTTCACGTTTATCCCATTTGGAGTAATTTACGCCAGTTCCCCATCCCTGCTTTTAAGTCGCGAGCGGTGTTGCTGGAGCACGAATCAGTACATAACTTCACAGATGCATTAACAGGTTAGCGTTATTCCATCACTACCTTTGCTGCCATTAATGTCTTGGAAAATTACGGGGACTTTTGGACCGCAGAATTTGTCTATATAGTGGTCTTGACTTCCCATGAGTTTTCATCTCAATGTAAACAATAATAACAATTTTCATTTGCAAGCCGGATGCTCCCTTAAACTTCCCAGTGGTAGAGAATATTTTCCCGTAATCACGTACAACTTTCCAGACACCCATTTTTATACTAGAATCTTTTAAAAGTTCTGTGTTTTGGAAAAGACAAGATTGAGAGCACCAGTGTTTTGTACTGCAGTCTTTCAAATAATCCTGTGGCCTTGAATAGACAAAATTGACCTGATTCTCTCTCCTTTTTGTCTTGATGCATTTTTTTTTTTACAGTGCTCTGGATGTTAACAAAACGCACAGTAGTAAAATGTTTAAAATTGAAAAACAAACATAACATTTAGAGAGTTGAACGACCAAACACTGCTGAGTTAAAGAGCCAAACTCTGGTGATACTAAAACGCAAAAACAATACATCACGTGTGTGTGTGTGTGTGTGTGTGTGTGTGTGTGTTTCATGGACGATGCCTCAAAACTAACACGTGTCCACTGAGCAAACAATTAACACTATCAGGGGCTGTAGCCGTGGCGGAAGTACCGAGCGGGACATAGCAGCCGTGACAGATGAAATGACACGATGCCTTTATGTAGGTAATTTGGCCAGCTCTAAAAATAGCCCATGTCATATCACTGCAAGGTTTTAGGCAGGGACTGTTACATATATGGAGAATGGAAGGGAGGAGAGAGAAGGGGGAGAGTAGAGGTAGGGGAGAGAGGGAGAGGGGCAGGGAAGAGTATGGTGTCTGTTTTACGGGGTTCAAGTTAATTAAATTTTTAGTTAATTAGATATTGATTCCAGGTGAGTGGTGGTGGACAGAAGGTAAGATACGAAGCACAGTACTCTTTGAACGCAGCAGGGAGGTGGTAGTGGTGGTGGTGGTGGTGGTGGTGGTGGCGGTGGGACCAGGAAAGAAACATTGGTGATGGTAAATAAGAAGAGGGGTAGATAATAAAGGTGATAGTGGTGATGGTCATAAGTAGTAGGAGGGGAGATAACAATTGTGATGATGAAGGAGATATGATTGTGATGATGATGATGATGATAATGATGATAATGATGGTGATAGTGATGGTGATGGTAGTAGAAACAGGGAGGGGACGGTTGATAGTGGTGATGATTATGATAGTGTTGGCAATAATGATAGAGAAAGGACGGTGGTGGTGGCGATGATGATGATGATGATGATGATGATGATGATAATGGAAAATAGGCGAGGAGAGAATAATAAAGATGGTAATGATAACTGCTGATAATAATGATAATGACTTGAAATTGGAACGAAATGAGACAATTATAATAGTGATGTTGATAATGATGATGATGTTATTCATGATAGCATTGATGGTGGTGATGCTGATAGTGGTGATGTTGATAGTGGTCGTTCTCTCTCTCTCTCTCTCTCTCTCTCTCTCTCTCTCTCTCTCTCTCTCTCTCTCTCTCTCTCTCTCTCTCTCTCTCTCTCTCTCATACATATGTTTTTTTTTTCTGTTGCTACATATTTACTTGCATTTCACGTTTTTTTTTTTTCTCCTTTCAATTCTTTGTCGTGTCTTTTTCATTACCATCATCATCGTTTTTTACACCTGCCTGACTGACCCTGCGTTTGGTGAAGCTATTTTTGGCGTCAGTGGTTTTAATCTGGTGCTATGGCCATACACACACACACACACACACACACACACACACACACACACACACACACACACACACACACACACACACACACACACACACACACACACACACACACACAGAGGGAGAGAAAGAGATACATGCACACACAAACACACACACATTTATATATATGTTTTGTTGTCCCCTCAAGCTGGGTGATTTAACGTTGGTTTAAATTTGGATGCAGGTTCTCATGCCGTAAACCTGCTAATTGTTCACCGCTGTAACATTGCGCCATTAGGATAAATTCCAAGCTCAGCGATAACCTGTTATTTCATGTGCGATTCTTGTTTAGTGTCCGTAGCACTTTTTTCTTTTATTAGTATTCCCTCCTGCCCTCCCTCTGCCTTTGAAGCTGGAAATTGTAATTGTGTTGCTCTCTTGATTAGAACGAGGTTGTGCTGCGTTATTAAATAGTCGTGTAGTGTTGCGCTCCTGCTGCTGTGTATGTGTTGCTGTTGAGGGCTAGGCTGGTGCAGGCTTGGGCAGGGCAGGGTTAGGGGCGGGCAATGCTGTGGCGGTGGTCGCTGACGTGCTGCTGATAAGGTTGTCACAGCACGGAGGCTTCGGTGTAATGGATGAGGCGCTGCATGGGATCTGGATGTCCTGTCTTGGCTGTGGTTTGTCTTCCTCTTCTCCTCCTCCTCCTGCTGGATGCTGTGCCGTGCTGCGGGCGCTGCTGTGCTCCCCAGGACTGGGATGTGATGCTGTGAGGGGAGTTTTCATGTCTTTTGTTCGTGTTCGTGCTCGCTGTAAATGGAGTGAGGGTGTGTAGCACACTATAAGGATAATGACGCTTTGAGTGACGTTACCTGCCGCGGACAAATGAGTCTTGCCCCTAATGCTGCCTAACATCGGCTGGAATAGGCCGCGGTGGCGGATCAACTTGTACTGGGCTGAAATAAAGTTGAGCTTGGTGTGTTAGTGCCGTGCGTGTCGATGTGCACGTCAGAATGGTGCACGGAAACATGACGTGTGCATGACGGCGTGTGTGAGTGATAACCTGTGTGCGGGGCGGGTTTAAAGAGCCATTGAGGCTGCGGATAGTGGAGGCTGGTGAGGTGCGTCCATGGCTCGCTCACCTGCGTGGCGTCATGAGCCGGCTTCCGCCACCAACCAGGTGTACCACTCTCCTCATCCTTCTCTCCCGCGCCCCTCGTCATTCCGGGCCGCATCTCTCAGGGGCGGGGTCCTCTGTACACCTACAGGGACTCATGGCTCAAGTAACAGCCTTGCTTACTTTATCAGACTTTATATTGCCTTGGTTTTAGGGGGGGAAGACCTTCAAGCCTTAACCCTGAAGCTGTGTCGCACCCTGCCGCCGCTAGGGTCGGGGCGAGCGCCGGACTCTGCGCGCGCAGATCGAACTGGTTTCAAGCGCAAGGGGGTCGTGGGCGCCAGCCTCCCAGTCGATAGGGAGCCCACGGCCGGAAGGGACGCTGGTGCTTCTGAGGGCCGCGGTGCGCGCGTGTGTGTGTTTGACGGTGCTAGCAGGATTGTTCGTAGTCCCGGTGGGTACTCGCTGAGGCTGCCTCGTGGCGCGGCGTCCCGAGGGAGCAGTGCATGATACTTGTGTGTGTTGCTGTATTGGTGCTGGTCCGAGGCACTCAAGTGTTGGCTGGAGCGGCAGGGCTGCCGTGGTGACCGGAGCTGTGGAACTGAAGGGCCCAGAGTGGCGGATCTGGAGCCAGAGCCCGAACCGACGGTACTCTGCCATCATGATGGTGGCTGGCGGGGAACGGTGATGATGCTCGCTGGCTCTAATGTTTGCTCAGGCAGTGGCAGGCGAGTGGTTAGCCCCTCAGGGGACTCCAACAGCACCAAATTCATCAACAACAACAACATCAGCAACGGAAGTGGCAGGAAAAGCATCCTCAGCATCAGCAATATCGAGCATGGGGCCCACACCGCCCACCGCTTCTCCAGTCTCTCTCCGAAAGCAGCTCTCTCTCTTGGTAATCATGCCGTCGCTGGCCTGCTTAGTCCTGGCGCTGTTGGTGCTGCCCTCGTCAGTCGTAGCCACTGCTTCCTCGTCTTCGTCCTCCTCTTCATCCTCAGGGTTAAGCGGATCTCCGCGAGGTGAGTAACTTGCTTTATTAGTTTGCGTGTAGAAGTTTGTAGCGGAGCTGATAACCTCTGTCACAGTGGTGGGGCGGTGTGAGGCTGGTGGTGCCGCCTGTTACACCGGGGGCGATGCCGGGCCGGCGTGATGGGAGGGGGGTGGGGAGGGAAGGCAGTTTCATGTTTGGCCTAATTTTGCACCACAAATAGGCGTTTCAAAGAACATTTACCCGAGTGTTTCTTGGGTGTAATGCGCACTGTACTCGGCGATGCGTGCGCAACTGCACACATAAATCTCGCACATACAAGCACGCACACACGCACGCACGCACATGCTCGGCACTGACATGACATTATTGATGATGCTTCACACCCTCCACAGCATGATGGTTCCTGCGGGACGGCGCGCTCTCATATACCCACCTTCTTAACATCCGCCTCGTTCATCACCACATTATTAAAGGCTCGCCATTGCAGGGCCTGCCTCCCTTCACTCCTTCTGTCAGGCTGTAATGTGGTGCGTCGCCAGCCTCCCGCAGCGCCGTGCTTGGGACTAGCCTCGGTATAAGTCATTATCCTGCACACGTATATAGGTCAGTCGCCAGCCATTAGTTTCCCCCTTAGCAGCACTGCCTGCCTCGCCGCTGCAGTCTTGGCACCGCTCGCTCCCTCTTGTCACGAACGTTTCCACTACCTCATGCCTTTACTGTCCCAATGATTTATGATTTATTTACTTCACTTTCCCCTCTCCCTTGGTCCTGTGCAGCTTTTATCCCTCGCTGTGGGAGTGTGACAGATGGCGTGGGTTCATCTGAATGTTGGCTCACCTGGTGCCATCTGCTACGGCCCGGCATATGGTGGTGAGCCGCAAAGCCCCTCAAAGATCTCTAAATAATCTGACGGTTTTTATACTCGTGTTTTCTGCCTTTTTCTGCCATTACTCTGTCTGTTCGTGGTGGTGGTCGCGGTGAGGAGAGCGTGATGCTGCAGTGGTGGTGGTGGGGAGGAGAGGACGGCACTGCAATGATGGTGGTGGTGGTGGTGGTGATGGTGATGGAGATGATGATGATGGCGGTGGTGGTGGTGGAGATGGAGGTGATGATAGTACTGGTGGGGAGTATCAGTCAGTGGGTCGTCGTTTAGAATGGCATCTGCTTATATTGTGGAGAGGGAAGGGCGAGGCACAGTACGTTGGCCTTACTGTGTGTTGGTCTTGGCGGAGGCGAAAGGGAATGGTTGCCACGCTACGAACAAATATGTCTGAGGTTCGTGGTACAGTCAGACGTCAAGTAAACTGCCACAATTGTTTCCCTAGAGTTTAGCGTTTTCCATCCGTCTAAAGTTCTCAGTTTATTATTATTATTTTGTTATTTATTTATTTATTTTTTCGTTAACCTCCAGATTTTCTTATAATTCATCGGTTGTCAGATTTTTTTTTTATTTACATTGTTAGCTGATCTCTGGACTTAGATCGAAAAGTGCTGATACTTGTGGGAGATGGAGATTTTTAGTGATAACTGAGAGGTGAGGAGATGCATAAGACATTTAGTATTTATTACTTGTGAGGGGGAAGATATGAAGGATACTTGGGAGGGAAAGAGAGGCACAAGACATGGCACGTAGCGATAACTCTGAGGAGGTTTGGAGTGAGTCTGTATGGGAGGGAAAAAAATAAAATAAAACTTGCAGTAATACCTAGGAGAGGGAAGATATGAAGGAAAACAGGATACTTTTGAGGGAAAGAGAGCACTAAGCAATGAACGTAGCGATAATCGGAAGATTTGGAGTGATAGTTGTGTAGACTTGAAAACACAAGATTTGCAGTAATACTTGTGAGGGGAAAGATAATAAAGGCCAAAAAGGACACTTATGAAGAATAGAGAGACATAAGGCAATGCACGCAGCTATCACTGTAAGGTGTTAAACTACACCTGCAAGGGAAGGGCAAGTACAAGGTACGTGAACTTACCAATGAGATCCTGAGTGAATGCAAAATGTGAAGCGAAATAAATATGTGAAATAAACGTTCTTATTCCTTCATTATTTGAGTAAGATCGTGAAGTTGCTTATCTTGGTTCTCAAATCCGATTGTGAAACTCGAAAAATTTATCAGTATTTTTGAGGGAAGAATAACAATATTGTAAAAGAAAACCCGTGAGAGAATTAAGAGGAGCAATGAACTGTGGAGCAATGTGAGAGAAGATGGAAAGCGTGCAGTAATGCCTTTCATTGAGGACTAAATGCAAGTGTGTGTCGATAATAAGAAAAAGGTATAAAGTCTTTTACAATTAATCTTATGAAATATCAGACAGATTACTTAATTCAGTTTATTGAAATCCCGATAATATTCACACGCCAATACAAGATGCGAAAGTTCTAATCAACAATTCCACAGTAAAAAAAAAATCTTGATTCATGATATGAAAAGATATATCCATAATTTTAAGGAATGAAGTGTAGGATATACGAGTAAGAAAAGTGATTCTCTGTGAAATAAAGTTTCTTATTCTTTCATTATTTTAGCTTGATTGTAAAGTTGCTTATCTTGGTTCTCAAATCCGATCATGAAACTCGAAAAAATATATCAATGTTTTTGAGGGAAGAATAATAATAATAAGGCAAATTTCCCGTAAATCTTGGTTCTCAACTCCAATCGAGAAACCCAGAAAATACGCCAATACTTTTAAGGGAAGAACAAGTACAAAAGTAAAAGAAAACTCAATATACAGATTCTCTTGTGAGATAAAGTTTGTGGTGGTACATTTTTTGATGAGATTGTAAAGTTTGTGTGATATCTTGTTACATTTTTGGTGCCCCGGGAGTCAGTCCTGTGGCGCAGTATGCTGGCAGCCTCGCCCCACCACAGCAGAAATCCTGCCGCCCTGTTGCGAACGGAATCAGTGCGGAGTGACTCATATTGAGGAAATGATAGTGAAAACTGAAGGCGGGACTTATATTTGTGACTGATGAGATTTACTGTGAAGATGTTATGAGTGAGCTCTTAGTGAGGAAGATATGATAGAACACCTGGTTCTCTCTGGAATGAACATTCATTAGCCTATACAATGATGTGTAATGTATAATTGGCATTGCTTATTTATTTAAAGATAAAACACCAATTTAACAAGGAAAATACACATATCAAGATAATGCACATCAGTGACTTGTACGAGACAGAACACTGATGTATCGCAAAGGAAACACTGTCAGCACTACATAACTACATAACACACACTGCTGCTGAACTACAGGACTGCAAACTGTACAACATTACCAAACACGTAAAATACATAAAACAAACCAGCCACCAAAACTAATCACCATCCTAACACTTAAAAACTCAATTACCATACAAAAGGAACGAAGAAGGAATTGGAGGAGAAGCAACAGTAGTGGGCACCAGACAGACCCAGGCAGGCAGGCAGACGGAGGAGGCAGGAACCAGAATGCATCATTATCATTCCGCTCAGAAGTGAAAGTCTCGAAGCTCGCTTGATCACTAAACAATGTCTGCTAAACACACACCTCACTGGCTGCTACAGGTGGACGGCAGGGAGGCAGGAGCTTGAGAGAGAGAAAGAGAGAAAGATACAGCAAGAGAGACAGAGACAGAGATAGAGAGGGGACCAGGTCAAGCAGAGAGAGGTTAGTCAAGGTAAATGACTCCACTCAGTTTACCTTTGGAGATCCGTGTGTATTTTTCCAGTGGCAGTTACGTCGTCTTCATCCTCACTTAGCCGGAGTTATAGTACAGGCCGTCCTATATATTAGACCAGACCCATCACTGAAAATACCGCATCCCCTACCCCCTATCCACCTGTTCCTCTACCTCCTCCTCCTCCTCCTCCTCCTGCATTACCTGACGAGCTTTATGGATCAGGTTAGGAGTTAATAATGTGCAGGGGGGGCAGGAGGTCTGTGTTCCCCGCTGGTTAAGGCGAATATACGATTGAAAAGCGGACCAGGGAAGCGCTTTGATCACTTGTAAAATAGAGCTCCCGGTGGCCCATCCCGCTCCTCCCCTCCCGTCCTCCCGTGCCTTGTTAATGCTTCCATCCCACGATTAGACTGTCCGTGGCCTGAGGAATGTCTGTATTTTGCCTGTCTGTCTCTTTGGATAGCCTGATTTGTAGGCTGTAATTGGGAAAGGTGCCACTTATTACTTGAGCTTTGCAGTGGATTTTGTCGGTTTTTTTTTTTTTTTTCTGGGAGTGGGTTGTAGTAGTATGCCTATGAACACACACACACACACACACACACACACACACACACACACACACACACACACACACACACACACACTAGTGCATCGGACGGCAATGCACAGCTGCACTCACGATCAAAAGCAACGCATAAAATATAGTGTTTACCTTGCCTTGCATAGCGAAAATGTGTGTGTGTGTGTGTGTGTGTGTGTGTGTGTGTGTGTGTTTGTGTGTGTGTGTGTAAGCGCTTTGTATTTATTATATTTACACACACACACACACACACACACACACACACACACACAGACACCGTTTATTTACCGTGATCTAATAGGCGTAAAAAAATGGTAAAAAAGAAAAAAAACAGGATAAGAAAATAATAATAATAATAAAAAAAAAAGATCTGTGGGGGAACATACTCAGGGTTTTGAGGCGACTTGATGCAACATTGCCGTCATGAAATATTCAGACGAAGCTTAAACGCAGCACGTGAATTGTTAATTATGAAAACACTGCAGTCTTGGCATCACATATCACTACTACTTCCTACTACTACTACTCCTACTACTCCTACTCCTACTACTACTACTACTACTACTACTACTACTACTACTACTACTACTACTACTACTACTACTACTACTACTACTACTACTACTACTACTCTTTCACACACACACACACACACACACACACACATTAACCCTATAAGGAATGTACAAGAAGAGAGAGAGAGAGAGAGAGAGAGAGAGAGAGAGAGAGAGAGAGAGAGAGAGAGAGAGAGAGAGAGAGAGAGAGCTACGGTGATCACACACTCCTACAAGTCAGGTGTGGTAAAGCAAGTGTTAATGTATCAATTTAAATCCCACCTGAAAACATCTTAATAATTTGTTCTCAGCTTCTTGGTTGAGAGTTTAAGGTGCAATAATATTCTGGTAGACTGTTTCTTAACGTATTTAAAATTTTCCTGTCCTTTCTTCCTATTTTTTTTTTTTTTTGGGGGGCATATATATATTTTATCGTTTTTTTTTTTTTCTCTCTCTCTCTCCAACTCGTGCAGAACTTTAATGTATGTATGTAGATTGGAAACTTTCACAGCTCATTTGCATGTTTTTTTTTTTTAATCTTTTATTTGTTTTTTTTTTTTCAGTTTGTTATAAAGTGCTGATGGAAAATGTTCTCTATCAACTTTTTGCATTATTTATGTGACTTTTTTTTTTAAGGGAAAGTTAAATAAATGTACGTTGATCGAAAAAAAATGTACTCTCTAGTTAATCTTTTTTGTCTTTTTGTTTATTTCGTGCACTTTGAACGGAGAAGTAACATATAGGTCACACTTGCACTGTGAATGACCTATATGTTACGTACCTTGCATTATACAGTGTTCCTGACCCTTGAATCGTTCGTGCAGTGAATATGGAGTTTTAGAAGATTATACAAATTTATGGAGATAGCGATGATAAGTGGACATAGATATAGAGCGCTATACGTGTAGGCTTACTAGTTTTTTGCAGTTTTCATGTGTTATGTTCCATGCATGCATATACACAGTTCGTCGTCAAGGAAGAAGATTATGCAGATTATGTAGATGGGGATGATCAGTGGACGTATTAGTAGTGCTTGACGTATAGTCCTCTTGGTTTCTTGCAGCATCTTTGTGTCCTTGTGTTCTCGTGCACGTATTGTCATGGTGGGGTAATGTACAACACTACATTTCTCTGTGCTTTGGAGTTTTCCCACAAGTTAAAGTCCTCTGTTCTGATACGACTCTCTCAGTTGTCAGGTTTGATTGAACTTTCTGACTGCCATATGTAGGTAGGTTCTCCTTAAACTTAATGAAATGGTGTGGAAGCTCAGGGCATAATTTTAAAAAGGTGACACTGACAACAAAGCGGTGATCGAGTAAAGTTTTAGTGTCTGTACTTCTATTTTAGCTCATCAAAACTGTCTTTGGTTGCCCTGGTGTTAAAATTGAAGGAAAGCACAAAATGCAGTGAAAATGAGTGCCTAAAGTTCATCTGTTGCTGGCTAGGAACGTACCTCTGTATCTTTATTTGCTGTAGGGATGATGGAGCTGAGTGTGGTCAATGGTGCTTGTTTGGGATTATTTGCTTTTGGGGTTTTTCCTAAAGTTTATTGAAATATGGTGAAGTTTCAGAGTATGGTTTTAGAAAGATGACACGGACAGCAAGGGAGTAAAGGAGAAGTTAAAACATTTCAGTGCCTATAGCTCTAATTTTGCACATCAAAATTATCCATAGCTGCTCTGGTGTTAAGATCGAGGGGAAACGCACAACACAACGAAAGTGAGCGCTGGTTGCTCAGCTTCTGACCACGAGTGTATTACTTAATCGTATTATTTATTGTAGGGATGGTGGAGCTGCGTGTGTTTGGTGGTGCTTGTTTGGGCTCATTGTCTGTCACACGGGGTGAAAAAAAAAAGTGACAAAGACTAACTTTTCTCGTTTCCATGGAAGAAGTGGAAAAGTTTAATGTTTTCCTTTTTTTGTGTGTGTGTGTTATTTAAAAGTGGTGATATATACACGTCTTCCGGAAGAAAGAAGTGATAAAGGGCCATTTTTTTTTTTTTCTGAAATCTTGAAATGCTACAGATTTGTTACTTACAAGTGCTACATATCCATATTGTATTGTTTTTAAAGGGAGCTAAGAATGGAACTGATCTATTGCCTATTGTGTGTGTGTGTGTGTGTGTGTGTGTGTGTGTGTGTGTGTGTGTGTGTGTGTGTGTGTGTGTGTGTGTGTGTGTGTGTGTGTGTGTGTGTGTGAGTGTGTGTTTGTTTCCGGTTTAAAAGTGGCACTTCCCATTGTCTTTCTTTCATTCACTTTCTTTCTGTGTAAGAGTGCTACAGATCCATACCACTCGCACATTTTTTCCCCTATAATAATCCATACTACTCACACTGTTTTTGTCGTAAGGAAAAGAGACAGGCGAGTGCTTTACAATAAAAATTTTCTAGTCTTGTGTTTTCTAAGTAGTATAGATGTACTTGTTCTTGTCTACTGGGAAAAAAAAAAGTGTTCAAGTTACATATTTTATCGTCTTGTTCCCCTCAAAAAATTATATAGATGCGCATGTTCTGTGCTAAAAATTAAATGGTGTTTATGGTCATTATTTTTTCCTCGTCTTGTTTCGTGAACGTAACTCAGATGCACTTATTCCTGTCTGCTAAGAAGTAAAAAAGTGTTGGAGATCCATATTTTCTGGTCTTGTGTCTCCAAAAAGTGATATAGATGCACATGTTCTTGTAAGATGGGAACTAAAAAGTGTAAAAAGGGCAACATTTTCTCGCCTTGTTTCTTAAAAGTAACACAGATGCACTTGTCAAGAAGTGTTCAAGAGCCACATTTTCTCTTACTGTCTCCAGCAGTAGATGCACTGATTCTTGTCCGCTGGGAAAGAAAAAAAAAAAAAAAACAGTGATAAAGCCTCATATTTTCTCGTTTTGAGTTTTTTTGAAATACTATAGACGTACATGTTTTTGTCTGCTGAGAGCTAAAAAGTGTTCAAGGCTCATATTTTTCTAGTTTCGTGTCCAAAAAGTGATATAAAGGCACATTTTTATATCTTAGGGGAATTAAAAGAGGCAGGGATCCACATTCCCACATCTTGTACGTTTTTGGCGCAGGACTGTCAGGGCTCCGTGATTCACGCCGCATTATTTACTTGAGGGACGGTGCTGCCGCGTAAGTCTCCGGCGGGCCTTTCTTGGTTATACTTTACGAGGGAAAAATATAGCCGGCCGTTTTCACTTTAAGTATTGGAGATCTTTGTGGCTAAACAATTGCAGCTCGTTCACGACACATTTCTGTATACTGTGTAGCTACTCTGTTCTTTCAGTGCCGTGGCATCAATTTAATTTTATTCAGGATGCACTTAGAAAATTGTATTAATTCTAAGGTGATATTTGTCGTAATCACTGGTTAAAGGTATCATCTCTAGTTATTGATCCCCTCGAGTTTTTATTATTATTATTATTATTATTATTATTATTATTATTATTATTATTATTATTATTATTATTATTCCTATTCTGATAAATAAATAATAGTGATTTTACGAATTTTCATTGTTGTTGTACTGGAAGAGTTAAGACTGTGGCACTATATCAGATTCAACACATTACTTGCATTTCCCTTTATTTCCCCTGACCTCGAAAAGAATAATGCGTACCACGCTCTCAGTGTGCATGTATTAGTGAAGTATTGCTTGTGTGTCCCATCAGTACCACGACATCGCTCATTTTATCCTGCGAGTGGATACCATTTGTGAATTTTATTAAGTGTTTTAGTTTCGAGTATTTTTCGTATTCCTTTATTATCCTAAGGCAGATAAGAATAACATATAATTTATGTAAGGCTGAAGTGATGAACAGTACCATCTTGTGCAAGACATATTTATGTTTGCTATACACTTAAGAGATTGGCAGTGATTCAGTCTCGAGTATTCGATATATTTCCCATACTATTTACTTAAAATCCAGAAGAAAACTGCCTATATTTATTAAATCATTTTAACATTGGAGGAAAGCGACTTTTTTCAGATGTTGGCAGAGCTTTAATTATGAGTACTCTATATTCTACTTTATATCGTCATAATCCAGATAGGAAGATAAGAGTAATATGTATATATATTGTGATTTTAACGTCTGTTAGAGTTCTCCTGAACAAAACGTTTTCATCTCGTTAACCACACACTCATGTATGTTACGTAAAACTGCCAGAGATCCAGGCCGGAGTTTTTAACGTATTTTTCACATTTCTAATACAGCGAATAATAATAAATAAGAGTGCCAGTGCTTTATCGTGTGTGTATATTAGTAACGTGTTGTTTGCTTAAGACAGTGGCAATGCTTTAGTGTCCAATATTCTGTTTATTTCTCATATTATTACTCCTAACTCAAGAAATAAGAATATGTACTTATAAATCATTATTTTAACGTGCATATAACATTATTTTCCCTTAGATCTTCTATTTGTTTAATTTGTAGGAACGGAATTATCAGGGAAAATTTTTTACTGTTCTTTCTGTAGCCGGTCTCCGCAATGCACAAAAGAGAATGAAGAAAAGCCCAGTACTAACATTTAGCACGTCTGTATCACTAGTGTTACGTGACTTAGGATGGTGGTTGTGACGTGTTTGCTACTGTAGTACGCTAAGTGAGGATAAGACAGTCACTTGCAAAGCTGGATGATTTTAAGCCGTGAAAATTGTGTAGATAGTCATATTGTTTTTATCAGAGAGAGAGAGAGAGAGAGAGGAGAGAGAGAGAGAGAGAGAGAGAGAGAGAGAGAGAGAGAGAGAGAGAGAGAGAGCCAGCCAGCCAGCCAGCCAACAAGCAAGCGGTGCAGGCAAGGAAGGAAGCGGGAAGGAATAGAGTATAAAAAGAAGGGAAGTAAATGAGAAGTGAGGAAGCTAATGGGTGATAGACTGGCTGATTCATTCCCTCCATTATCCCGGCCAGCCTCTGCGCTTCCCTTCCCTCTGTGTCATTGGTGAGGCTCGGCAGAAAGACCAGAGAGAGAGAGAGAGAGAGAGAGAGAGAGAGAGAGAGAGAGAGAGAGAGAGAGAGAGAGAGAGAGAGAGAGAGAGAGAGAGTGAGAGAGAGGAAAATGTCTTGTAAATGTTTACTTGCCTCTTTTTTCAATTTTTCTATTCTTCCTGTTATGGGTGTATATGCTCTCTCTCTCTCTCTCTCTCTCTCTCTCTCTCTCTCTCTCTCTCTCTCTCTCTCTCTCTCTCTCTCTCTCTCTCTCTCTCTCTCTCTCTCTCTCTCTCTCTCTCTCTCTCTCATGCGCGACGACTTTGCCTTTATTCCGCGTTGTTTATTTCTTGAGGAGGGACATCTTGAGAGGCGCATGCAGGAATAAGGCTGAATATTTATAAGTGTGTGTGTGTGTGTGTGTGTGTGTGTGTGTGTGTGTGAAGGTGTTGCCCGGCTGACTGACCGCTGGACTGAATAATGAGTGTGCTGTACGAGTATAAGTTTGGTTATAAATGACTTAACATGTGACCGATTGCCCGACTCCCGTATGGACGTATGGAGGGTGTGTGTGTGTGTGTGTGTGTGAAATTGTGGTATGATAAATAGTTTTGTGATGATTGATTGCTTGCGTGTGTGTTCCGTCATAAGAGAGAGAGAGAGAGAGAGAGAGAGAGAGAGAGAGAGAGAGAGAGAGAGAGAGAGAGAGAGAGAGAGAGAGAGAGAGAATCCTTACATGAATATTTAACCTCAGAAAAAGTAACCAGACTCAAACACTGATAATTTTGTTTGTACATTTGGACGCAATAACTGTAAACAAATGTACACAAATGACACAGAACGTAGCACAGAGGAGAGGAAACTACGTGCAAATGATACACACACACACACACACACACACACACACACACACACACACACACACACACACACACACACACACACACACACACACACACATATTTGTCTTTAGTTTATATTTTTGGAGTCTTCAAGGATGTTTTAATGATCCTAGTGATAGTTTAGCAATAACTCTGCACTATCAATAAAAGAGAACCCGACGCACCTCCATGGCCTTTGAGATATATTAGTGTTTGAAAATAAATAAAATGAAATACGGATCGGTGTGTTTAGATATGTTGAAAGCTGCTGCAAAGGTGGTGCCAAAAAGATGGTAAAGAGTGAGCCAGGTTGAATTGTGGTGAAAAGATCTGCAAGTAACAGCAAGAGAAGGTTGAAGTGATATACGCTGACAGATAAAGAGCCAAGCATTAGCAAGGGCATAAGATCGAGTTGAAATTTTTAAGAGTGTCACCAGTGCTTAGACTGGCTGTGGTAAAGGTAATTTCATGAGGGATAAACAGGAGGTAAAAGGGGTAAAAAAAAAAAGAAAAAGGTGAGATGAGGGTCATAAATCCATATTCTTAACGTTTAGATGACTTACTTCAGCTACTTTCAAGGGACTGTTGGGGGGTTGTTTAGATATTTAAGGGTGTTTCCTTGATAGTTTAACATGTATTCTGCATCATCAGTGAAAAAGGACAACATACATGAAATTTTGGTAAATTATTTACGCATTGCTTGGTAACCATACATATTGTGGAAATTGTGGAATTTTCTAGGGTATTTTTGTGATTCCAGTGATAGTTCAACATGTATTCTGCACCACCAGTAAAAAAAAAAAATAAAAAATAAAAAATAAAAAAAAAACATACATGAGAATTTCATTATTCTCTGATGTGGCCTTTGATAAAACTACATGAGAGAGAGCAAAGCGTTCAGTAATATCGACGTAAGATTTACTGAGGTGAAAATAAAAACAGCAGTAACGAAAGCTGATAAGTGTTATGAAGGCAAAAAATAAACATACCTTAAATATGCATTAGGTAAATAAAACCAGAATATGATAAAGATATTATAGTCCAGAACCACCACCACCACCAATCTTCCTCCGCAAAAAAAAATAAAAATAAATAAAATAAAATAAAATAAATAAATAAATAAATAAATAAAATAATAAAATAAATAAAAACTCCCATCATGCTTTTAATATCACTTCCAGCAGTACCCATAACAACCTCTTGTATTCCTCATAGCTTGCCCCACATTAGTCCCAACGAGCTCTCAAGAAACACATTGTGAATAGAGCAACACTACGTACACACAGCTGGTCCATATGGCGAGGGCTGGAGTGCCGTGTTATGGGCAGTAAATGCTGGTGATGAAGTGTTTTTGCTGGGAAGTACTTGGGTGAGTTCATGCGCCTTGTTTTGTGGCGTGTGTTGTTATGGGGGGTTGTTGTTATCGTATGATCATGTTTGACTAAGAGTGTTATTATTGTCGCTGTTATTTATGCTGTAGGTTGGTGCCGGGATTAGTTGTGTGGTTGAGATTGCTCGAGTGATTTTTTTTTCTCTTACCTTTTTGGCGTTGCAACATTACAGTCAGATAATACTAGGAGTAAGTGTATTTTCCTCGTCTCTCTCTCTCTCTCTCTCTCTCTCTCTCTCTCTCTCTCTCTCTCTCTCTCTCTCTCTCTCTCTCTCTCTCTCTCTCTCTCTCTCTCTCTCTCTCTCTCTCTCTCTCTCTCTCTCTCTCTTGTCAAAATTCGTTGCACAAAATTCTCAAAAAATCATTATCATACAACTATATTCACTATCACATCTCCAAGTTCCTCTTGGTCCTTGCGGAATTCTTAAGTCTAAATCATCTAATTGGTTCTTAGATTACTTCATGTTCCATTTATAGACACAATATTCAATGGAGTTTATAACATTACTACTTAATCACGCTGCTCTGTGCTTTAGTATTTTTAGAGTGGATGTAGTGAGGTACCACGTGTGTGTGTGTGTGTGTGTGTGTGTGTGTGTGTGTGTGTGTGTGTGTGTGTGTGTGTGTGTGTGTTTATTTTGGTCTGTTTAAAGGTTCGGTAACGTCTGTGTATATACCTCGATCTATAATTATGATAGCAAGTGTGCAGTGCCCGTCTGCTTGTACCCATTCCTTCACTAAGTCCTATATGCCGCGTATGGTGATCTTTCATGCTGTTGGGATTGAAGTGGTCAGGTTTAGTGAAAGAAGCGTGTATCTTCTGCATTTTTTATTCCAGTTGTGTGTGCCGTCAGCAAATCTGTGTACCTGTCTTCCTTAGTGCGCGTCTGATCAATATCAAGACGCAGCAGATTATTAATGGGAAGAATATGTATGTGATCGTGTTAGTTTTTGTCTACATTGGGGTGGACTTAAAAGTGTGTGATCACGAGTGTCTTCTGTCTGTGCTGAGCCATAATGTAGTTAGTTTCACCGACATTTTTATGGTATAGTAATGAGGTTATATTTAATCTTAAGTTTTAATCTAGCTGTTAAATTCACCGAGTATTTTTCTGTCAGTAAAATTGTATTCTCCATTTTTTTTTTTATCTCTATCATTGGTGAAGTTATATCAACCGATTTTTTTTATTTTTTATATATCACTTGTGAAACTATATCCACGTACTGGTTTTCTGTGTGTGCTGGAGTTATGGTCACCGACTGCTTTTGTGTCAGTGTCAAATTTTATTCACCAACTGCTGTAGATGACAGTGCTCAGGTTATATTTACCGACTATTTTTGTGCCATAGTGGTGAAGTTATAGTGACGAAGTTATATTCACCGACTGTTTTTATCTGTTATAGTGCTGAAGTTATGTTTTTTTTCTTGTGTGTGTGTGTGTGTGTGTGTGTGTGTGTGTGTGTGTGTGTGTGTGTGTGTGTGTGTGTGTGTGTGTGTGAGAGAGTGAGAGAGAGTTGAGAAGTGATATTGACCGATTTTTTTGTGATCTGGTGGTGACTTTTAGTTGAGTGCTGACCGCATATAATAGTGTTTTGTGCCGGTGCCAAAGTTCATCCGTCCACTATACATAGACACGACAAAATGTATTCTTTGTCAGTACTAAAGCTCAGCCGTCTGCCATATGTGCTGGCGACAGTATGTGATGTCAGTGTGCTGAAGTGTTCCTGTACGACGCATCGAGAGTATGTACGTATGTGTCTACTTACACTTCTTTATCTGCACGACTTAGAAAGGACAAGATGGTCTTTTTTTTATTTATTTATTTATTTATTTATTTATTTTATTTTATTTATTTACGTATGAATCACTTTCACACTCATCCTTCTTGGTGAGAATGTACAGTGACAGTGCAAGGTACACGAGGCAAGTAGTGCATGATACGGAGGTCTGGGAGGTATGTTGTAGACATGTCAACACTCCTGAGCAGCCAGCGATACACATAGATAGATAAATAGATGCAAATACATTTATTGACAAAGGAATCGTAGAATGTATCATAACAAATCACGAAAAAAATAATACCAAGGTACTTATATTGGGATCTTAAGCATCACACCCCTTCAACGCATTATTTATATCTCATATCATAACACATCACGTAAAAAATAACGCAAAGGAATACATAGAAAAACTCGAAGCGTGATGTTCCTCAAACGTGTAGTGGCTGACACATTCTTATATTATAAAGCACGCAAGTTACGTAAGAATTCTATGAGTGGAATGACAAACTGCCTTATACTGTACTCCGTCCACCAGTAAGATCTCGTACGTGTCACAGAAAACGGGATCATAGTTCATTTCGTATTTTAAGGTACAAATGCGTGATTTTAAACAACTCACCACGGTCATTTTTCACACTGGGTCAACGAGCCTATCAATCTTCTCTCGCACACACGCCTCACATCCTTCATTTTGTATATCGAGCGTGTTTACGGCCAGTCGTGAAGCATCCTGAGCGTGTGGAGGGGGTTAGAGAGGACCGGCAGGGTGGGAGTGGCCTGTGAGTGGTGCGTCATCCCTTTATGCCTACTTCAGCTACAAGGAGTAATGTTGTTTGAGTGCTCATCAGTATTTTCAGGTGACTTCTCTTTAGAGCCAATTATTATTATTATTATTATTATTATTATTATTATTATTATTATTAGTAGTAGTAGTAGTAGTAGTAGTAGTAGTATTGTAATAGTAATTGTAGTAATAGTAGTAGTAGTAGTAGTTAGTAGTAGTAGTAGTAGTAGTAGTAGTAGTAGTAGTAGTAGTAGTAGTAGTAGTAGTAGTAGTAATACAATAACATCAGTAGCAACAGCAGCAGGAGAAACAAAAATTACAACGACAACTACTACTACTACGAATGACACGGGTTTAACTTGAGATAAAAAAAAAAGTGCATGATTGACATCACTGCAGGGAGAGAGAGAGAGAGAGAGAGAATCATAACTATAGTAAATAAATCAAACACTGCATGACCGGTATTAGCTGTGCTTGTCTGTCTGAGTGTAAGGTAAAAAAAAGAGAAAAAAATGAAAACAATAAAGTAAAATAAAATAAATGAGTAAATAATAGAAGCAAATGGGTAACAAACAGCAACAGATCTTTATATTATGACCAGCCTGTCTGATTTACCCACGTTACTTAGCATTAACTGTAGTAATAGAAGAAATAGCTGCAGTATAAAGAAGGAGAAAACTGTAATCTACCCCAGTATTGTTTGTGGGGGTAGGTTATAAATATTGTCTGTGTACTAATTTGTCGTAGTTGCAGTGTTGGTGGAGGCGCAGTTTTGTCGGAGGGGAAGAAATCATAACTATAATAATAAAGAAATCAGACTCTCTATGACGGGTAATAGCTGTGCTTGTCTGTACGCGAACCATGTAACTGCTTCATATGTTTTATTCATAACGCACTGCCATTCAGCACTGCAGGTCGTATTGCACCAAAATAGCTGCTTTATGGGAGGCATCGAATTGATTTTAGCCAACAGAAATAGGCAGCGAGGTTTTGAGCTACGTCGTTTACCTTTATTAAAGTTTATGTCCGCGATAACTGTTGTTACTCTTGCCTCCATATTGCGAAGTGAATGTGTCACTTTGCGCACAACATAAGCCTGTGTGATTTGGGAATAGTGCAGCCCTTCATTCATTAGATGGACAGGTGATAAAGAGTGCTATATTTACCTTAATTTACCTGTAGAGCTCTTAATGGATCCGCCGGAATGACCCGCAGTTTCTTTTCACCGTAACAAAGGAGGCTTTAAGACGCCCGCTCGTAAAGAGAGTAAGCAGTTCTAGGAAGCGATGTTTATTTATCATCGATTTTGTCCATCCCGTGTGTGTAATCAAGGCGAGGGAGGCGGAGAGCAGCGTGATAGAGGGGAGGGAGGTGGGGAGGGTAAGTGATTGAGAGGGGAAGGTCAGGAGAGGGAGAATAGGAAGGGCTGAAAGCGTATTTTGTTTAGGAGAGGGAGGGACAAAGGAAGCTTCGAGGAAGGGTACAGTAGACGAGACAGGGGAGGCAGGGACCGAGAGTGGTCTTGTCCGGAACAGTGCTCATATTTTTCAGTCGTTAGGTATTTTTGTACTCGCTCTTTTAGTGTGTGTGTGTGTGTGTGTGTTCATGAATGAAGAATGAGTGATCCCCATCAAGCCACCACGCAACACACCGACCCGCTCGTTACCGTAACCGTGCATTTCCGGTGCGTGTGTTCGCCCACCTGCCGCAGGTGAGCCGTGGCTGCCGCGCCGCCGCCCACCCGCTGGAAAGTTTGAAGCTGTTCCTAATGTGTTCCCGGTGGTGAGCTACTGGTGGCGCTGCGGTGCTTCCAGTGGGCGGGAGGCTGCTGAGGCTTGAACTATGCATCACAAAGTTTATTTATTTATTTATTTATTTATTTTGTATATTTTATGCATCCACATACCGCACTCCGCTTTTTTTTTGACACGCGAAGCATCATTCAACGTGTGGCACACTGAGGTGGAGTAAGCAAGCAGCCTTTCCCAGTAGTCACTACTGTGTGATGTACTGATCGCCCTAATCTGGCGCCAAGGAGGGGCGCTGCTTTGCTGGGCACCGCGTTGGTGTCTGTTTTGGTGTCGCTAGGGACGCGTCAGCCGCCACCACTTCCCTCCTTGGCATGTGGAGACCCTGAGCCAGAACTTTCGAGTCGCACAGCACCTTGCTATAATTTATTTATCACTTGGCACTGTTTTTGTGAACCGTGCATGCTGCGCTGCGCCATGGCTGCCTTCCCTGCTTTCCTTGCTTTCCTTGCCTTCCCTGCCTCAAGGCCATCATGATGATCGCAGATGTCAGTGCCACGCTCCCCACTTGCCTCACTATTGGTGCGTGTGTGGTGTATCTGGGCAGAGTGTAGTGAGTGTCCACGCAGTGTTGTATTTATAGCGGCGGTGCCCATCATGCCACGTTTGCCCAGAAAGGGATCGAGCAACACACCGTTGTGAGTGTGTAAACAATTTTGTGGCTGCCCATAATCTGCGGTGCATCGGTGGGCGGCGCGTGAGCCTTTGACGCACTGGGGGGCGGCAATGATGCGCTCCGCCACAATCCGCCATGGTGCTTTGAGTCGACCCGAAATTTTTTGTTTTTATTGAAACGTTCAGTATTCCCATGGCCGCGTTTATGCACCCGTATAGTTGCAGCGTTTTTTGCCATTCACGTATTTTTGTTTGTTTGGCACGGCGCGTTGAGCACGCCGCACTGGCACAATGCCGCGGCGCGAGGCGGCCTGGCGTGCGGCGCCTGGCCCGCGCCTCACTAATGGCCGCTGTCGATACCATGCATTATCGGAGAACAAAACCAAAAAAAACGACAAAGAAAGTTTTGAAAATGGGCTAAAAATAAATACAATGCACTGTACATTCCATTAAATATTTGTTGTTGGAAGCAGGTAATGAGCGGGCGTGTTAGGCCCTGTTATCGGCATGGTGTGTGTGTGTGTGTGTGTGTGTGTGTGTGTGTGTGTGTGTGTGTGTGTGTGTGTGCGCGCGCGCGCGCACGCGGGTGGCGTGGCAGGGAGTTGGTGTGTGGTGGTATGGATGCATGAACGGGTCAGGCTGTGTTGGCACCGCTGCCCACCACGCGCTATTGCCAGTGTTGCCCACGCCCTTGTTGACCCCTTATCCTTTACTAGCACGCCTGCTTGCTTCCTCAGAACAAAAGGTGACATTACTTCACTAAACAATTACCTGGCGGGTCATGTACCTCATTGCTTTGAACTGTTTCTTCTCGACATTTTCCATTTTCTGGCAAACCTCGGGACAAATCTCGTGCTGGGGCGGAATGGGATTTTTGGAGGATTAATGGGAAGGCGACAGTAATGAGTCCCTTGTGTGCGTGATGCTAGACCCGGGCCGCGGGGGGCGCCATCTTGCAGTGCTTGCAACCCCCACTCTGCGAACGAAAGCGAATCACCCTCCGGAGACGTATCAGGCGCTGCACGGACCGTCACGTATAACCCACCAACATTTTTATGCCTCACTGTGTTCTTATATATATAATGCAATTTCACTGGCATCTCCTTTATGGTGATTTGTGTGAGCCCATTAGCCGCGGGCGAGGAGTGCTGTGCCTCACACCTACACCCTAACAATGGCCGCGTCCTCCCGGCACCCGCGGCCTGTGTTGCTATTCTGATCCTCGCCTCGCCTCGGGTAATGGCCCCAAATGCACCCTAAATGCACCGCCACCCCGTCTTGCCCGCGGCCTCAGCTGGGCGAGGTATTGTGAAAAGATTTTATTTCCCAAGCGACCGTGAGTAAATCTTTTATTGAAGCGGCTGTTGATCCACGACGGAGGCCAGCCAGTCAGCCCGCCAGCCACCCAGCTCACTCTTCCTTCCTGCCTTCCCTCGTCCAGCCTCCTCGCCGGCCACTCCCTTGGGCCACACTCGCTCGCTGTCAGAAAGATGCCCACGCAGATATGTACACATTGAGCGAAATCCAGTGGGGATATAAACTGAGGTGGAAAGTGCCAAAAAAAGTAAAAAAGTAAAAAAAAAACTACTATTGTTCGTCCCTAACGCTCCGAGGACCGTCTTCTCTGGGCCGCTTCTCCACGTCCTCATTACATTTAACGACTCCTCAGTTTTCCCTTTCCGGTGATCGCGGCGGAGGGAAAACGGGCGCACTCTCCTCCCTCGCATGCGAAAGCTATTTTTGTGCTTCTATTTTTCAGTTACCCCTTAAAAAAAAAAGAAAAAGGAAACGGTACATTCATGTAATTCGTACTAGCATGCGAGTGTACCTTTTTGGAATGGTCGTAACGTTTTCAGTGTTTTTAAGAGGCCAGGAGGAGGACTGGGAGGTGCGGGAGGGCGAGGAATATCTGCAGGCAGCGTAATAATGGGCTTTTCATTGTCTTAAGCTGTAGTGTGGGCGATAAATTTAAACGGATCATGGAGATGTATTGAAAGCTTAAGGAGCTCTTGGCCTGCGTTATCTGAGTGTGTGTGTGTGTGTGTGTGTGTGTGTGTGTGTGTGTGTGTGTGTGTGTGTGTTTGTGTGTTCGTGTGTGTGTTGCTCCAACTGGATGTTAGATATGTACCTCTGTGTTGTACCACTCTGTAGGAGGCTGTAGTTTGATATGCTATTGATAAGTAGATAAATTGATAGCTTGACAGACAATTTATGGACCACTAATGAAACAAAATAATATGGAGTTAGTGTGTGAAGTCTTGGTTGTAATGTATGTATGGAGGGTGGTTATGGTCTATGGTGTTGTAATGACCACATACTTCAGAGAAAAAAAGAAGATAAAAAACATAATCATGAATAGATAATGTATATGGTTAGCTTGTAAAACCAATAGAGACTGGTTAACTTGAGGGAATCCAGATGAAAGAGGGAAGAGCTGAAGAACAGGAAGATTTATAGCTGATAATTTCTCTTATTACCCTTGCGTCATCTCACATCTTCCTGCCATTCACTCTGCTGCGTGTTCTGCCTTGCTCTTGAACCAGTAGACTAATGATGTATCTGTTCACCGGAAGCCTGGAGATGAGAGAAAATAAGTTCCCTAGTTCTTTTTTCATGTACATCGTGAAGACTTGCATCACTGCGCCTCTTGTATGGTATGTGTGTGTGTGTATGTGTGTGTGTGTGTGTGTGTGTGTGTGTGTGTGTGTGTGTGTGTGTGTGTGTGTGTGTGTGTGTGTGTGTGTGTGTGTGTGTGTGTACTAGTCTGCATCGGCACCAGACAAACATATGATGATAATAATAATGATGGTGATAATGATGATGAGAAACAGTCCATTGGGAGTAAACAGTTGCTTATCAACATGAGCTTAACAATCTTGGCAGAGATTCAGCAGTGACGAGTAACTGAGCAACATGACCCAGATCCATTAGGCAGTGAGGTGGCAGGCATCGCCCAGACAGAGGGCGACCCAAGGGCTTAACATGATCACGGCACGCTGGCTATTGAAGTGACTTTAGGGAAGGAGGAACAACAAGAGTCATTGCACTGGGCTTCGTATTTCTTGGAGGGAGTAAGGACTGGATTAGTAAATAAATACCTTCACTCTCACTTTACTTAAGAAGTGGTAAAGATAAGAAAATAACAAGGAAGATTTTTTTTTTTTTTTTATGCAAAAAGGTCACTGGCCAAGGGCAGCAAAACTATGAGGAATAAAGGACCACTTAAGTGCCACTATTCAGAAGTATGACAAATAGAAAAGTAAAAAACATACATACATATAGACATTTATCTGATTTCATGCATTATCAATCTATAAGCAAGATTCGTATTTATGAGAGTGTGTTAAATGGCACTTTTTATGGTCTTTCACTCATATGCAACAAATCACAGCAAAATAGACTTGCAAAATATTTATAAGCACCTATAAGAAAGGAAAGGGATGTAAAGAAAACATTTTCAAGTACACAGCCCATACAGTAATAATAATAATAATAATAATAATAATAATAATAATTATTATTATTATTATTATTATTATTATTATTTCACGGTTTATTTGCCAAGAAGGTTGCACAAATGGAACATTAAGTCTTGGCTTACAATAGTTTTGAAATTAAAACAATCATAAACTTATGAACGATTCAAGATGACAAAAGTCTTAGTCTAGTAAAAACGAAAATAATTGCTTGTGGTTAACATTATCATGAATTTATAAACAACAAAATAAAATTTGTCAAAACAATATAAAGAAAAAAAAAACGAGAATGAGTTAAGATGGACTTTAAAAAATACAAAGGATAAACATAAAACATTAAGATTTCATGTTGAGTTTTCTTGTTATGTATGGAATACTCGAATTTTGGTATCGAGTGGTCTCGCATCTAATGTGTTGCAGTAGTTTCCTACCTCTTCTGTTGTGTCTACCATATATATCATGTAAATATTGTGGAAGCAATTTGCGGTATTGGTCAGATTTTAAGAGTTTATTTATTTATTTATTTATTTATTTATCTATCTATCTATCTATCTATCTATCTATCTATCTATCTATCTATCTATCTATCTATCTATCTATCTATCTATCTATCTATCTATCTATCTATTTATTTATTTATTTATTTATTTATTTATTTATTTATTTTTACCGAATTCTATTGCTAGTTTCTCCCTTCTGTCTTGTGAAGATAATGCTCTCTTGTAAAGTACAGTGCTTTGAGACGGCTATAGAAAAAGGGAAATTAATCATAATGCTTTGTGCTTAAGGAATCAGGTATCAAATATCAATGAGTCATTGAAATCCCTGTACAAAATCCTTACAAACACCTAAAAGAATGAAAATGGGATTAAATGTACTCCCAAATATATAGCCGGTATATTATTTGACTGTAGAGAAAAAGAAATGTCTCAGTGTGTGTTTTCTTTTTTGGTGTGTGTGATTAGGGAACGCGGTGTCAGGCAGCGGTTAAGGGGTTAAGTAATACCTGGAGATCCTTCAGTAGCAGCCAGTTGGGTGATCAGTGCCTCAGTGTTGGCCAATGGGAGGTGCATGGCGTTCAATACCTCGGATCATTAGGCGGCACAAAAGGGTCAGATCCTTCACTGCGCCTGTCCCCATGACGCTAATGATAGGAGGGCGCACAAAGGAAGGATATGGGACTGTCCCCTGACTCTGCCGCCGCCTGATGGATCCAGCTGTCACCGTAAGGAAGGGCGGGAATCAGGAAGAGAGTGTAATTCTTCATATGTTTCCTTTGGCTTTAATTGAAGGGCTTGCCGCGATAGGATAGTCAATGAAAAAGTATTACCTCATCCATTCCTGGCGCTGATTGGCTCCCGGGTTAGTAAGCCTGGGTTTGATTGGCGGAGGAAATTAAGTCGCGATCAGGTAGGCTGGGTGTGATTGGTTGGTTATACCTGATGGGGGAGCAACACAGCCCCGGACGTGTTAGCCGCGGCCACGCCAGGGACCCTTTGTGGCCCTCGTCCTGTTCCCTTATTGACTCGTCACCTCGCCCACACCCACACCTGCTGGCGCACTCCACAACTGCCACACCTGCCGATACACCTCAATACAGTCATTGTCAGAAGTTACATTACCTTCCTCACTAATTTCCGCTGTTAGATCTCTCTCATTGTAAAGTTCTCTGATCTGACAGTCTAGCATCAAAACAACAAATGATAGGTTCTTAGCAGACCAAGAGACGATAATAAGGAAAGATACTAAGGACAGTGGAACCCAGTGCGGTGTATTACTAGTGGCCATGATTCCTTTCCTGTTATCTCTTTCCTTCCTCTTCCTTTCTTCTCCGCTCCTTCCTCACTAGCACATCTGCCTTAATTCTCTACACGTTAACCTTCTTCTGTTATCCTTTCGTCTTTCTCTTTCTTCATATCTTCTTCCACCACCTCTTTTTTTTTTCCTTTACGTTTTTTCCTTGTTTCATCTCGTCCTTCTCTTTTTCTTTTTTTTCTCTTCCTTCATTATTCTTCACTGTGACTGTTTATTTTTTTTCATCTCATTTCTCCTGTTTTTTTTTATCTTTTCCTTTTTCTGTTTCCCCTTTTTTCCTTCCCTCCATTCCTTCCTTCTTTTTCTTCATTTTCTTTTTTCCTTCCTTCTACGTCCCATTTACTTATTTTCTTCTTCTTCTTCTTCTTCTTCTTCTTCTTCTTCTTCTTCTTCTTCTTCTTCTTCTTCTTCTTCTTCTTCTTCTTCTTCTTCTTCTTCTTCTTCTTCTTCTTCTTCTCCTCCTTATTAACATCTCTTCTCCTCACGCACCTCTTAGTATTCCCTCTTTACTCTCGTCTTCCTTTATCCTCTTACCTCTCCTCATTGTTCGTGCCTTCTGTATTCCCCTTCTTTCTTCTTCCTCCTTCTCATGTTGTAATTAATTGTTTTCCATTCCCTCATTTCGTGTGTCATTGAAGTTAAGTAATTGCGTTAATCAGTAGTATGTCTTTTGTATCATTGGTTCTGGTCGGTGATCTTAAAATACGTAATGCCATTCGTTTTATAGTGACGTACGTATATTTATCTTTAATGCTAACGTATTTACATATTTTACGGTCTATCTGTAATTTTAAGAGGCGCTGTCAGCTTCACTCCAGGTTTCCTTAATCAAAGTTGTATGCTGACTTTATATTTTCCTTCCATATTGCATTGCACGTCGGCGTTCACTTCCCTTACATTATTGCCGAAGACGCACCGCACCGCACCACAGCACGCCACGCTGCGCCACCCTGTCGCTTCCCACACCTGTAATTCATATATTCTGGCTCGTTTACTTTATTTGGAAGTCCTGTCTTGTGCCTCTCACCAGATCTGAAAGTTCTATCTGCCGGCTCTCACCGCGCTGAATGCCCTGTCTTTCCGCCTCCAGGGGGGTGAGGGGGTGGGCGAGGGGACTCCAAACTTCCGCTGTGGAAAATATTTTTGGTTCGTCTCTGGGTACGACGACGCCGTCATATTTTCTTAGAGACATCCAGGCTGCCTCTCCTTTAGACGTGGCTATGGCGGCGCGACGTTTGTCATACTTTGCGAGAAGGCCAGGCCGGGGAGAGGCAGGAGGCTAGCTGGCTGGTGGCTGGCGGCTGGTGGCTGGCGGCGGGAGGCTGTGAGTGAGAGAGGCGCTGGACACTCCACCACTCCACTCACTGCAGGGGTGTGTGAGTGCTGGTGGTTAGTGCCCTTGTTCCCCTCCCCTCTCCCTTCCTCTCCCTTTTGTCCTGGGGAGAGGAGGGAGGGAAGGGAAGTTAGAGAGGGGGAAGATGCGCTTGGCGGCGGCTGCGTGGCTCTGTCTGTGACTTGTTATACGACTCTGGCTTATAAGTAGTCCTGTCATTCTCCCCCGACGGCTTGGCTTCCATTACATTGTATGAACCTGAGGCTGCGTTTTTTATTTATTTTATTTTTTTTCATTTATTTATTTATTTTTTTGGTAGGGTTCTAGTTTGATAAGATATTTCAAGGCTCTCTTTTGTTGTTTTCATGACAGGTTTTAAGATTGTGTTCTGTGTTTTATTAGCAGGTTTTATTCTTTTTTTTTTTTTGTTTTGTTTTGATGGTAGGTCTTAAGGTTGTTTATTTATGTATTTATGTATTTATTTATTTATTTATTTGCTTATTCATTTTGTAGCTTCTAGCAGGTATTATTTTTTATTTATTTATTTATTTATTTTTTTTTTACGGCAGGTATAAAGGTTCTTTTTTGGTGGCAGGCATTATGGTTCTTATGTTTTGTATTGAGGCAGCAAGTTTTATTCATTTATATTTGTTTTACCGATTTTTATGTATTATTATTTTCATTTACCTTTTTTTTTTGCAGTAGGTGATCAGTAGGTGATCAAACTTATTTATTTACTTATTTTTCCATCCTTGCCAGCTAATTAAGATCATTATTTCTATTGTGACGTTCGATTACAAGTCCATCCCTTACTCTCTCAGCGGCAGTGTTTAGCAACCATCACCAGCGCTCTCGCATCGCCCTGGAGTCCTGGAGGAGGAAGGCTCTACGCTCTTTACTCTACCGCCTCGCTCCGCCGCCTCCAGATCGAGCAGGGAACACCCGTGAAATTTATAGATGACACAATATTCATAGAGTAGCGTTGTAGATCAGGCGAGATGCGGATGACTTGCCACAGATTGGACCACACCATTACCCTTATTGATGGAGGCAAAGTTCCGAGTCTTCATTCAAACTCAGACCCGCTAGATGGCAGTACTGTGCGAGCCGAAACAAAGGAAGAGGAAGTTCGGGCGATGCTGCAACTCTGGGATACATGTTGTCTTCTCTCTCTCATCTCTTGAACGGCTCTAGTGGACGTTACTGGGGTTTTCAGGGATGTTCTCATGATTCTAGTGGTAGTTAAGATTTTTTATTTCTTTGATTCTCCTTTGTTAACGTTCAGAGATTAGTAAAAATATTGTTTCATTGGACATGCGTACGTGATGTCTTATCTGTTATCTTTTGTAAGGTTCTGTTGGATATTATTGTTTTTTTAAGGGTGTTTTCATGATTTTAGTGTTCGTTAGGCGTTTCACTAGCTCGATTTCTCTTTGTTGACATTTAAAGCTTAGTAAAAAATGTTTGCTTTGGCATTCGTGTTGTAGTATTTCAACGTCTCTTAAAAACACTCTACTGGGTGTTACCGGGGTCTGCAAGGCTGTTTTAATGGTTCTAATAGCGGTTAAGTTTTGTTCTACTGTGCATTTTATTTGTTAACATTCAGAGGTCTGTAAGAAACTGCTTGGTTGGACACACTCACGTAAAATAAAAGAGAGAGAGAGAGAGAGAGAGAGAGAGAGAGAGAGAGAGAGAGAGAGAGAGAGAGAGAGAGAGAGAGAGAGAGAAAGAATAGATTGATTTTTATATTTTCTAGGCTCCAGAACTATACAACAGTGTAATATAAAGATCAGTGCCTTTCAAAGTTAATTGATTATGGAAAAAATTGTCTAGTAGTGAAAGAGTTAGACAAAGTGTGTGTGTGTGTGTGTGTGTGTGTGTGTGTGTGTGTGTGTGTGTGTGTGTGTGTGTGTGTATCCAAAAGGGGAAGCTGCCAGGGAGACAAGAAGACGAAGGGCAAGGAGGAGATTCATGGATGCCACAAAGGAAGACTTACAAAAAGTGGGAATGACAGAGAGAGGCAGATGACAGAGAAAGGCGGAGGGAGCTGATCCACTGTGGTGCCCCGTAACAAGTCCAAACCGAAAGAAGTGAAAGAATGGTGTACTATCAACTAGGGAAACATAATGAAGCTCCATCCCATCTATATAACCTTTGAAAATAGACCTTATGAGAGTCCACTGTTTCAATATAGGAGCTCTGATGTGTTATCATTGAGTTATCTTGACTTTAGTGGCCCTGAGATCCCTTGCGCGGGGCTGTGAGGGATGAATGAAGGGAGCAATACGTAGAGAGGCAATGCTGCGGGTGGGTGTGAGAGGACGAGGTCATTAAGAGCAATTCCATCCCCGTGACAGATTCGTGAATTATGGAAATGGTCATGATTTATCCCACGATGGCGCGGCCCCTCCTCGACTCCGCCTCGCCTAGCCTTGTCTTGTCCTGGTCTCGTTATCTCTCTCTCTCTCTCTCTCTCTCTCTCTCTCTCTCTCTCTCTCTCTCTCTCTCTCTCTTGGTTTATCCCTGTCTCAGTTATTTTTTTTTTCGTTATCCCTTTTTCATATTAATTTCTGGTGTAATCCTTCTCTTCTTTGTTACATTTTACATTTTCTTTCTCTTAATATTTGTGTCCTTCGTTATTATTATTATTATTATTATTATTATTATTATTATTATTATTATTATTATTATTATTATTATTATTATTGTCATCATCATCATTATTGCTAATCTCCCTTTAGATCCTTTTCTTCATTATTTGTATAGCTTCCTCTCTTTTTTATCCTCCTCTATCTCTTCTTAATTATTTTTGTTTTTTACCACCTCTTCATTCTCCTTTCCATTCTCCCCTCCTTCCCCCACCCACACACCCCTTGATGTTCTCACCCTCATCCTCCCTTGTATCACCCTCCTTTCATACCCTTCCCCTGTTCCTCCCTCCCCTCTCCTTCACTCTCCTGCCCTCCCCTCCCCTGCCCTGCCCTCCCCTGCCCTCCCGTACATTCCCAGCCACATGTCACCGCTGATAGCAGTCCAATCGGGTGCAGTCCCGCCACCCTATCACGCACCGCCCTGTTGGTTCCTCGCCGGACTGTTAACTGCTGGTTATACGGACGCAAAACAAACAGGCAGCACCCAACTTTTAGCCGCGGGTCAGTTAGGCAGCGAACCTACAGCCGCGGGTTATGTGGAGAGAGAGAGAGAAAGACAGAAAAAAAAAAAAGTGAGAGAGGATTACTCAGGTCATGTCCTTTGGTCTCTCTCTCTCTCTCTCTCTCTCTCTCTCTCTCTCTCTCTCTCTCTCTCTCTCTCTCTCTCTCTCTCTCTCTCTCTCTCTCTCTCTCTCTCTCTCTCTCTCTCTCTCTTTTTTCCGTGATAGCTTGGCGGTGTTTCAGGTGATTGCCTCGGCCTGTAGTCACCTCGATTGTTAGTGTGAAGGTGACAGCAACAGCCCGGCACTAAACTACTTCCCGCTCCAATGCTTTCTAGTCTGCAATGCCCCGCCTGTGTTCATGTTACGGGGTGTGTGTGAGGGTGTAGGTGGGTGGCTGGTGGGTGGGCGTCATGGCTGGTGTTCTTGTAATGTTGCGTGTTGATGGTGTGGTGGGTGTCTGCGTGGGTGAGTGGGTGAGTGAGCGAAATAAAAGTGAAGGCCTCGGGGTGACTGTAATTCATGCTCGTAGTCAAGATATGAAGCTTACATGGTGATTCCTGTAATGGCGGGAAATGTTTGTAATAGTGCTGGTATGTTCAGACTCCGTTTTCGCCCATTTTTTTTTTTTTTTTTTTCATTTATGTTTGTTTAGGTTGATTTTCGTGCAAGTTATGTCCTTTTTATGGTTCTTAAGCTAATGTTATCTGTTGTAATGGGTAAATTACTAATCCTGCTGCTGCTCCTACTACTACTACTACTACTACTACTACTACTACTACTACTACTACTACTACTACTACTACTACTACTACTACTACTACTACTACTACTTAACCTTCTCTCTCTCTCTCTCTCTCTCTCTCTCTCTCTCTCTCTCTCTCTCTCTCTCTCTCTCTCTCTCTCTCTCTCTCTCTCTCTCTCTCTCTCTCTCTCTCTCTCTCTCTCTCTCTCTCTCTCTCTCTCTCTCTCTCTCTCTCTGTTTGAATTAGCAATATAAAAGTGGGTATGTACTTCAGTATTTGATTATATTTCTTGTAGTAGGTAGTTGGTCCGTGTTTTGTAAAGTTAAATGAGAGTAAAATTGTAATTACGTAGCCACTGTTCCGAGGCACATTAGGTTTTACGCTCATGTTACTTTTCTCTGTGTTGTAGAAAGTTTCGTGTGGGTAAGATTTAGTTTTTGGATTTAGATTTGATTTTTCCCCATTTATATGTATACCTGTGTTTTGTGTGTGTGTGTGTGTGTGTGTGTGTGTGTGTGTGTGTGTGTGTGTGTGTGTGTGTGTGTGTGTGTGTGTGTGAGTGTGTGTGTTTTACCTTAGATTTGTAATACTTTTTTTGAAATTCGCGTTATGGAAAAAGAAAATAAATGAATCGATAAAATAAACACATTGATTAGGAGAGATCTAGGTACTCCTGAAAACAAATAGAATGATAAATGAAATAGGTGAAAAGTAATGTTTGATAGTTAAGTAAAGCAGGGGATTAAAGTACAGATGGTTGTATAAGGAATAATTATGTAACATATAACAGATAACAGATGATTGACTAGCGAATAATTACCCGTTGTCTTCTTACTGAGCGCCATATGAAAGATTTATTCAGTCTTTTTAATAGTGAAGAGGCTGGAAGAGAGTTAAAAAAAAAAATAGATAAATAAATAAAAAAAAATATTAAAAGATAAAAGCCTGGAAATTCATTGGTCTCTTCAAAAAAAAAAAAAAAAAAAGGGTCAGTTTAGTCCCGGAAAACATTATTAGTATAGACGTAAGTAATATTTTCAAGTAGGTAATTTTGACTTGTTTGTCTTGAAGAGTATTGGTAGAGCAACTGTTATTAATCACTAACTTTGGACCTTCCTTACCTGTACGCCACCTTTTTGTGCCATATCATCTACAAAGTCTACTACAAGCTGCACACTTCCCACCCGCTTCCAACACCTCCACTTGTCTGCCACATGCTGCTACTACTTTCACATTTCTCCTCTTCCTCGTCTTCCTCCTCCTCGTGGGAGACACAATATCTTCCTTACATAGATGCTTCCTGTTCCCTTCATCTCTATCTTTCTCTCCTTCCCTCTCAAGCCTCTCCTCCACTCCTCCCCTCTTCTATATCTCTTCTTCCACTCCCTTGTCTCTCTACTCCCACTTGAGTGTGTCTTTTCCCTCCTTTCTTATCTCTTCCTTTGTTGTTATTCTTCCTTTGCCTTTTATCTTTTCTTCCTCTTCGCTCTCTCCCTCTCTTGCCTGTCTGCTTGGTAACCCTTCCCCTCTGCTTCTCCTCTTATGCTCTCTCTCTCTCTCTCTCTCTCTCTCTCTCTCTCTCTCTCTCTCTCTCTCTCTCTCTCTCTCTCTCTCTCTCCTCGTATTTTTGCTTTTATTTATCGAGTCTTGCCTTTTAACATTACTTTCATTCAATTTATTTTATATCTTCTGGCAAAGGAAAGGAATTTCTAGACGAGTGAAGGAGGAGGAAGACGAAGAGAAAGAGGAGGAGGAGGAGGAGAGGAAGGAGAGTGGATATATAAGGTGAATTTGAGGGATCAGGGGAAATGGGGTCGAATGGATATAGGGGAGCAAAGGCGTGTAGGGAAGAGGCAGTAAAATGGGTGCAGGGAGGAGGCGTGGAGGGCTTGGGGCGTGCCGTAATATATCTTGAGAAAACTACCTTCCTTCCATCGATCGATTTCTCACATCCCTTCATTTTTTTTTTTTTTTTTCGTTCTGGTGACCTTTCTTTATTTTTGTGGGTATTTATTTATTGTTTTTTTCTTTTTCTTTATTTTGTCTTTCTTTTTTTCTTCTTTTTTTTCCTCCTCCTCCTCCTCCTCCTCCTCCTCCTCCTCCTCCTCCTTCTTCTTCTTCTTCTTGTTCTTGTTCTTGTTCTTCTTCTTCTTGTTCTTCTTCTTGTTCTTGTTCTTGTTCTTGTTCTTGTTCTTGTTCTTGTTCTTCTTCTTCTTCTTCTTCTTCTTCTTCTTCTTCTTCTTCTTCTTCTTCTTCTTCTTCTTGTTCTTGTTCTTGTTCTTGTTCTTCTTCTTCTTCTTGTTCTTCTTGTTCTTCTTCTTCTTCTTCTTCTTCTTCTTCTTCTTCTTCTTCTTCTTCTTTATCTTTTTTCTTACTCGTTTTCGTGTTGTTGTTGTTGTTTTTGTTGTTGTTGTTGTTGTTGTTGTTGTGATTATTGTTGTTATTTTGTTTTATCATCGTCAGCCATGTGTTCGTCAACTAACCTTTTATATATATATATATATATATATATATATATATATATATATATATATATATATATATATATATATATATATATATATATATATATATATATATATATATATATATATATAATTTTTTTCTCAAGTTTTTGTACATCCATAAATCTTCTTTTTGGTCCTCCTCTCTTTCTGGTGTTTGTTGAGCTCATCTCCAGCATCCTACATCCCACGCAATCCTCATTTCCTCTCCTCACATGACAAACCCACGTCAGCCTCGCCTCTCTAGCTCTTCCTTAGACTGACGTGCGTGCGCTGTGCCTCTAAACATGCTCAATTCTATTTTTTTTCTTTTTTTCCACTCTCATCATTAACCCCAGACGGATTATTTTTATCAGCTACGTGACTATTAGGATGTTTGTAAATGTGCTGGTGAGTTCCTTATTTATACTGGTGGCTTTCATATTCTCATGATTTGCCTCTTGACCTCTTCTGCTACATTGCTCTTCTGCGTCCTGCCCACAACTCCACGTCTGACCTTCATTGACTCACTCCCACTGCCATCTTTCTCCATCCCACGGTAATCTGCCTACACCACACACCTCCCCTGCTTCAGCTCCCTCGTTTCACCTCATCTCACTTGGCTCAGCTCTTACGTCTCACCTCATTCGTCATCTCATATTCTTCATCATCTTATATTCCACACCTCATGTCCTTAATTTTATCTCAATTCCCAAACATTATAAGTAGTTCAACATCCCTTAGCTCGCACCACACACTACGTTCACCACACTCAGTCTCCACTCAGCCACTCTCAGCCTTCACCACTCATCCTGCGCCACACACCAGCCCTTCACTCCATCACCGACACCACACATCTGATCTGCGCTCCCTTTCATTCTCATCCCCAGTAATGAATGCACACACACACACACACACACACACACACACACACACACACACACACACACACACACACACACACACACACACACACACACACAGCAATCACCACCTTTATTTTTACTCTTCATAGAACATCATCCAAAACACACAGCGGCTTCCCCGACTTCTCTGACATCTACTACCACCAGTACACCCTTCGCCTTTACCACTCTACATGTCTTACTTCATATTAGGTAGTGTAGCTTAGGCTGAATTTCTAAACATTTCCTTGTCTCATCTCTTACTTTTAACAGGCGGTAGGGGAAGTTTTCAAGTTTTAAAGAGTGTTTATTATTATTATTATTATTATTATTATTATTATTATTATTATTATTATTATTATTATTATTATTATTATTCTTAGTGGTAGTTTAACTTGTATTCTGCATCACAATTGGGAAAAACACTCATGAGGATCTGGCTAATCATCTTTGTGACCTTTGAAACTAGTGCTAATTAGAGAACGAAGTGTTTGTACTGGTTTAAGTCACAATTTCGTGAGGACCACTTTGTCAGCTGGAGTTTGTTCTTCCTTAGTGTTTCTTTGTGCCCCCGCGTATGTATGCCGTACCTGCTGGATATTGGGCCCATCCACCAGTGTCCTCCGATCATAAATAAAGCTTTATGGATGCGAGACGCCGCGGGTCACTAGTTTTCCATAATGACTCCGCGCTCGGAGGAGTACGCGTCCCCTTCTGCAGACGAGAAGGAAGGTTGATGTCCGGTCTGTCTTATTCCTTGCCCCCTCCTGCCTGGAGAAGCAAGGACGGGACGTAAAATATAGGAAGGTACGTTTATTCTTGCGGGGAGATAGGCAGGCAGGCAGGACCGAGGGATGAAGGTTCGCCTGCCCTCCATGTTTTCTCATTTGTAGACTGAGAGGGTAGAGAATAACAGGGTTGCTATAGGTACATTTGTGCAGACAGGTAGCAGGCAGATAGGCATGGTCAGGGTGAGGGATGTCCTGCCTTCCATGCCTCCTAGTTGAAAGAGCATGCAAGAATAGGGCGTAGGTATGCAGTGTATAGGTAAACTTGTGTGGGCAGGCAGGCAGGCAGGAAATGAAGGATGCCGCGGCCTGCTTTCCATGCCTTCTCGTTCATGCGCAGGCAAGGACTGGATGCAAGTGTAGATAAACTCGTTCCAGCAGGCGGAAAGCAGGCAGGAGGTGGAGGATGAGGGCTGACCCACTTACCATGCCTTCTCGTTCGTGGGATGTAAGAGCAGAGAGGAACAGGACACAGATATACATAGGTACACTTATTCAGGCAGGCAGGCAGGCAGGCCGAGGGTGGGCTGCGCAGGTCATGGCGGGGTGGTGCAGCTCGCGGTTCATGGCATCCCAGTCACAGGCAACGGGATTATAGCGAGTGTGTATTAGTCTTCATCAGCCGCCTAATTTCACGAGGATATACACGATTGTCCATAAATTGTCTATTTCCTGTTTATTTACGTTCGATATCAAACATTTTTAATCCTGTTATGGCGTATTATGAAATTAATAAAAAAAGGGGGTGAGGGAGGCGTCTGGCTTTGTGACAGCCACTCTTCTGGTTAATTACAAAGCAATGGAAAAAGTTTGTTGTTCATTTGATGCTCCATTCGGCTGTTTTGTGTGCGCGGCTTTGTGTCTTGTCTTGGTGTACGGGGAGGACGATTCCTACTTAGCCGTGCACGTGTAGCCAGGGACTGCAGGGTACGGGACAGTGTCTTGGCCTCCGTGTCTCTCTCAGTTGATGAAGATGCTCCAGATGGAAGGGTGCGGATGTGAGGGCGGCGGCGGGCGGGAGGCGCGTGGGGCGAGGATCACGACTACCACCGCCGCCACCACCTCCGCCGCCGCCGCCGCTGCTATTGATCACCGGCCCGGCCGCCGCGTAATGTCACCGGCCATCAGGGGGCGCACCGATAACACCAGACATTACCCACAATTTTATCACCGCGGATGCTGTTGCCTTCCTCTTTTGAAAATACGTCGGGCACCAAAAAAAAAAAAAAAAGCATGTATATATCCAAATCTTTTTTATTAGTACCATTGACCGAGTGTGTTATGGGGCGCCATCACGAGATTTATTTATGATTTTTATAATGATTTTCAAACTTTTTTAAAGCCTAGGTTGGTGTGTGCGTGCGTGGTCGTGATGATGGGATGGAAATGCCGGCCGCCGCGAGCCTCTCCCACAGGAACACGGCGGCTCGCTCGCGCGGAAACCGGTCGCGATGTGCGGAGGTTTTTGCCTCTAAAAATTTCCCTGCCAACGAGAGGCTGACTGACTGACGAGGCTGACGAGGCTGACGAGGCTGTGGGTCGCTCGTACGCCAGATAGCACGACATGTTGACAGGTGGAGTTGCTGCGTCAATAAATGTCTAAATTTTGTGGTTCGTCACGTCAATAAATGAAGAGCGTTTGATGAATGAATACCGGTAACCCTTCGTGGCCTGTGGAGGCACTCCCAGGCTTGGCGAGGCTCCATTGCATGCAGGCTTGGTGTGTAGGCTCAGGGAAGACAGCCGCCATGTTGCCAGGCTGTGGGAAAGAGTGTCTGTGATGCTGGACGGTGAGTGACGGACAGCTAGGTATCAATCAGCTTAATGAACGTTTTACATGCTGACGACAAGTGTTAGATATTTGGTTGTATGAAAATACGGGATGTAGAAACGCTGTATTTATCTACGTAATTCACTTCTCTAGAATTCTGTCGCTAAAAAATGGTAATGGTAATGGTAGCGAATTGTATTAAAGTGTTTCTGCTCCATTCCATGTTTTCTGTCCACCAGATTTCTATTAATGTTGTAAATATCGGGAATCACATCGCAAATACTTTGTTTATATGTACGTATCTGTCTATAACACACCATGATATAAATTATTGACTTTTGTCCCTTACAGTGGATATATATATATATATATATATATATATATATATATATATATATATATATATATATATATATATATATATATATATATATATATATATATATATATACACACACATTTATATATATCATATGCATAACGCATCAGAAGTTATGTTATTACATGTAACGTTCATTATTGGTCTGTCCTTTAGCTCATGTTGAATTAAAGAAAATAAAAATAAAGCTCCACAAGCCGGCACACAGCTGAAGAGTGAGAGAACAAGCCCATAACGCTCACTAAAGAAACGCTGACTTTCTTTATTGTCTAACTGTTTCTTTACATTTTGCTATAAGTTCTAACCTACAGTAAAACGTATACCTAAACTTATCTTTAATAGGAAGGTAAAAATATGCATAACAACAAAACACTGATAGTAGCAGTAGCAACAACAACATTAACAACAATTTATTGACAAGAATATAAAGAGTAAAATATATATATATATATATATATATATATATATATATATATATATATATATATATATATATATATATATATATATATATATATATATATATATATATATATATATATATATATATATAAACAATAATGAAAAAAAATCTTAAACAGCTTTTATCCAATATGAAACGATGTCACATTCCCTTAAACAGGAGGAAACACACACACCATGGCGTATATTCATTGTGTTCCTGGAGTGTTGTGTCGTCAGGTATCATTCCCACAGGAGTGTTTCCTCCGTCCACCTTCCCTCCACTCTCTCTACTCCCCACCCTCAAATTCTCCTCTCTTCTTTCCCTTTCCCTCCCACCCTGTCCCCCCCTCCGTACAGCTCAAAATACCCAAACATTTTTTCCCTATTGTTTTTTTTTTTTTCACTTTTATCAGTTTCTTTTATGAGTGTTGTTTGTTTGTCTTGTTGCCATTAATGGTGTTTGTTTCCTATTCTCTTTTTTTTCATCTCTTTACTGCCTTTATTATGATTATGTTTCCCTTTTCTACAAATGTCTTGATTTTTCTGTTATCACACACACACACACACACACACACACACACACACACACACACACACAGAGAGAGAGAGAGAGAGAGAGAGAGAGAGAGAGAGAGAGAGAGAGAGAGAGAGAGAGAGAGAGAGAGAGAGAGAGAGAGAGAGAGAGAGAACAAATGATAGCCCTTTCCTCCAACTATCCAACACACCCCTTAAAAAAAAGGAGAAAAAAAAACACGGGAAATGGGAAAGACGGAGAAGGAAGACGAAAAGGAGGAGGCGGAGTACCAGGACTAGGACGAAGAGGGGGAAGAGGAAGATCGGGTCGCGCTTCAGCCGGGCAATATTGCTGGCCTGGTCCTGACTCCCTTCATTGGTATTTAGCGATCGAATTTCCGATAGTGTGTGTGATTGTTCCCTGATGGGCGTTTTGTCCCACCTCTGTATCGGATATCTTAACGCGGCTCAGGATTACAAAACTTGCTTGTTGCTCCCATCCACCCACCACGGCAAGGGAGGGAGAGAAGAGAGAAAACCCACCTCACACTCCTTCATTACTATTAAACTGAAGGGGAGGGTGATAAAAGGTGTCCCAAGGTGATTATGTAGCCAGGTGCGTACAGGTGAGTGTCTACAAGTGAGGGGAGGGAGGGTAGCAGGTGTAATTTACCTGTCTCTCTTACCTGCCTGTTGCTTCTTCCCCTAAAAGATCCTGTTTCCTTGATCTTGTTACCGAGTTGAAGGGAGGGATGAGGGAAGGCCGTGGGTTTGTGTGGATGGAGGGGAGGGCAGTGTAATGCGGTGTATTGGTGAATGTTTGTAGAGGTAGATAGAGACAGATAGATACAGACATTTGGTGTGTTAATGTATTTGCTTCATCTTTGTTTTTAATTATCCTCCACCTCTTAAAAGCCTCGTTAGGGATATCATATGTGTTCCTATGTGTTCTTCCTCCTTTCTACTTTTCTTTTCTGCTTTCCTTCTACATTGTCTAGCACTTAACTACCCAATTACCTTATTTATGTATAACTCTCATTTACCCTGCTACTTAACCACTAATGCCTTGCTTTATTTTTTTACATTTTCTATATATTCACCCGACTGTTTTCACTATTTGCACTTTATCTTCACCTTTCCTCTCTCTCTCTATTACCTTACCTATAATTACTTACCTGTTGCCTTACATATCTGCCACTCCCACTGTTATTCTCCCTTCTACTACAAAAAAGAATATACGAGAATTCAATACACCTCTCAATACCACCTAGTTAATGTAATGACGGTACCCATTACAGGTATAGAGTACAGCTGAGTGTATAGGTGAGTGTAGAGGTGTGTGTGTGTTACCTACAGGTGGATTTATTGTGTCAAGTGAGTCCCTCTTGGGCTGGCGTGGGCTGCGCTGGGTACAAATGGTGTATCGACCCTCGCCTGTGGAAGGAGGAAGAGGAAGGGGAAGAGGGAGGGAGAGAGAAAAGTTTGATGTGAGGGATAATTAGAGGACGAAGAAGGAGTGGAGGGAGAACTGGGTGGTGGTGGTGGTGGTGGTGGGTACACGTCGTGGAGGAGGGAGGCTTATGGAGAGGAACGAGTGTAGAAAGAGAGAGGGAGAGGGAGGGTGAGAGTGAGTGAGATGCTTAGTTAGGAAGCTGAGGACATGTCACATCTACACACTCACTTTCTCACTCTCACCCTCTCCCTCTCCCTCCCTCTCCCTCCCTCTCCATCCCTCCCTCCCTCTACCTCTCATTGACTGACACGTTCCCAAAGTCTCCCACTAATATTGCGTTACGCTTAAAGAACCAACATACCTGTCCATCCCATTCTATCCGGAGTCACGAGGGAGTCACGAGGGAGGTAAGGGAGGCAGATAGGAAAGGAAGAGTCTGCGAGGTACAGATTTTCTTAAAGATTTCGGTAGTATGGTTGGGTGCTGGAGGGAAGAAGGATCGATGGTGGGATAAGGTAGATGGTGTTAAGGATGGAGGGAAGCAGAGAGGGATGGGATTATTGGAGGGTTAATTTAGGAGGGAAGGTAGTTGTGTTATGCTGTGGAGTGGTGTGAGAGACAACGTGAAGGGAGGTAAGGTGGTAAGACAGACAGAGAGAGACAGAGAGAGAGAGAGAGAGAGAGAGAGAGAGAGAGAGAGAGAGAGAGAGAGAGAGAGAGAGAGAGAGAGAGAGAGAGAGAGAGAGAGAGAGAGAGAGAGAGAGAGAGAGAGAGAGAGAGAGAGAGAGAGACCCCAATCACATACACAATCCTCTGATCGCGGGCAGGATGAGCAGTTTTAACTATCAACTAGGTACTCGCTTTTTTTTTTTTTTTTTTTTTTCCAGAACCATTTTTTCCCAGTGCAGGAGGCAGGCAGGGCGCGGTGGACGTACGGGGTGTTGGGTCAGCCTCGCGTCTCCCCGCCCGGCGAGAACACAGGCTTGAAGTGTTAGGTCATTAATCACCACAATAAATATAGTTCAGAACAGTAAATTTTCCATGTTGGTGGTGCGGGAGGCGAACCGTTACTGCGGCCTGGACCAGCGCCGCGACCACTACCGGAGGAGAGAGGGAGGGAGGAGGGGGCGTCGCGATTCCTAATTCATGGCCATGGGGAGGAGATGGGGCGTCGCGGGGGTCTTGGGTGGCCTGAGCTGCGGCCAAGGCGGGGCCACATGCGGGCTGGTGGAGCATAATGCCGAGGCCTGAATTAAAGCTTAACTCTATCCAACTCGCTGCCAGGATTCGGCTGAGCATGAGTGCAGAGGCAGTGCTTAGGATTGAATTCCGCTCAGTTTGTCGCTATGCGGGGCCTGGAGGGATTAATAAAGCACCGCTTGCCTGCGGCCAAAAACCGAGCCAAATAAGCTGAGCATTGAGTGAGGGAGGTAGCAGGCGGGGCTCGGGAAATATTGGTGCTTGAGGGAGGAGGAGTGTGGTCACGTTTTTTATTCATCCGCCGTGTCAAAATTAAGTTTGCGAGCCATATGAGCGAGTGCATATTGAAAGACGAATACCTCACGGGTCTCGGAATCCACAAATTACTAATGACAAAGTACGATGTCTTAGCAGGTACTCCCTTTGATGGCAAGACGAGGCCTCCACTCCATGCTAGCGCTGACTCAGGGCACACCCTCACACCCTGCACTCTAACAACCTGCCGCGGGGCCACCACACACCTGGAGTACTGTCGTGATGATAAGGCACGCGCGGGGCCCCTCACTCTCGCCCGCACTTCGCAATTTAGTACTCGAGACACAATCCCTTTGTGTCGGGTGCTTCCGTGTGGTGGGGCGGGCCACATCACCCTCACCCTCATCTGCACCCAGGCCAAGGCCGCTGCGAGGCAGGCACTGGGGCACCGTAACGCCAGGCAGTCTGGTTTGTCTGTAGAAGAAACTGCATGGATATTCCGAAATTCTTTAGAAATTAAACTACCTCACAGGAATTAAACTACCTCTCAGGAATAAGATAATTACTTTTACACTATTTTGTTGTTCTGCTCATATGACCAGCTCCATGTATTATTTATTATTCTTAATTTTTTTTTTATCTCAAACTTAGCTGAAAAGTGAATTGACAATGGTGTGTGGAGGTAGCTGAAAAGTGAATTGACAATGGTGTGTGGAGGTAAAGGAACTGAGAGAGGATTTAAACACGGGATAACCAGTCGGAAAAAAAAATATATATATACTGTGCCATGAAATCCCAGCACAAGACCTGCACGTCAACCATTCGTGTCGCCACTAGATGGCTGATTGTACGGAACGTATAGTAAAGCCCCGGAGAGGTGATGAGGGGTGCTGTGTGAGCGCGCCAGTACTTCCCTTCCTTGTTTACTAGCAGGTACCATGGTAGTTTAGTCATGTAGATATTCATGAAAACCGGTGTATGCGAAAATTCTGCTTTGCTATGTCTGTTGAATTACTGCTTTATAGGGGAGGAAATGGACAGAAGTCTGGAAAGATGTCGGGATGGTTCGTTAAGGTGGTAGTAACTGTCGTATTATTTCACAACTATTCCAAGCGGCACTAATATAATGAGCGACATTTATGTATACAAATTGACACATTTTACATCCATTGCTTGATATAACTTCTCTAATGATATGTTTCCTCCTTTCAGGTGAGTGGTGGTGTAGATGGCTGCGCCTTGGGTACATGGGCGTGCACGAGGACACGCCTGGGAGCAGTGAGTCGAAAAGTGAAATTTGTTGCTACACTTCTTATCGTAGTTATTAGGTACCTCAGTGCGTCACGGGACCACGCCCGTTACTGTGAGACAACTAAGCATTTATTTTCTACCTTATTGGCGGTGAATCAAGAAGTATAGTAAGTCTTCAAGGTTTACACACCATGACACAGACCTCATTGTCCCTACACGAACATGCAAAGCTGATACAAACGAATCTGAAGAGGGTTAAGGTTTTACTAAAAATCAAATTTACACAATGGGAATTTTCACGATAAAATTTTCCAGTCTTTTGTCACGAAAAAAGGAAAGTTCCTCCGTAAGAAATCATCACGGGAAACAAACGCATTTTTTTTTTTCACACTGTACTGAACTTTTTCCACAAATTAAACTTAATCACTTAAAAGCATATTTCACATTGAATCTTACTACATTCTTAACATTTTTCAAAACTTGCGTTGCATCACACGCGCGTCACATTCGTCACACTCGTACATGTGTTTGTTGATCTCCATGAATTCCCTCTTCTGGCGGCAGTACAGGTTGAAGGCCAGCTCCCACTCCAGCTTCTTCTTGAGCGACAGAAACTCTTCCTTGGTGACAGCGAGCTTCTTGGGTTTACATCGGTGTGGTTGTTCCTCTCGCCGCGGCCTCTTGGGCGTGCACAGGCTGGCAACCACGCGCGTCTGCTTGGGAGGCTTGCTGCGGTAGTGGGAATCCTCAGCATCTGACTGGCTCTTCCTCCTACGCCTCCTCCTCTTGGTCCGCCGCTGCGCCGCGTCGTCGCCCTCCCCACCAGCGTCCTTCCAGGTGACTCGCTGACCTGCGCCGGCTGACACGGTTCCCTTCTTCGGAGTGCCGCATTCAGACATTTCATTAGCTTTAGTTTTTATAGCGGTGTATGTTTTTCCTCCAACCTTCTTCCTGTTGCTGTTGTTCCTCGCTACCCTCCCGCATACTGGCCTTCCTTCCTGCGAGGTCAGTTTCTGGAGGTCTAGCTTGCCTTGGGACCGCTTGAAGGGCCACGACACGAGTGGCCTGCCTTTAGTCTTGTTTGCGCATCGCATTGAAGACTTTCTTTTGCTGGTCTTACGTTGAACCGAGGTTCCCTTCTGTCCTGGCGTCCTCCCTGCCGACTCTGTGGTCTGCTCCTGCTTTGTGGCGTCCCCTTGGAGCACAAACTTTTTTGAGGTACTCTTTTTCCACCTGAAGCTGTACCTTCCCTTACTGAATGTTTCACACGAGGTGGTGTTCCGTGTAGGCGACTCGGCAGGAGCGGCGCCAACGGACTGTGTTGTTGGAGACCCTGGCTTCCGCTTCACTGCATGGGCCAGGCGCCGGATGCTCCTCCTGCTAACACTGAGCAGCCCGCCGGAGTCGCCGGTGGAGCGACTGGCGTCCATGGTGGGTGTTGGTGGCCGCGCCACTCCTCAGGGCTGAGTGGCGACTGGTCTTCTCTTTATCTACGCTCCGTGATGGCTCCATCACTAGAATCATTAACTGCGCATGCGCTGAATTGTTAGTCGTCTCACATTGTTCATACTTCGTTAATTTGTCTGTTATTGTAAGAATCACGAAGGTCAGCTAGAAGCTGTATTATGCAGCGTGTGTAGGGACAAGAATGCATGATACGTTGCGTGATGGCGACCAGAACAAATAAATGGAAGCTCTGTGCGGCCTGTGTCTGTGTGAGATGCTTCGCGGTGCTCGACACAGGTGCTTCGTGATACATTCACGCCGCTGCCAGGTGCTGCCGCCAGGCTGTGGCTGCCGCTCTCTATGTCTGACGGTTTCATTATCGAAATATTTACTCCATTTTGCTTGTTTATATGAATAATGTGAGCCTGTTTGCCACATACCAAATTAATTAGGATAACGGTTTTAAGTCCCTGCTACGAAGGAAATACATCGAGCAAATCATAACATAAATGTTAGATTTGTTGGAGATTTGGTGGTAATAGTCATTATGCATGTCGTGTCCCGGCGGGGCGGCGGTTCCGTAGCGGGTCGTATTACTCCTAAAGCTGTGCTCGGAACGACACACCTGCCGCGGCGCGTCACGCCCGCCACCTGTTGCCACGGGACCTTTCTGGGCGGTGACCTGCTGACCTGCCATCAGTAAGTAGCAGCGGCCACTGGTTCACCCGCCCCGCCATCACCGAGGCTTGCCACTTGCTTGTCCAGCATCCTGCACCCCAGAGTCAGCGGGACGCAACGCTGAGGCTCCGGCGACCTGGAACTGAGGTCCTTCCGGAGTTTAGAAATTTGGTAGCACGTGAATGATGTCGTGACGCAGCGGTCACCCTAACTTGCCTAACTAGCTTATCCTCGCTTCATCTGGACGCACGCCTGGGTGGAGGCGCGCCGCCCACTCACGCTCCCCGGGCGAGGCGGATAAGCAAGCATTAGGGAAGGAATGAACCAGGCGCACAGATCATCCTCAAAGCACCCGTGAGTGAAGGATGAGGATGCTGTTCAATACGACTAACAAAGGGATGGGAGAGAGAGAGAGAGAGAGAGAGAGAGAGAGAGAGAGAGAGAGAGAGAGAGAGAGAGAGAGAGAGAGAGAGAGAGAGAGAGAGAGAGAATCGCCTTGTACTGGTGCTCTCTTTACCTCTATCTCCGTGCAGCCTTCCTTTGATCTTGGTGCAGGGGAGAGTGTGTCCTGGTGCGGCGGCTGTCAGGACTTGGTGACCGACGGCGATCAGAGGAAAGGGTTGCGGGGAGCGTGGACGAGGCAGCTTTAAAGATGGAGCTGCTGCAGGGGTGGCGAGAGGAGGAGGAGCAGGAGGAAGAGGAGGAGGAGGAGGAGGAGGAGAAGGAGAGTTGTCTGGCCTGCTGGTGGCTACGGGGTGCGGGTCACCTCGCCAAAAGGGACCACATACAGTATGATTCTCTCTCTCTCTCTCTCTCTCTCTCTCTCTCTCTCTCTCTCTCTCTCTCTCTCTCTCTCTCTCTCTCTCTCACTTTCTCGTTACGTATATGGTTTTCGCGGTTCTATTTCCCATATGACTTCCACGTATGTTCCCGTCACATCCTCCCAAGATCGTATTGTATCCCTTGCCCTTAGCTTCTTAGGATTCCACTGAGTGGCGCATCCTGTTCTTTGACCCTTTTAATTGTGGCATGCAGCAGTTCATAGCACCAGAAGCACTGTATTCACTGCCTATAAGGACGTACAAAAAAGGACATTAGGGCATAAGAGAATAAGGGAAGGTGCAAGAAGGCGTCAGGCCCACACGTGGCATTCCCTGCACGAAACACAGCACCTACTTATTTCCACCTATTAACGGAAAAAGAATTAAAGAATAGAGTTTCAGATTTGTATCCAGTATAATGTTCAGAGGTGACTGTAGGATGAAAAGAAATGACTCCGAATGGGTTGAGATTAAGGAAAGATGCGCCCTATAGCAGTGAAGGAGTGAAGTCTTTAACCTCTTTTACTGCCTTGATGTCCCTTCGTTAACGTCCTGAGGACTGTAAAAAAAAAAAAAATAGTGTTCCCTTTATATACACAAGAAACAGAAAGACTGGGAAATGTAAATGGACTTTTATTGGATATAGAACTGCTTAGAAGATTACAACACAAAAATAAGTCAAAAATTTGTAAAGGATTATAGAAAAAAAAGATTATTTATGAATGAAAAGATAAAAACTAATCTATACGTAAGTGTGTAATGGTTTATCTCTTGGACTGTAAGAATAATAACGAAATGTTATTGCCATTATATTCCTTTTGTTAACCTTTTGAGTCCTGTAAAAAAAAAAAAATGGTTGCCTTCACATACATAAGAGAAAATAAGTAATTTAACGGGTCTTTTATAAGCTATAGAACTGTTTAAGAGACACACACACAAAAAAAATGTAAAAGAAGTAAAAGATTATAGAAAAAAAAAATCTGTGAGCGAAAAGATTGAAATTTAGGCATAACTGTGCATTGGTTCATCTCCTAGACTGTAAAAAAAAAGATAATAATAATAATATTAAAAAAGTCCTTGGCAGCCATATTGTTATGTCAAGTAGGAGCATCGTTCATATTTTACGCTGCCGGTTTAAATGTTCAGCAATTTTATCTTTGACAGGAGAGAAAAAAAAAATACTCCCGGGCACATTATTATTATTCTATGGGTATCCTTTGTGTGATTGAATGGCTGGCGTATGCTTAATTTCCCCCACCTCACTCTTTCTATTATTGTTGCGATGAATATAAGTCGTATTTGAAATCTAGCTATTATAAAAAGTCCGCCATGAGTGTAATCAATTTCACGCCTGGTTCGCTGCCATATATGCTGCTAATCTTATATCTAAAACTCAATGCTGAAATACGGCTGTGCATATTTGACGTGTGGACGAGGAATAGGAATATATATATTTTTTTTAATTATTAGCATTACTTGTTTGCTACCGGCCAAGAGGTGATGAGTGATAGAGAATGAAGCACAGAGGGAGAATAGTAAAGCGAACGGCATAGACAAGATAGGGGGTGAATGGAAGGAAGGAAGGGTAGGGAGAGAAAGGCAAGTGTTTGACGTAAAGGAGGCATTTTCACTAGCAATGCGATACAAGGAAAGGACCAGACTCATTCCCGAGGCAAAGAGTAATGTCACCGAACAACCCTGGCTCTCAAACTTCTCTGTGTCTCTCCTCCATGACTTGTAAGAGGTTTTAGTGGAAGGTATTAGACTTTTCTTCAAGGGTGTATGTGATAGTTTAACGTGGTGAAATCTTGCGGTGACATCTAGAATATAATGAAATCAATACCGTGGCAATGAGTGACAGGTTTTGTAAGGAGACAGTGAGCATATCAGGAGGGTAGAGACTGAAAATAATAAAGAAATTAATACAGAGAGAGAGAGAGAGAGAGAGAGAGAGAGAGAGAGAGAGAGAGAGAGAGAGAGAGAGAGAGAGAGAGAGAGAGAGAGAGAGAGAGAGAGAGACATCGTACATCTCCTGTCTGTGGGAAAAACAGGATGTGCTTATTATTGATTGCTATTCTTAGAAGGGATGGCTTTAATTGAACACTTCTTCCCTCACTCCACTTCTCATCTCTCTCTCTCTCTCTCTCTCTCTCTCTCTCTCTCTCTCTCTCTCTCTCTCTCTCTCTCTCTCTCTCTCTCTCTCCCTGGTTGCCATGTGATGATTGATTTAACTCTTTCACGCAGTCCATCCGAGCGTCTGTCTGGCATCGTCTCTCTTCCTTGGTTTGCACTCGCTGTGTCTGAAAGGCGGCCCGTTCTTCATTCTCCTCCTGTTTACTCTTCATTATTTCCCGTATGTATAATGTATGAGCGCCTCTCCCCTTTGATAATACATATGTCGGCAGTGGGGGATTAAGTATGTATCTGTGTGTGTGTGTGTGTGTGTGTGTGTGTGTGTGTGTGTGTGTGTGTGGGGGGTTAGCGTCAGGTGCTCGTGGGGTTTAAATTGTGAGGTGCCTTTCTCTTCTGTGTGCATGCGTGTGTGTGGTCCAGTCATACACAATTAACCCATACATACTTGCATACCTACATACAAACACGTTTTTCTCAACCATCTTATGTCTGAATCGCCAAGACGCACACCACACACCCGCGCACACCACACGCCTGTCTCGCTAAGCTTACTGTATCTCATCCACAAGGCAATCCACCACTATTTTCCACACCTCCACTCAGAATCACCTCGAGTAACACATATCTTTTCCTCTCCCTCCTAACACGAACAGACAGTTTCTCCTTTTCACTGTAATTTAATGTTTTCCCAAGTCGTCTATTTTTAGCCCCCAGACTCACTCACTCTCTCTCTCTCGGCCAACTCTCCTCCTTCCACCTTCACTTCTCTTTTCCACCTTCATTATGGCCCCGCCGCTCCTCGTTGGGCCGTATGTCTCGCCTCCTCCTCCTCCTCCTCCTCCTCCTCCTCCTCCTCCTCCTCCTCCTCCTCCTCCTCCTCCTCCTCCTCCTCCTCCTCCTCCTCCTCCTCCCGCCCTCATAACTACAAACAATGTTATCCTGAAAGAGTCTGACCAGAGTTGGTTGTTATTCGGCCGCTTCCAGTTCCCGGCCTCTCGTGTGCTGCGGATTTCATTACGGAGACACGTGACTCACTTATACACCGGAATTGTCTTGTTTACCTCACTGCCGGGGAGAGAGAGAGAGAGAGAGAGAGGGGGGGATGGCAAAACTACACAGGCCTTTCCTCCTTGCTCTACTTTTGCTGTTAGCGGCGTGTGTGGGCGAGCTGGACGATGAGGAGGAGGAGGAGATGGAAGAAGAAGGAAAAAAAAAGGAGGTGAAGAAGGAAGAAGAAGAAGGAGTAGGTGAAGGAGGAAGAAGAAGGAGTAGGAGGAGGGGGAAGAAAAGGAGTAGGAGAAGGAGGATGAAAAGGAGTAGGGGGAGGACAACAAAAAAAAAGGAGAAAAAAAAAGTGAGGAAGAAGCAGAAAGAGGAGTAATGTGGAAGGAAAAGGATATTGTAAGGAATAACGGAAGGCGACCAACTCTTGACGTGGGTTTTCAAGCAGGGACAAGACAGTGGGTAGTGTTGAGGGTCAGATTATGACGTGCGGGTTTGAAAAGGTGGTAGACAGGCAAGCAGGTGGGGCATGGATGGATAGGTGGAGGGTCAGGTGGCCAAGTATGAGAAGGAGGAAGATAAAAGAAAAAAGGAAACTAAGAGGAATGAAGGAATGGGGTATTTTGAATCACAAGAACGAAATCTAGTAGCGAGAAAGAGGAAGTGTTTTTTTCTGACAGACATCCACCTTATCAATATTTTTTTCATTAGTTTACAGTCACTACCTTTATATGACAGTGTATCATTTGGTTATATAGTGATCTGTAAACTATTTTTCTTTGTGGGTTCATAAAGGTGGCGAGAAGCGAGAGGATGGATGGGTGGAGGAGAGGAGCGGTGTGGGATGCGTGGGGAAGGCTAAGGACTAGATGAAGTGGGTGGATGACAGTGGTGATGTGGAGGGGATGGAGGGAAGGGGAGAAAAGAAGGGTGAAGGCATGTGGTGTTTTAAGGATGAGTGTGCATGAGAGAGAGAGAGAGAGAGAGAGAGAGAGAGAGAGAGAGAGAGAGAGAGAGAGAGAGAGAGAGAGAGAGAGAGAGAGAGAGAGAGAGAGAGAATGTTAAAGGGAGAACTCTATATGTGTGTGTGTGTGTGTGTGTGTGTGTGTGTGTGTGTGTGTGTGTGTGTGTGTGTGTGTCTGCCATGTGAGTTATTGGATGGAATGCTGCACTGTCGTTTATTGGCCTGTGTGTGTGTGTGTGTGTGTGTGTGTGTGTGTGTGTGTGTGTGTGTGTGTGTGTGTGTGTGTGTGTGTGTGTGTGTGTGTGTGTGTGTGTACGTGTCTGTGCGTGTATCATATTTTTTTTGGTGAATACACATCATCATCATCATCATCATCATCATCATCATCATCATCATCATCATCATCATCATCCACTGCTCACTACTTACTACCCTCCCTCACCCCCTCCCCGCACTACACCACCACCACAGTAGCACCACAAAACAACACACCTTTACCCACAAGCTCCTTTTACACCCTGCCTCGATCAACATACCTGTCACCTTGTCACCTCACACCCCCTACCCACTCCCTTACACCCCCCACCCATACACAGCTACAGACACCCACACCGGCCCTGTCACCCCATATCAGCCCCGTCACCTCATACCCTTAATGGCAGTGTTTACTTTTTGTCCATTCCTCCTTTTTTCTCCTTTTTCTCCTTTTTCTCCCCGTGTAGAGCGTTCTTCAGCTTCTTATGGCCAGCAAACTTTCCCCAGATGACCCATTTAGCTTTAATGGAAGGAATTTAGGGTGGAAAGGACTTTTACTTTTTTCTGTCCCCTTTTTTTTTTTTTTCAAGGGCGGGGGGCGGGTTCTTTTCAAAGTCAAGACGCCAGCGTGTAGTAGCAGCGTCTATTGTCTGTCTACTCGGATATGCGTAGATAGTGTCCTGGTTTTAGGTTTAGGGATGGAGTAAGAGAGAGAGAGAGAGAGAGAGAGAGAGAGAGAGAGAGAGAGAGAGAGAGAGAGAGAGAGAGAGAGAGAGAGAGAGATAAATGAATGAAAATTGGAATGAAGTACCTAACTATGACTAAATATACGGACAGATAAATAACTAGCTTCACGAATAGATTGGTAGACACATCAATAGAGAGATAGACAAACAGACAGATAGCCAGTAGTCAAAGACTCATCGACGCATAATGGGATACAGCTAAAATAAATACTTGAGTAATACAGATACGGGCCCAGAGCCACAGGAATGTAGTTCAGACTCTTTATACTGTAACCAGTGAGTCTGTAAGCAGACATCCACCAGCCAGCATAGTTACACACTAACCTCTCAGGACACGTATTATCGTCTCATTTTCACTAATTACTACCATTTACCGTCACTTACAGTAGCCACTCATTACCTCACTCACAATAATAATCACTTCCACACTCGTTTACACTAACCACTACTGCAGTCATTTACAACAGACACTACGTCATTCATTAACACTAACAATTACCACTCATTTACGCTAACCACTACGATATACACCCATTCACACTAACCAGTAACCACACTAATCACTACATAACTTATGACATCAGTTTATTATAACTTTGGCATCATCAAAATGCTTCATTAAATTTGACTGCATTTTTTTTTTTTTTCCTTTTCGCTCCTAAGTGGTTAAAATCAACTCAGCTTACTCACCTACTACAGTTACACTTATTACATTTCAACTTCCAACTAACGATAATACAAACTTGTTGATGCAGCAGCGCCTTACTTTTTAAATCACAACCACTACCGAATGGGATGAGAATGTCCTTGAGGTTCTAAAGCCAGCCGAGAGATGGCGTGATAGCAGAGCCAAGGCCACCACCACCTAGTTACCTCTAAATGCCCTTGAAAGAAGCAGCTGCACCTCGTTAAGATAGGAAGATAGAGAGAAGAGCGAGAAAAAATAAGATAGAGAGAGGAAGATAGAGAAAGATAGGGAAAGAGTAAGATAAAGGAGTGATAAAGAAAAAGCAAGACAGAGAGAGGAGGAAAAGAGAGAGATAAAAAAAAGAAAGACCAATCAGACAGTTATTTCAGAAGAGTATTTTAGAAAGAGTAAGATAGAGAAAAGCAGAGAGAAGTAAGGAGATAGAGTGAACTGGGGAGAGAAAGGAGAATAAGAGCAGTGAGACAATTACTTCACAAGGGTATTTGAATGAAGAAGGAAATAATTATGTTACTTTATCTTACGGTGGTGGAGAATAGAATGATGAGAATATTGGCGGGAGGTGTGTGTGTGTGTGTGTGTGTGTGTGTGTGTGTGTGTGTGTGTGTGTGTGTATGTGTGTGTAGTATGGTAATTACCGAGAGCAGCGGCGGCAGACTATAAATAGCGGCGATGGGAGACAGGAATAATAAGGTAGTTAATTAGTGAGGATTAAGGCAGGTCATTATTGGCTATGCAATTCTACTTGCCTCACTTTCTGGCCAACGATGGGGTTATGTGTGTGTGTGTGTGTGTGTGTGTGTGTGTGTGTGTGTGTGTGTGTTTTGCTTCTCTTTACATTTTTGTGTCTCTATCTTTTTTCTCTCTTCCTTTTATTTTTATTTGTATTCTCTTGCCTTTATTTATTTTTCTCTCACTTTCTGATATCTTCTCTTCTTTGCACGTTTATCTCTCTCTCTCTCTCTCTCTCTCTCTCTCTCTCTCTCTCTCTCTCTCTCTCTCTCTCTCTCTCTCTCTCTCTCTCTCTCTCTCTCTCTCTCTTTTCCCAAGTTCTTCCCTTTCCCTTTTTCTTCTTCCTTGCTCTTCTCTCCTGTTCTTTCTTCTCTTCCTTTTCTACTTTTTTACTTGTTTCTTCCCCTTTCCCTGATTATCTCCCTTTCTCATCTTTTATCTTTCTTCTCTTTTCTCATTTTCCTCCTTTTTCTTATTCCTTTATTCTTTTATTTCTCCTCTTCTCTCCGCTATTTTCATTCTCTCTCTCTCTCTCTCTCTCTCTCTCTCTCTCTCTCTCTCTCTCTCTCTCTCTCTCTCTCTCTCTCTCTCTCTCTCTCTCTCTCTCTCTCTCTGTCCCACATTTCCTTTTAGCTTTCATTTCATCTTCTTAACCCTCTTCCTATTTCTCCCCCATCTTTCCGACCTCCTCCTCCTCCTCCTCCTCCTCCTCCTCCTCCCGGTGCAGTCCTCAGCACTCCGCATCCTTTTCTCCGCAGCCTCAGAGCTCCGAGCGCTTCCTCCTCCTCCTCCTCCTCCTCCTCCTCCTCCTCCTCCTCCTCCTCCTCCTCCTCCTCCTTCCGGTCTTCCCGCCCCGGCATCTCTTTACTGTGAGCGACGTGGCACTGAAGTCTCTGTTTACTCAGGAACCTCAATTTTCGCGGAGTCAAACATTTGCATTCATAAAATATCTTTACCAAATCTTCAATGCGTCCCCGAACCCAGAAATTGGAAACTCGTCTCGGGAAGCAACCGCGCGGCGACCGACCGTCCTTGGGTTTCTGTGTGTGTGTGTGTGTGTGTGTGTGTGTGTGTGTGTGTGTGTGTGTGTGTGTGTGTGTGTGTGTGTGTGATGGAAGGAAGGAAGGAAGAATCATAGTTGGAGTGTGAGTTTTATTTATGTATTTTTTTTTTTTTTTTTTTTTTTTTGTCGAGAATGGAAAGAAAGAAGGGATGGAAAGGATTGAAAGGAATGTGTTTATTATTATTTTTGGGGGGATTGCAAGGAAGGGAAAATTTAAGAAGGAAGGAAGGAAGAAAAGGAGCAGAGTGATTTTTTTTTTTCGGGTGGGAAGGAAGGAAGGAAGAAAAGGAAACGAGGCAAATAGTTAAAGGCGTTTTTAATCCATGTTTTGTTTCAGTAAGGAAGAAAACGAAAACGGGAAGGAGGGAAAGAATTAGACACATTTTAGTTTTTTTTTTTTTTCTTTATCTAGAGAGGGAGGAAGGAAGGAAGGAAGGAAGGAAGGAAAGGAGTCGATGGAGTGTAAGGCTGTTTTTGTTTAATCACAACCCGCCGTCTGCCTGTCATCGCGGTGGGCTGAGATGGATGAGAGAACCAGGAAGGCGTGTGTGGTGCGGGGAACGAGGCTGGCGGTGGCGGCGACGGTAATGATGTTAATGACGATGGAAGTGCTGTATGCGCGTATATTTGTCAGTTACGTAAGTCTTCATTCCCATCTTTTATCCCCCTATCTTCTCCACACACATACCTACTTGTCTTCCTCAGTCAGTAGATTAAGATTCCGTGTCTCTGGCAGGTGTGAGCGTCGTGCTGTGGCCAGGTAGAGGTGGTGTGGTGTGTGGGAGGCAAGGATCACTGCGCTATTGAATTCATGGTCTGACTGACGAAGGCACCATCACCCTGAATGAGCTGGGGCGGCCTGGCTGGTGGGCGGGAGGGCGAGGGAGGCGCAGGAGGAGGAGGAGGAGGAGGCTGGTGGCGGGTCATGGAGTGGAGAGGGTGAGAGGGAAGGGGAGGTGTGTTCCAGTGAGAGATTATCGGGTAGGTATCGATCAAAAGAGGCAACGGGTACCTCCCCTTTTGTTTTGCCCTGCACCACTCACTCCCACCGGCCCACGCTGCCTACTGAGGTGCCGGGCCGCCGCGTGGGGGTGAGCTCTGGGCACGGTTGAGGCTGCGGGCGGCGTAGTAGGCATGCGGCAAAGGTCACCCCGCCGGGACTGGGAGGGAGAGGGTTGAGGGGAGGTAGGGGAGGGGGAGCACGGGGATCAGGTGGTGCTGGGAATGACGACGGGGAACTTGGTCGCCTGGAGTGGTGGGGTTATTAGAGTGGGGAAGAAAAGTGTGAACGAGATTGCGGAAGTCGAGGGAGGCTGTGAGAAAGAGGAGGTGAGGATAAGCAGGAGTTCCAGGGGAGAGGTGGGAGGAGAGTGAGAGGCAGGGAAGTTAAAGAGGAGGTAGCTAGCGAGGAGAAGTGAAGATGTGGTCATAAACACTTCAACAAGGCGGTGTGTTATCGGCGCGAGGGAACACCGCGTCGCCAGAAAACATTTACACCAGTTGGAGTTGTCGAGGTGGTGGTGGTGGTGGTGGTGGTGGTGCACTGGAGTTGAACGGGAACTGCATGCCACACACACACACACACACACACACACACACACACACACACACACACACACACACACACACACACACACACACACACACACACACACACACACATCGGGGGAAAAATGTCTTTATTTCTATGTTCATGCGTCAGTAGGTCGTGTTGTTGTGCATGACCTAAATTCTAGACCTGTGTGCTGACGGCGGGGATGAAAAAAAAAAAGAGAGAGAGAGAGAGAGAGAGAGAGAGAGAGAGAGAGAGAGAGAGAGAGAGAGAGAGAGAGAGAGAGAGAGAAAAAAAGTGCTGTGCTGGCTTGGTGAGGTAAAAAAAAAAAAAATGAATGTTTGTTCTGACATATTCACGAGGCCACGGAACGTCAGGTGTATCCTCGTATGATTGCCCTAATACACCTTCATGCATACAGTACCGCAGCAGGCGTGAAGTATAACACCGGCTGTACATCACGCAGAACCGCCGGAAAGTAGCTGTGTGTGTGTGTGTGTGTGTGTGTGTGTGTGTGTGTGTGTGTGTGTGTGTGTGTGTGTGTGTGTGTGTGTGCGCTCGTTTGTTACATTGTGCTCACGTCCTGCACAACACTGAGCCGTAAAGCACCGCACCCTCCACTAACCCACTAACTCCTGCTGTGTGTTGCCTTTATTTTGTCGCTTGATGAAGACAAAACGCCGCCACATGTGTTTTGTCTCGCGTTCTTGATTTCCATGTGACTTTGTGTGTGTGTGTGTGTGTGTGTAGGGACAGTCACAGCGCGGACCAGGCGGAGGGAGAGGGAGTGGATAAAAGAGGAAAAAGGGAAAAGGAAAACGAGGGCAAAATGGAAAAAAAGAAAGAAGGAAAGGAGAAAGGAACGGAGGAAAGAACGAGAAGAAGGAGGAAAGCCGAATCGAAACGGAGGGAAAAAGACGGGGAAAGAGGAAAGGAGAAAATCGAAAGGGAAGTGAAAGCGAGAGGAAAGAGGGAGGAAAGGGAGGGAAGGGGAAGCAGGAGGAGGCACCGCTGCGTTTTAATAGTCCAATTCTTCCTCTGACATTATGGCGGGGCGGGAGGCAGAAGTGCAGCGTGGCGTTACCTTAGATATTATTACATTTATTAGAGTTAGTGATGCAGGTTCACTCTTGTTTTATGAAGGTGATTGAAGCGCATGATTCTTGCCCTGTTAGCCAGTTACTGCTTCCTGCTCCTCGTCTCCTCACAGATTGCCTCGTATACCCAGCTCTGATATTATTACATTGAGTAGATTTATAATGAAGGTGGC
>NC_087157.1:25793115-25800615 GCF_035594125.1 Scylla paramamosain
GTATCTTGTATTGTGCTTTATTATTTTATGGACGATGGCAGTTTTATGTGTGTACTTGTCAACTATATACATTCAGAAGTGTTGTATATTTTTTTTTTACAAGTGTGTGTATTGAAACTATATTCAATAAACTGTGTGTGTGTGTGTGTGTGTGTGTGTGTGTGTGTGTGTGTGTGTGTGTGTGTGTGTGTGTGCGTGTGATTTGTGCCGAATTCGTGACTAAATGTTATGGTCGTTGACATGAACACTAACTTCCCGGCATGAACGCGTCCCCTCAGCACACACTCGTCAGAATTACAGCCATGCATCACGACACTCGAACCTCCATCAGTATCGTGTTCTTGACTCACTGAGGAGGCGAGGCAACTTATGAACATGTTTGCGGTAGGGGAGCTCATGCGTGTGGCGTGGGAGGGATATTGAGCCATCACGGAGCTTCACGTGCGAGTACCTTGGTGGTGTGAATCATATCAATAGGTGGGTCTCGTCGGGAAGCTCACACAGTTCCCTCAGTGGCCTGGTGCGTGCGTTTATGGCGCTGTCAATACCAGTGCAAAGAGAATACGATTGAGAGCCCCGAGTGTGTAGTGTTCCCGGGTCATGTTTTATGGTTCTCAGACACGACACTCACTTGCAGCCCGGTAAGGAGTGATGTGCTTAACTATGACTGTCGTAAGGAATCATTAGGTAGTTATGTTACTACTGACTCAGGGACTGGTGCCAGCATTGTGCGTGAGTGTATGTTGCTCTTAAGGTTGTCTTGCTTATTAGGTTGCCTCCTTAAAAGGGAACCATGCGTGGTTGAGAGATATATATTTTATTGGCCATAACTGCGCTTAGATATATATTTTATTGACCATAACTGCATTTAGATGACTTATTACGGAAGTGTTAATTCTGAGTCGAACCTAATTCTTGTTCACAGTATTGCTAAGCTACATAAAACTAAAACATTGTTGTTACTAATAACAATTTTGACGAGTGTATGAGGCTAAGTATCACTGTGAAGCACCTTGCACTCAAAAACGAGAGGTGATCTCAAAGAAAATAAATAGCATGGCATATATATTCAAGACACCAACGGGAAACACACCAAGTTCATGAATGACGGAGATGAAAAAAATAATATAAAATAAATAAGATAAAATAATCTTACCAAAAACACATCACATTAGGATTTTCATGGTGTTTTAAGCTGAATCAGGAGCACCGGACGACGCTCCGAACCTTGAATCTGCACTGGGGTTGAAAATGGAGAAGAGAGGAGAAAGAAAAAAAAAAGGAGGAAAGAGAGGAGGAGTAGGAGGAGGTGGAGGGAGGAAGGAAAGGAAACAAACTTAGACTGACGAAGATAAATCCAGGAAGACGCAAGAAAGTTAGAGTTTAAAGGGCGTCCATCTTTTGGAAGCCAACCTCTGGCCGTATTGTTCAGTCTCCGAGGTGCAGCCGCAGGAAAGTGACCCGAGGCACCTGAACCACCTGCACTTTCTGGTCTTACTTATTTTATTGTAGCTTACTTCTTATCCCCTCTTTGTTTATTGTAGCTTTCCTCATGAGCTCTCCCTTGCCTGCCCTACTGTAGCTTTCCTTGTTGCTTCCCCTTTCTTAAATTTCTGTAGTTCTCCTTTTCACTTAAATAAACACTTGGCAGGATTGAGTGACTGACTGACTGACTGACTGACTGACTGACTGACTGACTGATATTTTTGACGCTACAAGAACAAGATCACATGGCGCTAAGAAATGACAGCATAGGGATCACAGGCACCATAAAGGAAAACCAAGGATTGTGGCGGGAGGCAGGAAGAAAGGAAGGAAGGAAGGAAGGAGCGTCATTTTATCTAGTCCATGCTCACTACAAAGCTGGTCACCATTATCCCTACATTAAAGAAGAATACGATGCGTTGTGTGAGGGAATCTAATTTTGTTATGATGAAGTCTTATAATGAAATCAGTCACTGTGTCCGTGTGTGTCTTTTTTTTTTTTTTTTGGAGGGGCGTTGGGGGAGGAGGAGGAGGAGGAGGGAGAGTGCGTGCCCGTGTGTGTGCGTGTGTGAGTGTGAGATATGATTAAATAATTGCGGTCGCTGTCTGGAGATTAACTCAAACCTGCCATAACGTAAAATGAGGTGTGTAAAAAATCTAATGCCAAAAATCAACGCCTAAATAAAATCCTTTGATGCGCAACTCACGGTGAAAATACACTGTCTGTCTGTCTGTCTGTCTGTCTGTCTGTCTGTCTGTCTGAGAGGATTGTAGCACTTCGCGGATTACGGAAGTGTATCAGGCAGTTAATTAGCGAGCCCACGTCATTCTAACCTCCGCGCTGCAGTGTCGTAATGCCTCTCGCCGCTACTGAATGAAAGCACTGAGCCAAGTACCTGTGTGCGACTCGCAATTACTACCGATAACAAGAATAACGACACGAGCAACGGCAACAATAGCACTAAAGGCAGTAACAACAACAACAGGAACGATAGCAATGAGAATAATATCAATAGGAATAATTATAACAAGAATAACAAAAACAACAACGAGAATAACAACAGCAGCAGCACCACGAATAATAACAACAACAGCAGGGATAACAATAGAATCATCAAACAATAGTAACAATAACAGCAGCAAGAATAACAACAGCAGCAGCAATGAGAATAGCAACAACAAGAATAGCAATAACAGCAGCGAGAACAACAACAACAACAGCAGCAGCAGCAGCAGCAGCAGCAATAACAACAACCAAGACTGAAAGCACCAACTAATATCAGTGAGAACATTGGCCTCTTCCTAACCTACTATTGCTGCTGCTGCTCCTGCTGATTTCACTGCATCTGTTCTGCTAATACTGATGGTGGTGCTAACACTGCTGGTAATGCTGCTAGAATTGTTTTGTTCTAGCTGATTTGTATGTTTTTTTTGTTTTTTTTTATTATCATGTGTTTGTTGGGAGAGTGGAAAATTATTGTTGTTTTACTACTACTACTACTACTACTACTACTACTACTACTACTACTACTACTACTACTACTACTACTACTACTACAGAGGCGGGAGTGCAAAATTGCTGTTTTGAGACGCACGATACGCCATAAATACAGAGCTTAAAGCCGCAAGACACTGAACGTAGCTCTAATGAAATGAACTTTAGCAATAAGAGCAACACACACACACACACACACACACACACACACACACACACACACACACACACACACAGATTGAATCACGTATTATATTCCAAAGACAAATAATGATAGTAATGGAAGTAGTAAGTAGTAGTAAGTAAATAATTGGTGGCAGTAGTGGTTAGTGCAGTGACTTCCTCTCCCTCATCTCCTAATGCAACGTTGTAAATAAGAAACAGCTGTTGTTATTGTTGTTATTAAGAAAACAATGAAACCAACCCTGAATCTAATGGACAAAAGACACAACCTTATCTCTCTCTCTCTCTCTCTCTCTCTCTCTCTCTCTCTCTCTCTCTCTCTCTCTCTCTCTCTCTCTCTCTCTCTCTCTCTCTCTCTCTCTCTCTCTCTCTCAGTAACAGGAGACAGTCATCTAACAGTAACACGAGAAGAATATCCACTCTCTCTCTCTCTCTCTCTCTCTCTCTCTCTCTCTCTCTCTCTCTCTCTCTCTCTCTCTCTCTCTCTCTCTCTCTCTCTCTCTCTCTCTCTTCCTCCTCCTCCTCCTCCTCCTCCTCCTCCTCCTCCTCCTCCTCCTCCTCCTCCTCCTCCTCCTCCTCCTCCTCCTCCTCGTCTTCTTCTTCCCCTTCCCTTCCCAGCCATACCCTTCACGCACCACTAATAAGGCTTTTGTGTGATTCTGATTAGGCTTAAGGGGTTTTGTTTGTTCCCTTCCTCTCCCCGATATTGCTTCTCCCTTTACGAGAGTCGGTAACCTGGCACCCTATGGCGAGGAAGGCGCCGCCGCTGCTACTGGCGTGGGCTGTGGGGGTGCTGGAGGGCGGTGGGGGGATGGCGTGTTGCGAGATGAAGCTTGGTTAGGTTTGGTAAGGTTAGGTTGGGTTGGGTTAGGTTAGGTGTGTTTTGGGTACGAGAAAAGCTGGGCAGAGTGATGGTGAAGTTAGTTTATGTTATTTTATATGTGTTAGGTGTGTTTAGGGAGGGAGAGAAAGGAAGACCTGTTGTAAGATGAAGTTGGAAGAGGTTAGGTTATCTTAGGTAAGGTTAGGTTAGTTTTTCCCTAGGTTGGGTTTCGTAAAATTAGAGAAAAAGTTATGATGAATTAGGTTTAGTTGGATGGCGGAGAGATGGTAATTAAAGTTATAAGTGAAGATTTTGTGAATAGAGAAATTACATCTAGGTAAGGTTAGGTTAGGCTAGATTAGATTACGTCAAGTTGAGTGAGATGGGGAAGGGTTAGGTTAATGAAGGCTAAGGGAGATGAGTTGAAAGGAGAAAATGATGGTTGAGTTAGGATATGATGATTTACAATATAATATAACAAAGTAGAATAGGAAACGTTATAAAATCGAATAGAGCAATACAAGATATGGTTAAGATAATAGAAAACGGTAGAGGATTAGAAGCAGGAGGCAATTTAGCGTTCGAGAGAGAGAGAGAGAGAGAGAGAGAGAGAGAGAGAGAGAGAGAGAGAGAGAGAGAGAGAGAGAGAGAGAGAGAGAGAGAGAGAGACAATAATGAACCCTTTATCATGCAGGCCGCCGTGTACACGCTACGAGTGACGTTGTAATTAAGGTAGCAATACGTAGTGCGTTTATATTCGTTAAGCTCCGCCTGCCGCCCTGAATTCACCGATAATCAGGTGCAGCGTGGAGTTCAGCATTCAGTTGTTATCGAACAAAAGAAAACGGCCGGGCGTATTTAATTAAGGCAGTAATTGTAGTTTTATCACCGAAATTACGTAGAGCGAGGGAGAGCCAGAGGGAGAACTAGAGAGAGAGAGAGAGAGAGAGAGAGAGAGAGAGAGAGAGAGAGAGAGAGAGAGAGAGAGAGAGAGAGTGTGGGGAGGAGAAATAATGTAGCCTATGTATTTAGGTGTGTATTTGCTTACATATCTACGTAAATGTCTATTTATTTATTTATTCTCTTGTTTATCTGTCTATCTATCTGTCTGCCTATCTACCTATCTGTCAGTCACTCACTCACTCACTCACTCACTCACTCACTCACTCACTCAACCAATCAGTCAGTCATCCATCCATCCATCCATCTATCTTTTTTTAGTACCACGTTGAATTTGAGGCACAGATAGAAGACAGTACCACGCAAGACTTTTGGGATCAGAAGACAGTAACTAGACTATGCATAAGTCGCCTTGTGTCTGTTTCTGTCTCCCTCTTCCTCAAGCGAACGAGAACCACTACCGGAATGAAAGAAAGAACGTACAAAGGAAGGAAAGTAAGGAAGAAGGATACTGCACTTAGGGGAAGGACAAAGGAAGGGAGGGAGGGAAGGAAGGAGGGAAGAGGGAAGGACACTACACTCAAGGGGAAGCACAAAGGAAGGGAGGAATGATTCTGTGCTTCGGGGAAAGGACCCAGGAAGAAATGGAAGAGAGGGATGGAGAAAGGATACTGTACTTTAGGGAATAGACAGAGGAAAGGAAGGATGGATGGATGGAAGGAAGAAGGATGGTGGGCGGATGGTATGGAAAAGGAGGGATGTACGAGAGAGAGAGAGAGAGAGAGAGAGAGAGAGAGAGAGAGAGAGAGAGAGAGAGAGAGAGAGAGAGAGAGAGAGAGAGAGAGAGAGAGAGAGAGACTAGGGATGGATGGATGAATGAAGGAACTGAAGGAGAGAAGGCAAGGATTGGAAAAAGAACTTGGCAAGATAAACATGAGAAAGTAAGATATTCATGTGAGGAAGAAGAGGAGGATCCATCAAATCAGAGAGAGAGAGAGAGAGAGAGAGAGAGAGAGAGAGAGAGAGAGAGAGAGAGAGAGAGAGCTCCAGACAGATGAGTTTGTATAGTTCAATTTATTGCCAGCACCTGTCATCATCCACCTTGTCTCCCTGTTTATCTTCCTCACTCTCCTATTAACCCTCCGCAACGCGCCGCCGGGATGATCTCTTGTCCCACTGCTCACTCCACCGCCGCCGCCGCCGCCGCCGCCGCCACCACCACCACCACCACCACCACCACCACCACCACCACCACCATCATCATCATCATCATCATCATCATCATCATCATCATCACGACCACCACCACCACCACCACCACCACCACCACCGCCGCCATCACCACCACCACCACCACCACCGTCACTCACCGTCACCTTCCACACTACATGTTTGGTGCTTAACATAACCCTTCCCCTCAAACTTCGCATCGTCCACCGCCTGTTGCACCTCTTATTTAAGCGCCGTATAATGAGATGGAGGAGAAGGAGGAGGAGGAAGAGGAAGAGGAGGAGGAGGAGGAAAATCTTCAGGAGACGGAAACAGAGGCGGAGGCGGATGGTGGTAATAATAATAATAATGATGAGGATGATAAGGAGGAGGAGGAGGAGAAGATGAAGATGACGATAAGGAAGTCTCATTAACACGGTATCCTTGTCAAACTCCGTCAGATTCTCATCAAAACGAAGCAGGTGTAAAGAAATGGCTCCTCTGGTCGCGGGCGCCTCAAGTCACTGCTTCTTAATAAGGTCTACTTTACATAATAACGCCAATTAACACGAGGCCCAGACGTTAATGGGGCGGCCGCGTGATGGACCGGCGCGACTCGGGGAAGTGACCAGATTTATTACTCAGGAACAAGCGGACGAGTATAGGTCTCTCTCTCTTCCAAGGGGACCAGGAGTGTTTGACAGGATTCCTTACAACCTGAAGCAGAGAAAAAGTGGTTTGAGTGACAGAGATGAAGAGAAGGTGATTTATTGCTCAGGAACAGACCTACGAACATACAGTCTCTGCTATGACGACCGAGAGTATTTGATAGAATCTTATAACTCGAAGCAGAAAAAAAGGTGGTTTGAGTGGTAGAGAGAAACAGATAGTCTTCTTTCGGCTGCTCCCATTTAGGGGTCGCCACAGCGGATCACTCTTCTCCAATGCGCTCGATCATTTGCGCCTTCCTCTGTCACGCCCACCACTTGCATGTCTCCCTTCACAACAGAGAAAGAGAAAGTGACTAGATTTATTATTCTATGAGCATACAACCTCCCTCCTAAGGTGACTAAGAGTGCTTGATGCAGTTCCTTACATCCCGAACCAGAAAAAAAAGTGGTTTGAGTGACAGACAAGATTTATCACTCAAAAACAAGCGGATGAAGATAGTCCCTCTGCTAAGGCGACCAAGACTACTTGATAGGATAACTAAAGCAGAAAAATAGTGAGTTTGAGTGATAAAGACGAAGAGGAATTGATGAGATTTTACTTTTTACTGAAGAATAGATAGGTAGACGAACGATTTTATATTCTCAAAGCGATCAAGAGTGTCTGCATGTAATTTAAACTCTTAACACAATGTAGAAATTGAAGTGAAGTTTGTGTGATAGACGAAACAGAGACA
>NC_087157.1:25810615-25828115 GCF_035594125.1 Scylla paramamosain
CTCTCTCTCTCTCTCTCTCTCTCTGTGTGTGTGTGTGTGTGTGTGTGTGTGTGTGTGTGTGTGTGTGCAGGCTGTACGTACATAGGAATTTACAGTGTGGGGGTGTAGGCTGGCAGGCTGGAGGGTTTATGTAGTGCAGGAGCGTGGTTGCCAGGCGTGGGGCGGCGAGGCGGTGGGGAAAGGATGCTGCCTGGACACAAGGCTGAGGCGACGACGGGAGGAGGGGAAGGGGAAGGGAGAGGAAGAGAGGAGGGAAAGGGAGAGGAAGGGAGGTAAGGAAAGAGATCTATGGAGCCTTTATAGGGTGGGTGGCTGTAGGCAACGTATGTGTAGAGGCAAGGAGAGAATGGGAAGTGGCTGAGGGGAGGAGGTGCTGTGATGGAGGAAGAGAAGGTGGAAATGCGAGGAGAATGAGGGGAGGTGGTGTGAGGGAGCAAGGGGGTGACAGGAGGAGGAGTTAATGAAATGACCGCTAAAAATAACATATAGCAACAGATCTCTACATTCTCTCTAGGCAGCTTCATTTCACCACTCAGCGTTATTAAAAGAAAAGAACAACTGCGTGGAGTTTTCGATGACAGTGAAAAGAATGAAGAGTGAATGGAGATGGTGTGGGAGAGGAAAAGGATGACACGAAGTGGTAATTAAACAACTCCACAAGCTAACAAACAACAATAGAGCTCTACGTACATTCAAGACAGTTTAATTACACTACACTAGTTACCAGATGAAAACTATCCAAAATTTCCGAGGAGAGTGAGAAGAACGATGTATTCTACGACTACTACTGTTGCTGAGCTTAGGGTGTGAATGCTTGGTGACTGATGATAATATGCTGTGTGCGTAGTGTAGGTGTGGGTGGATCGTGGAGTTCTGTACACGTCATCTTAACAGTCTTGTGGCTTAGTACCCATTTTCTCTTTCAGCTCAAACTAGAAACCTTTATCCTATGTTAACTTTCAGACTAATTCATAATAGTGTTTACGAGTATGTTGTGCTGAGCTGTTTAAATATCAGAGTAAATCCCTCCCATGGTATGAAAACGCCAAGTTAAGCCTAAAAGCTATTATTTTTCATCCCTCTTACTCTTTAGTGCACAGAGTTCGTCTTCTGGGCCTGCTGTTCTCTTCTCTCCCTTACGCCTCAGCTGATCTGTCCACTCCCTCACTGCTTGACGGCGTGTTCCAATCACTCATCTTCACTGCCTGTCACCTCACGTGCCTTTTTTTTGTTTCCTTTTTTTCATGATTAGTATTTGTTTTTAATAATGTACATATGGTCAATAAACGGTATATCTATCTATCTATCCATCCATCCTTCCATCCATTCAAACGTCCTATCTATCTATATGTCTACCTATCTATCTATATATCTGCCTATCTATCTTCTTATCTGTATCTATCTATCTGTCTATCTGTCTATCTATCACTTATCTCCATCTATCTATCTGTATCTATCCATCAGTCTACCTACATAAAGGGTGGGGACTCTTCTGGACGCCTACCAGCTGTCAGATCATCAGCGCCGGAGGAAGTGAACGGGAGGGTGTGAGGAAGTGTGAGCAGGTGGTAGGTGGCGCAGGAATGGTGGTGGGTGAGGGGCATAACATATCCTAATCACACACACACACACACACACACACACACACACACACACACACACACACACACACACACACACACACACACACACACACACACACACACACACACACACCTTTAATATGTACTCATGTTTCCTTCCTCTCATCATTCTAACTCGTCTCAGTAATTCGCTCCCATTTTTCTTCCTCCTCCTTCCTCCCTCCCTCCTGTTCTCTCTCGCCCTCCCCACTCTTGTCCCCTGCCTGTACAAACAACAGTGACAACAACAACAACAACAACAACAACAACAAAACAAATACATAACTATAGTACATGACGGTTGTGGATCATAGAGGCGTGCCGGTTTTAATTATTGTGGGGACTACTTCGGAGAGAGAGAGAGAGAGAGAGAGAGAGAGAGAGAGAGAGAGAGAGAGAGAGAGAGAGAGAGAGAGAGAGAGAGAGAGAGAGAGAGAGAGAGAGAGAGAGAGAGAGAGAGAGAGAGACGCATTATGCATATATTCACGTTCCACATCATGGTATATATTTTTCCACTTGTATTTATTATTATTTTTTCTTTTTTTTTTTTTTTCTTTTTTTTCCTCATCAACACAGCGGAAGTCTGAGTAAAGGATGGATATTATGTGTCGTAATTATCTACACATACACACACACACACACACACACACACACACACACACACACACACACACACACACACACACACACACACACACACACACTAATGATTCTTTTCCAGTGTGTATCTGTTTATGTCTGTCTGTCAGTTTATCTTTCTCTATAAATGCCTGTCTGTCTTTTTCCGGTCTGTTTTCTTGTCTGTTTCTCTTTGTCTTTCAGTTTGTTTGTCCGTCCGTTTATCTTTGCCTGATATCTCTCTCTCTCTCTCTCTCTCTCTCTCTCTCTCTCTCTCTCTCTCTCTCTCTCTCTCTCTCTCTCTCTCTCTCTCTCTCTCTCTCTCTCTCTCTCTCTCGCTTTCATCCCAGTTCGTGATTCTCCAGGCTGTGGGCTCAATTCCTTACCAAGAAGATTTTTCCCCCTTTTATAACGTTGTAAAGCAGACTCCTCTCTCTTCTCCTCCTTCCTGTCACCTCGCCATCATCCCCCTTCCTTCCCTTCGCTCTTCCCTGCCTCATATCTGTCATCATTACTAGTCTCATATTACCTTATCCATCTCAGAACCTTCCGCAATCCATTGTTCCCTTCTTCCCTCACATCGGCAGCACCCTGATTGATAAAGGAGCCTGGAGAAGGAGGAGGAGGAGGAGCAGGCGAAGAAGAAGAAGAGGTGGAAGAACGTGACTGTTGGTATTGAGACTCTTATGTAGGTTTTCTTCGTGTGGTAGTGCTGGTGGTGGTGGTGGTGGTGGTGGTGCTGGTGGAAGGAAGGGTGGATGGATAGATGGAGAGGGATTGAGAGGGAGTAAGAGAGAGACGGACTTAAGTAAGTGTGGATGGAAAGCAGGAAGGCGAGGAAGGGAGAAAGGAAAGAAAAAGAGGAGATATGGAAAGAAAGGAGAAAGAGATTGATAGGAGGAAGGAAAAGCTCGAAGGAAAGAGAGATGGAGAAAAGGATGGAGGGAGTAGGAGAGGGATGGAGGAAAGTATGTGAGACTGGATGGAGAAAGAAGAAAAGAAGAAAATGAGGAAAGGATTGTGGAAGAAAAAAATAAGGGGAGAAAAGGAAAAAAACAAGAAAAGGAAAGAATGGTAGGAGGAATGGAAGGGAAAGGGGAAGAAGGAAGGAAAGGGGAGTGGATTGAGGGGGAGAGAGGCAGGGAAAGAGTGAGTCATGGAGAGAGGGAAAGGATGAGGAAAGGTCAAGGAAGATGAATCAGTGACTCAGGTCTGTGTGTTATTTGAGTGAATTTGACATTTTGTTGTTTCGTCATTTTGTTGGACGAGAGATATCATGTTGTTTTTCCTTCCTTCCTTCCTTCCTTCCTTCCTTCCTTCCTTCCTTCCTGTTTGCCTTCCTTCATTTATTCATATATTCAGTTAGTTATCGAATTTCTTTAAGTCTTTCAGTTAGTCATGGAAAGATCACAGTGAGGTAATGAATCAGTCAGTGAATCAGTCAATGGGTCAGTCAGATTACTAGTTAGTCAGTCATATTTATTCATTGGTTTGTTCCTGCATTCATTAGTCGACAAAACAAGTTGATAATTTTCTTTCTACAATGGTTTCTTGTCGTTAATTGGTGTTGTTGTCACTACTACTACTACTACTACTACTACTACTACTACTACCATCACAGCTACACGCACCACTACCGCCTGGGCCATTGGTTGATGATTAATGGTGTGTGTACGTTGTCTCCTTCAGAGTGATGGATGGCTGGCAGGTGATTGCATGGGTCACTTGTGGACGCCAATTAAGGTTGTAAAGATTCATTATGATACACCGCCTTGTTACTGTGTTGATTGGGAGTACCTCTTGTTTACTCTCTCTCTCTCTCTCTCTCTCTCTCTCTCTCTCTCTCTCTCTCTCTCTCTCTCTCTCTCTCTCTCTCTCTCTCTCTCTCTCTCTCTCTCTCATTTTCTCCTTTGTCTGTTCCACCCTCCATTTCCGTCGCACTCTTGACACCTTTGCTCGTTACGGCTGCCTTCCTTTCACACTCTTCTTCATCCCCTCACTCCACTCTTCCCTCTCCTCAACTCCTGCCTGCCCTGTCCTGGCCTCCTCCACCTCCTACTCACCACACCACCACTACTACCACCACCCTCTTCCTCCTTCCTTCCTCCCCGCCACTTCCTCTCCCAACTCTCATTACCCAGAGGCGCCGTGTCGACAAAGCTATTTGATCAAGAGGAAACAAAGGCGGAAATGGGTTCCAAAACAGTTTCTCTCTGCCGCTGCTGCAAAATTCCCAAACTGTTTCGCATTATTTTGGGGGCCAGCTCCAGCTCTTTCACAGTCGGGCGGTAGCGGGGCAGGAGGAGAAAGAGGAGGAGGCGGAGTGTCTGTCTGTGTGTTTCCAGGACCCCGACAGCCGCGTATTATTTCCTGCCGGTGAAAAGGTCGCATTATTTACTTCGTGCGCTTCTTCTGCTTCTGTTCCTGCCTCTCCTGATGTTGCTGCCTCCCTCCGTCAGGTATTGGAAAGCAAGTCGTGTGCAGTATTGACGTGCCTGGCAAGTTGCTGCCGCCTCTCGTCCGACCTGGTGCTTCCTGCCGGGGAGGGGAAGGGGGCGTGCTTGAGGGAGGTTGTGGGATGAAGGAGGAAGGGATGTGTAAGATGATGCAGCGGGGAGAGGGTATGTTTGAGGAGGATGTAGGAAGACAGGAAAGGGTTTGTAAGATAGTGATGTAGAGGGGGAGCGTATGTTTGGGGAGGATGTTTAAGGGAGGAAAGTTGTGAGGGTGTCTCTAAGGTTGGGGAGAATTAGAGGGGGTGGGTTGTAGGTAAACGTAGACTGGGACTGATGTAGACGGACAGACAAAGATAAATCGATGGACAGAATGGGACAAATATTGAGACACTGACAGACAAACGGACAGATTGGTAAATGGACAGAAATATAGGTAAATACAAACACTAAGGCAGAGAGGCAGACAGGCAGACAGGCAGACAGGGACAAAAACGAACAAGTAAACATACGGTGATAAATATATACGGATAAACAAACATACAGACAGACACAGCAGACAGACAGTCAGTCAGAAAACACACGAATAGTTAAACAAATATAAATGAACGTACATACATACATATATACATTCAGGCACACAGACAGACAGATAGACAAAGAGCTATGGAAACAACATCACTTCCCATCACAGTTCTTAAATAATGATCAGAAAGAGAGAGAGAGAGAGAGAGAGAGAGAGAGAGAGAGAGAGAGAGAGAGAGAGAGAGAGAGAGAGAGAGAGAGAGAACCACACAACATACAAAAAACGTTCTAGAGGTGATATAGAGGTAGAAAGAAGGGGCACCATGGAAGAAGAGAGAGACAGGTGGATAGGTCAGGAGGTATACGCTACCTTGAAGGAAACAGAGAGAGAGAGAGAGAGAGAGAGAGAGAGAGAGAGAGAGAGAGAGAGAGAGAGAGAGAGAGAGAGAGAGAGATGTAGGGGATAGGGAGGCAGGGAGGCAAGGAGGGTGGGTGAGGGAGTGTATACGCGTCTCTGGCACCCGAGATATCAGCTTTCTCTGGCTCGCTGTTAATCTCCTGGTAACCTAAGGCTCGCCAGGCTGCAATCACTCCCTGAGCCACTGCACCACGCCCATGCCGCTGATTGAATGCTCCCCTGCTGCTGTACCTGCTGCCTGGTGACTGCTGACGCCTCCCTCCCTCTCCTGGTCTCTTGTTTCAGGGTGATGTGATTTTAAAGTGCTGGGAATTTATGATGTGTAACAGCAAAGGAACATAAGATAAGGGAAGCTGCAAGGAACCGTCACGCCTGCCAGTTTCCACTTTGTCTAGCCATGTATACTGGTGTGTGTTGTGTTGTGGTGAGGGAGACAAGGACTGCCACGTGTTGGTCTAATGGCTCCCTGCAGCTTCCTGTGTTTTCCTACGTTTGTTTTTTTGATGATGGTCAGTAGGAATCTTTGTTTATCTGTCTGTCTGTCTGGCTGTCTTTTTTTTTTTTATTTTATGGACAAGGGCTGCAGAACAAGGGTAAGAAACAAATGGAGGAGAAAAGTCAGTTGTCTGTTTCCTTGTTTGTCTGTGTGTTTTTTTTTTTAAGTCTCTCTCTCTCTCTCTCTCTCTCTCTCTCTCTCTCTCTCTCTCTCTCTCTCTCTCTCTCTCTCTCTCTGGTAAGGTCAGCAAAAGGTCTCATACGGAAATTATACTGCGTTGTTTCGAGTCATCAAAACCCGAAGCCTCGATGTCCCTCATGTAAATATTCTGATATTTGTTAAGTGAAAAATAATAAAGAGGAAAAAAAAAGGGGAAGGGTGAGGAAAATACTATGGACGGGAATGGTGGGCGTAAATACCAGTGTCTCTTAGCCTCAGGGACACCCACGCCTTCAGTAATAGCTCTCATTATTATCATTATTATTATTATTATTATTATTATTATTATTATTATTATTATTATTATTATTATTACTGTTATCATCATTATCACTTATTACCATTATAGTGTCATTTTTCACCACTTATCACCATCCTTATTAACATCACTTCCACAATGATAATAATAATAATAATAATAATAATAATAATAATAATAATAATAATAATAATAATAAAATAACAATAATAATAACACCAGTAGATCGTCTTGCCTTGAGTGAGTGAGTGAATGAGTGAGTGTGGGAGGCAGGGGGGTCAGTGTGCCGGGCGTGGTTATTGCCCTGTGAGACCGCTGCCCCCCATTGTGTATTCCGCGCGGTAACAATCATGTATCCTTCCTATAATTCACTAAAGGGGATGGACTCGCCCGCCAACAATATTTATTACACACACACACACACGCACACACACACACCTTTAGTATTTCACTCCTTCTGTTTCTTGGCTGTCTTATTTTCCTTTTCTCTTTTGTATTTACTTTTTTTTCATGTTTTTTAGAGCTTACCTGTTCTTACCTGTTTATCTTTCCCCTTCCGTATTTACCTGTATTCGGTGTTATTAGGGTTTACCTGATTTAATTGTTATTATTATTAGAGTTTGGTCGTAAGTTGCAGGTTTACCCTCTGAATCCGGTAGTCTTTTTATTTTCTTGCATTTTTACTAGATTAGATGCTTTTTTTTTGGTTATTTTTTATGGCTTGCTCTGGTGAAATCAGTGAGGTATGCATTGTATGAAGTAAAATTCTCGTCGTAATAGTGTCTAATTTCGTACAGTTTTCGGCTATGATTAGATGCTTTTATTAAGTTTTATGACTGTTCTCTTGAAATCGGTAAGTTATACATTGCGTCTAGTAGATTTCTCGGTTTAAAAGTCTCTAATTTCGTACAGTTCTTGGATGAGATTAGGTGATTTGATTTAGTTTTATGGATACTGTTGAAATTGATGAGTTATTTATTATGTCTATTAAGCTCCTCAGCCTAAAAGTCTCTAATTTCGTAAACTTCTAACTCACAGTAGACTAATGAGCTCCAGTTTTGCCAGCCTGGAGGAAGGACGTAAGCAAGTGATGTAGTGCCTTGGATACACGATATACTCACTTCCAGCAGTCTTGTACGCTAACAGATCATTCACTTGCACTGTATCTTGCTCCTTTTCCATCAATCTCTATCCCTGATCAGAAATTTAAAGCCGCTTGCAGTATGATACGTGTAGAAACTTTTGAGACACACAGACAGAAAAAAAGATGAACAGACAAACACACAGACAGACAGACAAATGGGCACACAAAACAAAGATGAACAAATAGAAACACAGACACTCACTAAATTTAAACCCGTAGTACTCTGAATGACATGAAAACAAAGACGTATGGGCAGGAGTGAGGTGCCAACGTGTGGATTGGTGTAGGCCTACTGGCACTGGCACCGCTGAAGGATGGCGGCCCAGGCACTGACAGACAGAAGCGAGTGGGGAGATGCGGGGATTTGAGGATACAATGCGAGGCCGTGGAAAATTCAATCAGTGAGCAGAATTGAGTGGAAGAAGCTGAGAGAAACTTTGGCGATGTTGACTATGATGATTGTTTTTTCTTCTGTTTCTTACTCAGCTTCTATCAATTGACCATCCTGTACTTCCACTGCAGTATCTGTTTATGTGCATATCTGTAATAACCCGCCCTCCCTCCACAAAAAAAAATGAAACACGAAAGAAGAAAGAAGAATATGAGACGAAAATAAAAGAAGGAAGAAATGGAGGAAGTAAGAAAACTGAACGAATAAATGAGAAGGCAACAATATAACCCACGAGAGAAGGTGTCAAGATTACAATAAGCTATCACAACGACCGTGTATTCTTTCCTCAGTGTGATTCTTTCCTAAAATACCCATGTATACAACAGTGCTTATTGATCTGCACTGTCACCTAAGTGTATCTCACCGTCACTGTTTTACTCTTAGGTCACTGACGATGGAAAGTAGTGAAGAGGCCCGTGGAATGTGAAGGAACCTGAGAAAAGAAGGACGAGGAGGAGGAGGAGGAAGAGGAGGAGGACACTGAATGAGAGGGTCGCAAAGGAGGTGGAGCTGGAAATTCAGTTCGTTTTACTCATTAACATCAAACTGGTTTTAATTGCAGGTGTTTCAGAACGTGATGAAGGTCATTGTTCCTGAGGCATTTTTTCTCGTCCTCTTCGATTCCTCTTGCCTCTTCTTTCGTTCCGTCCCATTTCATTGATATTTTTCCACTTCGTTCTCTTGCTTTTTCTCTTCTCTTTTTCACTCCTCTGTTGAGAGAGAGAGAGAGAGAGAGAGAGAGAGAGAGAGAGAGAGAGAGAGAGAGAGAGAGAGAGAGAGAGAGAGAGAGAGAGAATCATTTCCCCAGTTTTTTCATCTGCTCTGTTCCTAAAGTCTTTCTCGAGATATGCAACAAAGGCGAATATTGTGTGCTTGAGAGAGAGAGAGAGAGAGAGAGAGAGAGAGAGAGAGAGAGAGAGAGAGAGAGAGAGAGAGAGAGAGAGAGAGAGAGAGAGAGAGAGACTGAAACTGGAACTTGATATTCTGTCCTGGAAATGGAGCTTCAACCTTTTCCCTTTTTCCACCTACACCCCCCACCTTTCCTTCCCCATCCCCTTCCCCTTCCCTTTCCCCATTCCCCTTCCCTGTGAGTCCGATGAGAGAGAGGCAGCGGAGGGAAAGACTTGCTCCTCATCCTTGAAGGTCTTATCGCTGCATTCATCTCCTGCTTGCCACAACGAGACACCACACCACTCCACACTGCCATCTCTAGCACCACTCCACACTCATCTCTCACTCCACTTCACACTCCCATCTTTCACACCACACCACTCCACAATGCCACCTCTCTCACCGCTTCACATTCCCGTCTCTCACGTAGACTATGGTGAGATGAATTGATTGCTACACTGTTTCTATGTCTCTTCCTCCTCCTTCCTTTCACAGATACGCTCATATTAGCTGGTGATAGTGGTGCTTCTGTGTTCTTGTTTTATTTATTTTTTTCTTCAGTGATGATGATGTTAAAATACAGGTGTTAATTGATTTACTTTGCCTGTTTTTCTTTTCCTCTTTTTCTTGATTCTTTACGTGAGTTGTTTTGAGAGAGAGAGAGAGAGAGAGAGAGAGAGAGAGAGAGAGAGAGAGAGAGAGAGAGAGAGAGAGAGAGAGAGAGACAAGCAATACACTTAAACAAGCACATACATAGACAAACACACAGACGCAATAACAGAAGCAACAACAAGAGAGAACGAGAAACAAGCATATAAACAGCCAGCCAGCCAGCCAGACACACAAACACTCAGACAGACGGACAGACGAACAATTACATTACATTACTAGCTACAAACAGAACATAACAAGCTCATAACCCGTGACAAACAGATAGACGGACGGACAGACAGATACAAAACACCACCACCACCACCACCACCACCACCACCAGGCCATCCTCCAATATAAGAATAAAGTAAAAGTAGAAGACAATATATTAGAACCACTTAATTTTCTTGTCGATACTCACTAAAACTTATTCCTGACACGGGGACAAGAAAAAGAACGTAAGGAAAGAGACGCTATAAGAAGCCAATAGTCCTACACTCGACAATCTCTTTATTAAAACATCCTTACCACACACCCACGTCTCACATCCTCACCTATGTATCTAATCATCTTTTAAAGCTCCCTACTGACTCAGCACTTACTGTTTGATTACTATGCCTGTGAGTGAAGGCTGCAAGGTATGGTGACACACTAATGACTTGTATTGTGAAGGGAATACCCGCTAGGAGTGAGGGGAAGGGAACCTAACTCTGTAGAGGTGAAAGAAAGGGAAGGGTTAAGGGTAGTGACTGGAAATGGGAAAGAGAAAAGGAAGGAAACTAAGGTATGGAAAGAGAGAGAGAGAGAGAGAGAGAGAGAGAGAGAGAGAGAGAGAGAGAGAGAGAGAGAGAGAGAGAGAGAGAGAGAGAGAGACTGTGGGTATATGGCGTTTTTCCCTCTCTCAACCTGCTCGTAAAATAGTCAAAATATCCTACTAAAATGACACCAATAAAGTCTCTCTCTCTCTCTCTCTCTCTCTCTCTCTCTCTCTCTCTCTCTCTCTCTCTCTCTCTCTCTCTCTCTCTCTCTCTCTCTCTCTCTCTCTCTCTCTCTCTCTCTCTCTCTCTCTATCCCATACATACACTCGCACAAGCACACGCACTTTCTTCCTAAGTGTAATCTAACCACACACACACACACACACACACACACACACACACACACACACACACACACACACACACACACACACACACACACACACACACACACACACACACACACACACACACACACACACACACACACACACACACACACACACGTCACCAAGAGCACCAAGCATTCATAACACACAAGGCACCATCACCACGGTGTCTGCGCGCGTTGCCCCTGTTTATCTTGAGTCCAGTCATGATGTGTGCTCCGCCTAATGAACTTGGAGTCAACACACCTACGTATGTTAGGGTGAGGGATGCCCGGCACTGTCTCTCACCCTCACCGTCTGTGGGTCAGTGTGTGTGTGTGTGTGTGTGTGTGTGTGTGTGTGTGTGTGTGTGTGTGTGTGTGTGTGTGTGTATGTGTGTGTGTGTGGAATGTAATGTAATAGAATTGAATATATTTGTATGCTTACGCCTTACAAAAAGTTACGGAACACAACTCTCGCACTGTATCATAAGTATACAGTTTAACCAAAAGAATTGTTATGAAAAGGAATCCACATAACGACAAAGAAGAACAAAAAAGCACATGGATATAACCAGTGTGTTTTGTGTGTGTGTGTGTGTGTGTGTGTGTGTGTGTGTGTGTGTGTGTGTGTGTGTTGGGGTTAAATCACTGAGGTGTAGTAAAAGATAATGAGTGAGGTGTGGGGATGTGAGGAGGTTCGAGAGGACAGTGTGTTATTTATTATAAGGTTAATTGTGAGTGACTGTGTGAGTGTGTTTTTAAAGTGCACCGGGACATGAAGGGAACAAAACTGGTCTGCATTTTTGGATTCTATGCTTTACCACTTTATTTATTTATTTATTTTATTTTTTTTAGTGGGGGGATAGAACAGAGAACAGCAACTTAACGATCTCTTTCCACCTCTTTGTACCTTTTTTGAGGAGGGGTAGAATAGAGAGCGGCAAATGAGCGGCCTTTTTCTTCCTCCACGCATTAAAAAAAAAAAAAAGAAAAAAAAAGTCTTGGGTTTGAACTGAGATAGCAAATATAACGAGGCAACATGTGTAAAGGCTCCTAAAAGTATTGCAGTGACATTATACCGGCAATATTAGGGAAAGCTGGCGGATGAAAATATGCAAGGAAAGGTATAATAGGTACCTGTCGTGTGGTGAGAGTGTGGCGTTGAGTGGGTGGAAGGTGATGAAGAAAAGTAAGGAGAGCAGGGGAGTTAGGGCGGCAGGGTGATGTAGGGAGTGGCGAGGGTGTCACTGGAATGCAGAGGGTGATAGTGAGGAAGAGAAATGCGAGCAGGGGTGTTGGGGCAGCCGGGAAGATAAAGGTAGAGTGTACGAGTAGGTGTAGAGTTAAGTTGCAGCTTCCTTATCCCTTTTGGCTCGGAATGGCGGACAATAAACTGCTCTCCCCTGCTTGCTGTCCTCTTAATACGCTGGCCGCCGCTGCTGTGTTGCCTTGTGGGGTCTTGTCCATGTTCCGCCATTTCCTAATGTTATTTTTTTTTTTCTAACTCGTGCTTCTTTACTGTCTATCAGTATTTTCTTCTTTGCGTTTGTTTTTCTTTCTGTTTCTCTTGTATACCAAAATGTATATATTATTTCCTTATTTTCTGCAATGTAATTTTCCTTTCTCACTATAGTATCATACATAAAGGTTATTTATTCATTTATTTATTTGTTTATTTTAAAGGTAGCGTAGAATGACGAGTAGATCAGCTGCCGTCTCGTCCTAGCATGTAGTAAAGTAATTGCAGGTAGTAAACTTACCTGCTCACCACCTGGGTACTCCTTGCCTTTATTACCCGAGGCGAGAGAGCGGTGCGTGTGGAGGACCAGACCAGAATGGGGACGAAGCATCACTTGTCCTACTCTGTGTTAGCAAATGAGAGAAAAAAATAAATCTCGTTCGTATTAGATGAAATGGGATTGGGTAACATTTTTTTTTTCATTTTTTATTTTATTTTATTTTATTTTTTTCACACCGGGTACGCAGATGTTTTGGGCAATTAACTAAAAATTTTATGATGCCTGATTAAATATACAAGGTTACATGATATGGTCCGTATAACCTTAGGGAATTCACATGTCACATCAGAATTTTATCGTACATAATCATCATACAAGTGTGCATCAGGTGGAGCAGGTGATCACATTTACTGAACTTTGGAAATAATGTGAAGCTCCCTTTGGCGTTGAAGCTCATCATTATCATACAGGCTCAATTATTATAATGAAAGTGACATACATTACATTAATTACCATAAGTGACTACTGATTTTTCTACTAGCATTACTACTAATATGAATAATTACTCTACACTAACAAATTATAAAGTGACCTCGATTATACCAACTATACGATCCCTCCTACTTCGACACTAACCACTTTTTTGCCTGACTGCTATTATTACTATTTTTACCGCTAATAATTTCCCTTTATATTACTAAACCACACACTAACAATTTATATACAAAAAAACAACTCCCAACTATACGAATGCCACTACTTTACTAACTACTCTGTTGCCTAACTAATATACCCAACTACTATATTTACTACAAACATCACCACTTATATAATTTACTACTGTACTGCACACTGACAGATACAAACAGTAACTCCCAACTACTATTAATATGCTCACTACTGTTACCTAAATACAATACAACACACTACAATATATACAAGAAAAAAAAATCACAGAAGAGGGACTGAGGGAAGCAGAGTATTGGTGAGCTGGAAGGAGTTGGGAGGAGCGGCGTGTATACATTTTTACATTTTTATTATTATTTTTTTATTTTCTAAAGGGAGCGCCATCAAACAAGGGTCTTTGTTGAGTCACGTCAGAGAGGCTCTTGTGCCCCTCGTGATTTGATACGATAACACATCAGCAGAGGAAGTGAATGACTTGCTTATCGCTACACAAAAATGATGTTTTGAAAATATTATCTTACTCTTGTCCTCGCCTTGATGCATTGCTCTCTCTCTCTCTCTCTCTCTCTCTCTCTCTCTCTCTCTCTCTCTCTCTCTCTCTCTCTCTCTCTCTCTCTCTCTCTCTCTCTCTCTCTCTCTCTCTCTCTCTCTCTCGCAAAATTACATAACTAGTGCATAGATGTTACAATCAAAAGTTTATGGCGACGTAAGGAATAACTCTCTCTCTCTCTCTCTCTCTCTCTCTCTCTCTCTCTCTCTCTCTCTCTCTCTCTCTCTCTCTCTCTCTCTCTCTCTCTCTCTCTCTCTCTCTCTCTCTCTCTCTCTCTCTCTCTCTCTCTCTCTCTCTCTCTCTCGACTCGGCACAGCGCGGCAGTCATATATGTTGGCAGGTGAATCTAATTTGGCCAGGTAAATAAGTGCCCCGCGGCTCACCAAGGCATCACGTATGAGGGTTATTTACATACCTGTCGCGCCAACCACAGCGCCGCCCCACACCTGAGCCATTATAGCCACACCTGCTCACCTTCCAATTGCTGCTCCCCGATTTTGTTTTAGTGTGTGAAGAGGACTCAGTGAATTTAATGGGTTATATTAATAGCCTTTATTTATTTGTTTATTTATTATTTTTATGTGTATTTGGTGTTTAAAGAGTATTTTGGGTAATATTTTTGTTATTTTTATGAAGAAAAGATGTGTGAAAAGTTTAAGAAAAGTATATTAAATTGCAGAAAATATGCTTGAAAAACGAATAAATTGATATATGTACGACTGTAAGAATGGTCATCAGTTAAGAAAAAAGGCAGGTCTATTTGATATTATGATTGAAGAATTGGTGAAAGACTGACAAAAATAATGATTTAGCTTTCACATAACATTTACATTACTGGACCCAATATATTACGAGTATGAGTGAAAAAGATATACAAATTCATCCGTTATTCAAATTAATAGACAGTAATGATTTTAATTTTGTTGCCCTTGGCTAAACCCCTTCTTACATAAAAAGAAATATACGTCATGTAACAAAGACCATTAAGAATATCCCCGTTTTCGTAAACTTTTCGGCGTCTTATTTCAACTATTTTTAAGCCTTTCTCTGCGATACGTAACAATTCACAGCACTAAAAGCAAGGTATGAAATCTTTATAAGCGTCTGCAAGAAAAAAAAAATGAAATAGGAAGTAAAAAGAAAAGCTTTTGCAGTTTCTAGCCAGTATAATGTTTGGAGATGGGTGTAGAAGAGATGTCTCAGAGTGGTTAAGAATTAAGCAAAGATATGCCAAATAGTAGTGAAAGGGTTAAGAGACTCTGATGGAAGTCATGTGCTCTCATGGGCTTTTCATGATTTCACCGATAGTATAACAAGGAGTTTGCATCACCGGCGACAGAACACACCACGATAACTCAATTAATCCTCTCCGTGGCCTTCAAAAAACAGTCTTTATAAGAGAACGAAGCATTCAAGAACACGTGCCTGTACATCACGTTCGGCTCAGTTTCCGGGCGCGGCGTCACGGTGATAGCGGCGTCATTGGCAGCTTATACAGATGAGTAGCACGCCCTTGTGGCTTGTGAGAGTGGGCCTCTAATAGCTGTTTAATTCACACCCCATTGAGGACAGTGTCCGGTGTTTGGCTGTAATGTAATGGCGGGGTGGTGGTGGTGGTGGTGGTGGTGGTGGTGCCTGGATGTAATGGGAGGGGTGTATGCAGTGCTGGTGGTGGGAGATAGTGGTAATGGTGGTGGTGGTGGTGGTGATGTTTGATTTTGTTGTTATAGTGGTAGTGAGGGTGGTGCTGGTGGTGGTAGTGGTGTTAATGGTTGTTGTTGTTGTTGTTATTGCGGTGGTATTGGTCGTGGTGGTGGTGGTGGTGGTGGTGGTGGTGGTGGTGGTGGTAGTAGTGGTTGATGTTGTTTATGTTAGAATACTTACTTTTTAACTTTTCTGAATAACAAAAAGCTACCCCTCTCTCTCTCTCTCTCTCTCTCTCTCTCTCTCTCTCTCTCTCTCTCTCTCTCTCTCTCTCTCTCTCTCTCTCTCTCTCTCTCTCTCTCTCTCTCTCTCTCTCTCTCTCTCTCTCTCTCTCTCTCTCTCTCTCTCTCTCTCTCTCTCTCTCTCTCTCTCTCTCTCTCTCTCTCTCTCTCTCTCTCTCTCTCTCTCTCTCTCTCTCTCTCTCTCTCTCACACACCCTCCCTCCCTCACCCCCACCTTCCTCTCCCGTCCTTCCACCTCCATAACCAGCAATTAACACCTGTATTCTCTCTCCCCCAGGTGAGTACCCGTGGCCAGGTGACCCCGCCGTGCTCAAACCCACAGGTGGCGTGAGTACAAGGCTTACAAGGGATTACAGGGGATTTCATGCAGTAACAGGCCTCTCCCTTCTCACTGGGCTGTTTGGTTTAATTTTTCTGCCCTACACTAACGACACTATGAGAGGAAAGTGACTCTTATGCAAAGGAAGCCAAGAGATGAGATGAAGAGGAATGTTCGTGTTATTTTTTTTCTTCTTCCTGATCCCACATTATAATTATTTGTAACTTATTGTCTTCATTCTCCGTACAGCTTCCTTTGTTTCATTTATTTTCGTTTTGGTTCTTATGTCTCTTCTTATTCCATTACGTGTATTTTCGATATTGCTAGTTGTTTTAATTTATCACTTTTTTTTTTTTTCTTGGTTAAATGCTTCTGTGTTCATGTATAATTTTCTTAAGAACGCTAAAAATTAACGAAGTGAAGTGCTGGTTTCTCTCTCTCTCTCTCTCTCTCTCTCTCTCTCTCTCTCTCTCTCTCTCTCTCTCTCTCTCTCTCTCTCTCTCTCTCTCTCTCTCTCTCTCTCTCTCTCTCTCTCTCTCTCTCTCTCAATTTTGTTAAGCGGGGGACTAACCTATGCACCTGAAATTTAAGTCAGTCTCCTGTATATGTTCTTTTTGTTTTTCCATTTGATTATTTTTTTCCTCAAAAGGTGTTGCATATGAAATCACGTTACTCTTTTTGTTCTTGCTCTTGATCTTAATCTTGTCCTTTTCCTCCAGTTCCTGCTCTTGCTTTTTGTTCTTCTTGTTCTACTTTATGGTCTCTGTTATCCTTATTCTTATTCTTCTTTTTATTCTGCCAAGTAAATGTACACGGCAACACGAACTTAGCCACCCGTGCCCCGCCTCTTCCCGCTCCCCCACCCCTCCCCTCCCCTCAGTAACGCAGCAACACACACCCACCATCCATCGCATTCATCCGTCACAAGAAGAAGAATTTGAGGAGTTGAAGAATACAGAACATACATGCATACACACGACCACCAAGGGAGCCATGAGAGAGGTGTGAACAGTCTCTCTCTCTCTCTCTCTCTCTCTCTCTCTCTCTCTCTCTCTCTCTCTCTCTCTCTCTCTCTCTCTCTCTCTCTCTCTCTCTCTCTCTCTCTCTCTCGTATTTTCTATTTATCAATTTTTTTTTCTCTTATTTAATTTTCCTTGCTCTGTTGTCCGCAGTTTCCCATTTTGTTTTAATTTTTCTTGCTCACTCTACTCTTTCTCTCACCCTCGCACGATCTTTTTATCCTTTACTCATCAGCTTTCCTCCTCCTCCTCCTCCTCCTCCTCCTCCTCCTCCTCCTCCTCCTCCTCCTCCTCCTCCTCCTCCTACCGTTCTCATATCGCTCATAACATTCCCTTCCTACTCCTCTTCAGTTCATTCTCTCTTT
>NC_087157.1:25838115-25860615 GCF_035594125.1 Scylla paramamosain
ACCAGTTAGTTTTTGGTGCGTTGAAAGTGTGCCACCAAGCGTTGCGCGAATCCCTCTGTGGCGCCCTTTTTGCTGGCGGCGCTGACACAGGGCGGCAGACAAGAGGCAGAGGCGTGGAGGAATGGGTTAGAAAAAGAGCAGTATAGGGAGGAAGGAGAAGCACGTAAAAGAGACAGGGTAGAGATAGATGGAGAGGGAAAGAGGTGGTTATTAGCAAGGGAGAGAGAGAGATAGAGAGTGCTAGATGAGGGTCGCTTTAATGCAGGAAGAGAGAGGTATGGAAGAAAAAAGAAAGGAACGATGGTGAGGAGGAGGAGGAGGAGGAAGAGGAAACGGGTATGTGAGGATGAAGGGAAGAGGAGTACTGAATAGAAAGAGGAAGAAGAGGAGGGAAAAGAACCAGAGGCAAATGCAGGAAGCGAATTCCCAACTAAAAGAAAGAAAGTGGAATGTGGAGGAGATAATAGAAAGATAAGAATGAGAATGGGGGAAGAGGAGGAGAGAAAAGGAACAGGTAAATGGAAGAAGTGGGACACTAACGAAAAGAAAGGAAGAAGGGGAAGAGATAATAGAAAGATAAGAGGAAGATAAAGAAAGAGAGAAAAAAGGAACAGGCACATGCAGGAAAAGAAATAGGAACGTGAAGAAATAAAATGGAAGAGAAGGACGAGAAGAGGACAAGCCAGTTACCACCATTCAAATCTCAATCATCACCATCACCACTATCATCTCCATAACCGCCATCAACATCATCTGCCTCTTTGTTTTCACTACTAGAGAGAGAGAGAGAGAGAGATAAAAAAAAATCCATAACCTTTCATATTTGTTTGCTATTTCTCTATTCCAGACGATTCCAGCATAATATCTCATCCCATCTCACATTCTATGCCCCCCAAAAAAGATCCTCACGAAAAGTACCCTCTCACGGCTGCGCGTCACGGAATGTCACGCCGACGCCCTTAACCATAACTCATCCCCTGGAGCGTCGCGTCACATTTTATCGCCACTGGGAACTGGAAACATTCTTTTCCCTGACTCAATTCCAGACTAACCCACCCCACAACTCCACCCACCTACATCACACAGCCTTTCTTTCCCTTTCTTGTTCTTTTCTCTCTCTTTGCCTCCCCTTCTTTCTTCTTCATCCTCCCATATACCCATTTCCTCTTCCTCCTCTTTTTCTCTTTTTTTCCTTCCACTCTCCACCATCTTCCGCAACTCCTTTTTTTCTCTTCTAGTTCTTTTCACTCTTGTCTCCTCATCCTCTTCATCCTCCCATATACCCGTTTCCTTATCCTCCTCCTCCTCCTCCTCCTCCTCCTCCTCCTCCTCCTCCTCCTCCTCCTCCTCCTCCTCCTCCTCCTCCTCCTCGTACTCTTTTTTTTCTCCTCCCATTCCCTTCATCTCCCCCCCAACCCGTACCTCCTCCTCCTCCTCCTCCTCCTCCCCAACGCTGGCAAAGGAAGATGGAAAGAAAACGGAAGAAAAAGAGTGAACCCAGTCTTATCTCAAATGTTCCATAGGTCATTTCATCGCATTATCGGCATGGGTGCGTTTTTTAATCTTATATTTTGGAGGTAAAACTTGGGGTGCTGCTGTCAAGGGTGTTAAAGATCTCTGTCTCTTTGTCTCTTGGTCTCTGTCTCTGTCTCTGTCTTTCTCTTCACCTCTTGAATCTTGATCTTGCTCTCGTTTTCTTATTTTCTCGTTTCTCGTTCTTTAGTTCTCGTTTCTCTAGTTCTCGTTCACTAGTTTCTCTCTCTCTCTCTCTCTCTCTCTCTCTCTCTCTCTCTCTCTCTCTCTCTCTCTCTCTCTCTCTCTCTCTCTCTCTCTCTCTCTCTCTCTCTCTCTCTCTCTCTCTGGGTTCATTCCTAACCGCCTAACTTTAACCTAAGGAACGTCTTGACTACTACTACTACTACTACTACTACTACTACTACTACTACTACTACTACTACTACTACTACTACTACTACTACTACTACTACTCCTACTACTATCACTGTTATTATCATTAGGTTTCCCTTCAACCTTTCCTATTTTCTTTTCCCATTTTCTCCCGTTTTTATTCTCTCCTCTCGCCCAATTTCATCTTGCCCAGCCAACCACGGAACGGAATCGACCTCCTCCTACCCTAGTTTCCTCCTTCCTTTCCTCCCTTTCCCACCCTTCCCTCCCTCCTTTCCTTTGTAATTCTTTCCCTTCCTTCCATACTTATTTCCATCTGTCTTTTCCTCCGACTCCCCTCTTACTCTAGTTTCCTCGCTTTCTTTCCTCTCTTTCCCACCTTTTTAATCCCTCCTTTCCTCACTGACTTTTTTCCCCCTCCTTCCGTACTTATTTCCATCTGTCTTTCCCTCCGACTTCCCCTCCTACTCTTGTTTCCTTCCTTTCTTTCCTCCCTTCCCTCGCTTCTTTTTTACCTGACTTTTTTTCCTCTTTCCTCCTTTCGTAGTTATTTTCATTTGTCTCTTCAATATTCTTCCTTATTTTTCTCCTTTCTTCCCTGTCTTTCCTTCCTGTTTTTCTCCTTTTCCTCCCCTCCTTTCCTTCCTGAATTCTTTCCTCCTTTCATATTTATTTTAATTTCTCTCTCTCTCTCTCTCTCTCTCTCTCTCTCTCTCTCTCTCTCTCTCTCTCTCTCTCTCTCTCTCTCTCTCTCTCTCTCTCTCTCTCTCTCTCTCCAGCCAAACTTCTCCCCAATCATTTTATCTCTTCTTTCTTCTTTTCTTTACTTCGATTTCTTCTTTTTCCCGTCCTTTATTTTTTATTTTCATTTTTTTCCGTTTTTAATGTTTTTTTCTATATCTCTCCGTCCATCTTGCCTTACTTCTTTACTATCAATGTTTCTCTTTCTCTTATTCTCAATATTCCATCTTTTTTTTTTTTGGTTTTGCCTATTTTCTATTTTTCATTTTCCTTTTTTCCTATTTTTCCCTACTTATTTCCTACTTTTCCTATCTTCTCCATTTCTTCTTTTTTTATTTTTTTATCCGTTCTCTAACTTTTGATCTATACTGTTTCTCGCATTGAATTTTCCTTCCCTTTTCCTTCCTTTCTTCCTTCCTTTATTTCTTTCTACCCTCCTTCTTTCCTTCCTCCTCCAATTCTTCACTTCTATTCTGCTTCTTTCCTTCCTAATTCTCATCTCTATCTTCCCCAATTTCTCTTATCTACCTCCCTCCTCTCTTTCTTAATTCCTTCTTTACTTCAATTTTGTGCTTTCCTTATTCCTTCCTTTCTCTCATCTTCCCTCCCTTTCTTCCTTCCTTCTTTACCTTCATCTCTACCTCCCCCAATCCTTCCATCACACGCACCCTCCTCATTATTACTGTTTTTCTTTTTCACATCATCATCATCCCCACCATTACTACTAACGTTCAATCTCTCCCTCTCCCTTCCCCACCCTCTCCCGTCCCCTCCCTCGCGCTTCCCTCCCCTCGGCATTAGCTTAATCCCCGCAGTCATGAGGTGTTCCAGCAAGTCTCCTCCTCTCAAGATGCTAATCCTGTCATGACGATCCCCATTATTACGTGTGCCGTCCCTGTCACCTCGACTTTGTCTTGTCTTGATGGAGCGTTGCTTTGGGGGAGCCTCGAATACCTTGTTTTTTTCCTTATTCTGCTTATTCCTCCTTCTTTTTCTTCCTCCTCCTCTTCTTCTTCTTCCTGCCACCTGCACTACACAACATGCACAACTTGGGGGTAAAAACAGAAGTGTAACTCATAATGTTGCTTATCCTTTCCTTCCCTTCCTTTCCCTTCCTCCTCCTCCTCCTCCTCCTCCTCCTCCTCCTCCTCCTCCTCCTCCTAATTTTTACCACCATAGTGAGGGGCTCCGGAATGAGGGGAGGCACCAAGATTATGTGCAGGCGCCGCGTCAGTAATGAGGAAGGAAAGGAGGGCAGGTGGAATTTGAGTGCGTTGTCCCTGTGTTGCTGCTGGCTGGGTGCTGCTGTTGCTCTCTCTCTCTCTCTCTCTCTCTCTCTCTCTCTCTCTCTCTCTCTCTCTCTCTCTCTCTCTCTCTCTCTCTCTCTCTCTCTCTCTCTCTCTCTCTCTCTCTCTCTCTCTCTCTCTCTCATTTTCTTTTTCCCTACTTAACATCTACACAATCTTCTTTAGTGTTACAGTTTTATAGTATTCATTGTAAAGATTATTAACCATTTCTACTCCCTCCTGCCTCCTCCTCCTCCTCTTCCTCCTCCTCCTCCTCCTCAGCGGCGCCCAATAAGCCGTAATCAACCTGCTGCAAGACTTCCCGAGCAGCAGAATTTCTCCAACGCAGCGGAAAATGCGAAAGAGGAAGCAGTAACAGAGAGAGAGAGAGAGAGAGAGAGAGAGAGAGAGAGAGAGAGAGAGAGAGAGATTAATAGCATTTACTGTCTGACAAATGTTAGCTCAATTGCAAGAGAAATTGTAAAGAATAGCGTGAGGGAGTGAGAAATTGAGTGTGTGTGTGTGTGTGTGTGTGTGTGTGTGTGTGTGTGTGTGTGTGTGTGTGTGTGTGTGTGTGTGTGTGTGTGTGTGTGTGTATGAAAGAGGAAGAAGTTATTATATTATTTTTATTATTGTTATTATTATTATTATTATTATTATTATTATTATTATTATTATTATTATTATTATTATTATTATTATTATTGTTATTATTATTATTATTGTTATTATTATTATTATTATTATTATTATTATTATTATTATTATTATTATTATTATTATTATTATTATTACTACTACAACTACTACTGCTACTACTACTACTACAACTACTACTACTACTACTACTACTACTACTACTACTACTACTACTACTACTACTACTAGTGGTGCTGCTGCTGCTGCTGCTGCTACAACAATAATAATAACAACAACAACAACAGCAACAACAACAACAACAACAACAACCGCAGCAACAGCAACAACGGCAACAACAACAACAGCAAGAACAACAACGACAACTACTACTACTACTACTACTACTACTACTACTACTACTACTACTACTACTACTACTACTACTACTACTACTACTACTACTATTACCACCACCACCAACAACACCGCAAGTTTTCCCGCTCCCCCTCTCCAACGCCACCAATGTTTGCTTAATGAGGAGGTGTTCAGTGTCAAGTGAGTAAGTGAGGGGTGGGTACTGATGAGTCACGCCCCGGCAGGTGATTGGCGGCACAGGTGTTCTTTCATCTCACCTGCAGGACTGGCTTAGTGTAGCTGCGGCAGGGAGAGAGAGAGAGAGAGAGAGAGAGAGAGAGAGAGAGAGAGAGAGAGAGAGAGAGAGAGAGAGAGAGAGAGAGAGAGAGAGAGAGAGAGAGAGGTGGGGGGAGGGGTTAGCTTTCATATTTCCTTTTAAGAAACTGCAAAAAATAGGAAATAAATAAGAAAATAAAAAAAGTGATAGTAATTTTTGTCGCATATTCGAAATTTCTCTCTCTCTCTCTCTCTCTCTCTCTCTCTCTCTCTCTCTCTCTCTCTCTCTCTCTCTCTCTCTCTCTCTCTCTCTCTCTCTCTCTCTCTCTCTCTCTCTCTCTCTCTCTCTCTCTCTCTCTCTCTCTCGCATCACCATACACGCCACAACTTTTCTTCACCTCCTCAGGCCATCAGCTATTCCTACCAGTGACTGCCTTAGCGGGTCGAGTCCCTAGGATGATCCTGGATTACGTCTCCACCCAGTCCACTATCCCTCACCACACCCACCGCGCCGCCACGCCTTCACGCCCTTCCGTGCCCCTCTTTCAGCCTGGCGTTGGGAGGGGAAAGGAGGGAGTGGGAAGGAAAGATGTGTGGTAAGAAAGAGGACGAAGGGGAAGGGATAAGGAATGATGGAATAAAAAGAGGGACAGATGGAAGGGAAAAAGAGAGGAAGTGAAGCTGTGACGATGGGTTTTTGAGGTGTAGGAAAATGGTGATGGTGGTTGTGGTGGTGGTGGTGGTGGTGATGGTGATGGTGGTTATAATGGATGGATAAAAAAGGATGGAATAGAGATAGAGAGAAGGACTGATGAAGGGGAAAAGGAGAGAAGTAAGTGAGGAAGTGACGTTGTTAGGATGGGCTTTCGAAGTGAAGATCTTGTAGCGTTGGTTGTGGTGGTGGATATAATGAATGGATAAAAAAGGCTGGAATAGAAAGAGGGACTGATGGAAGGGAAAGAAAGAGGAAGGATTTTGAAGCGAAAGAATGGTGATGATTGTTGTGGTTGTGGTGATGTGGTGGTGGTTAAGGCGGTGGTGGTTACAATATTAGTGGTTGAGAGTGATTGTGATCGTGCTGGTAGTGGTTATGGTGTTACTATTTCTCCTAGTGATTGTGGTGATGGGGCATGTGGAGTGGTGATGGTGATAATAGTGATGGTGGTGGTGGAGAGATCGTGTAGTAGACAAGAAACCGTGAAGAAAGAAACGGGAAGAGCGTGTGGAGGACAGAGAGGGAAAGAGAGAGAGAGAGAGAGAGAGAAAGAGCGTCGCCAGAAAGGAGGGAGCTGAAAGGGGAGGAAGGAAGCGGCTGGTGGGCGGGAAGGAGATCACTGAGGGGCGTCCGTCACTCCTGCAGGAGCGGGGTGTGTGGGAGGAGTGGAGTGGTTGGGTGGGAGAATGGCTGGGGAGTTTGGCTGAATGAATGGATGGTTAGAAGGGATTATGGGAGTATGGATGGGAAGAGTTGTCGGGATGGTGTCTGGATGAGTGGAAAGGTTTGTGGAAGGGAAGAAGGGGAGGTGGAGGGATGGAGAGGGATGTTGGGGGCGTGATGGGAAGGAAAGAAGATATGGAGGATGCATGGGCTATTGGAGGGGTGATAGGAAGGGAGGAAGGAAAGATGGAGGGTTGCAGAAGGGTGATGGGAACGAAAAGAGGGGAGGTGGACGGTTGCAAGGGGATGTTGAAGGGGTGATGGGAAGAGAAGGAGAGGTGGAAGATGAAGGAGCTATTGGAGGAGTGATGGGAAGGGAAGGAGAGGTGGAGGGTTGCAGAGAGATGTTGGAGGGGTGATGGGAAGGGAAGGAGGAGAGATGAACGATGCATGAGGTAATGGAGGGGTGATGGGAAGGGAAGAAGGGAGGATGGAGGGTTGCCGAACGGTGATGGGAAGGGAAGAAGGTGAGGTGGAGGGCTGCAGGTGAGTGATGGAAGTGTGACTGGAAGAGAAGAAAACAACGCCGAACATCTCATAATGAAAATACAACATTGGATGAAAAACTGCAAAACTATCATAGAAAGAGTGACCTTGGTAATACTGAGCAATATGCTCACCTTACAGCAGTTGTGATTACGATGAAGCGTTACTAATACTTGCACTGAAAGAGAGCACATAATTTTGAAATCAGTAATACTAAAAGAGTGCAACATTTTGAAATCCATAATATTAAGTGAGAGTGCACGTTTTGAAATCAGAAACGCTAAAAGAGAGTGCATTACTTTGAAATCGCTATTACTAAAAACACTGTGCAAAATTTTGAAATCATTAAACAGTGCATTTCACTTTTTACATTCACTCCCTGCAGCTTCGAACAAAAACAGTGAATTTCAACCCCTGTGTGTCATGTTTTCGAGACTCCCTGTGTGGTTGAGGGTGGCGCGACGTCCCTCGCCTCCCCGCCCAACTATTTTAAAGGGTGCATTGGAACATATGCCATCCACACCCACATCACTACACGGGAAGTTAAACAAAAGACCTGATACTGTTGTCGGCAAGAGTTCTTTAATGCATTACTAAACAAGACAGGAAAAACAAGAAACACGTAATATTGCATGTTTATTAGTTTAGCCGCATCCTGGTTTATTTCTCGTATAGCAAGTAAGGAAAGAAGAAACTCGTGCAGTGAGGTCATTAGTGCAGTGATGGAAGTGCGAGGCAGGCCAGCTCTGGCTCGCAAGGTTCATGATTATTACTGTTTACGACACGATAAAAATGTTTGGGTGGCCGCAGCGGCTCGGCTTGAAGTGAGCCTTTGAGCAAACAATGGCGCTGTTAACTCGCCGCTGCCCACAACTCCACACTGGGGAGAGTTGCTATCCTTTCCACTCCTCCTCCTCCTCCTCCTCCTCCTCCTCCTCCTCCTCCTCCTCCTCCTCCTCCTCCTCCTCCTCCTCCTCCTCCTCCTCCTCCTCTGCCTACCTCCCTCTCCCTCCTCTTCCTCCTCCTGGTTCCCTTTCTCCTCATTCTCCTCCTAAGACTTCAAACAAGTTCCGTTTCCTCAAGTTCTAATTAATTAGTGAGCAAATCAAAAGGTGGCGGCCTGCTGGTGGGGCGGCTGACAATGGCTCTTTGAGATACGGGGCCGTCCCTCCTCCGCTGTCCTGTCCTTCCTCGCCTGGCCTCACCGCCCCTTCTTCCGAGCCCGGCACTTCCTTTTCTCCCTCTACCCGCCCACCGCCACCAGTCTCTCTCTCTCTCTCTCTCTCTCTCTCTCTCTCTCTCTCTCTCTCTCTCTCTCTCTCTCTCTCTCTCTCTCTCTCTCTCTCTCTCTCTCTCTCTCTCTCTCTCTCTCTCTCTCTCTCTAAGCCTTAGTGGTCTGCTCTACCAACCTTCCTATGTTTAATCTCTCTCTCTCTCTCTCTCTCTCTCTCTCTCTCTCTCTCTCTCTCTCTCTCTCTCTCTCTCTCTCTCTCTCTCTCTCTCTCTCTCTCTCTCTCTCTCTCTCCTTTTTCCCCTCTACTTCCTTCACTCCCTTCAGAATTTTTTCTCTCGTTTCATTTTCCTTTCCCCGAACCCTTTTGTTCCCCTTTCACCCGTCCCTTGATTTTTCCTTGATTTATTTTCCTCCTGATGTTTTTTCCTTTCTTTCTTTTCCGTCCCTTGGTCTGGTGGTGGTGGTTGGTTGAGTGTTTGTAGTGTTTCTGTATGACTTGTATTTTTAAGCCTGTATTTTAATGTTAAACTGAATTTCCTGTTCTTTTTTTTTTTTTTTTTTACTTAATCCTTCTTTCATTCAAGTCAATGTTTCTTACCCAGTGACGCCTTGATGTGAGAGTTGCTCTCTCTCTCTCTCTCTCTCTCTCTCTCTCTCTCTCTCTCTCTCTCTCTCTCTCTCTCTCTCTCTCTCTCTCTCTCTCTCTCTCTCTCTCTCTCTCTCTCTCTCTCTCTCTCTCTCTCTCTGGACAATTGCTATTAGTTTTAATCTTTTATTACTCACATAATCATTCTCCAAACCAGAATCCATTACTAAAATCTTAACTTCCGGAATCAAGTGTTCTTTCGGGGGAGAGAGAGAGAGAGAGAGAGAGAGAGAGAGAGAGAGAGAGAGAGAGAGAGAGAGAGAGAGAGAGAGAGAGAGAGAGAGAGAGAGAAAGAGAAGAAAATGAGATAAGGAAGTAGGAGGTAGGTGAAGAATGAAAGACAGAAAAAGCGACTTGGCTTAACTGCGAGATGAATGAAAGGAGAAATGGAAAAGAGAGAGAGAGAGAGAGAGAGAGAGAGAGAGAGAGAGAGAGAGAGAGAGAGAGAGAGAGAGAGAGAGAGAGAGAGAGAGAGAATTGCTTTGATAATGATGATGGCATCGAAAAAGGGAGGGAATTGCAGAGGTAACTGGATGAGAGAGAGAGAGAGAGAGAGAGAGAGAGAGAGAGAGAGAGAGAGAGAGAGAGAGAGAGAGAGAGAGTTTCCTTGATAATAAGAGCGTGAACGGAAAAGAAGTGTTGAGAAGGAATTGCCGTAATAATGAGGAGGAGAGAAGCGGGAAGGGTCGAGAGGGAATGGCTTGGTAATGAGAAAGAGGGAGGAAGCTTAAAGAGGAAGGAGCCAAGAACCCAAAGACTAAATTTGATCCTCTTAATTGCAAGGGGGTGGGGGGAAGTAGAAGTGGTAGATTTGTACTCGTACTTAACACACGCTCACACACGAGAAGGGATTGAATAAATAGTAGGAGTGTGGGTAAAGTGTGTGTACAGTAGGCAGGTTTTACGTATATTGTGTGTTCATAGGTGCTGTGTGTGTGTGTGTGTGTGTTTGTGATTTTTTTTAAGAATGTGTGCACGTGGATGCATGTATGTAGAGAGAGAGAGAGAGAGAGAGAGAGAGAGAGAGAGAGAGAGAGAGAGAGAGAGAGAGAGAGAGAGAGAGAGAGAGAGAGAGATCAGTGATATAGTAGGATGCATACAGTTTATCTCTCGGGTGACTGCATAACATTGTTTCCTCTCACACTTGTCTTTATAAGTGACGGTGTGAGGCAGCAGCGCGCGCACGTAGCACTCACACCACTCATGTACCTCTGTGTGAAAGCAGCGCAGAGTAATGTATCAGTTTTAGACTCAAATTTCCAGCTATGAACTTACACGTATATTACTTCTATCCTTTCCTGTCATTACCATTCATGACTTGCAGTGAGCTGAGATTTTACTTCCCTTTCGCTGACGTGAATGGAGGTGATTCCTGGTGTATACTATCGTCGATTCACCTTTTCTTTCATAGTTTTCCATTTTTTTCCATTATATTTTACCTTATGTCACTTGCTTCAGCCTTCTTCCTCTCTGCTCCTCCTCTTCCCACCCTCCTCCTCCCGCTGGTCATCCCACGACCTCCAATTCCTGGACTTCCTCTTCCCGCTCCCTTATCTCCTGACATTATGCCTCCCTCCTTCCCTCTTCCCCTTCCCTCCCCTCCCCCTCAGCCCTCCTCACCACGGGACGCCTTGCTCCATCCTAGTTAGGAGGCAAGGCCGCTCCCTGATTCTCGCTATTAAACACTCATTACGCTCGCCAGCAGCCCCCTGAGCGGCCAATTGCCTTCTATTCGGCCACAGGGGGAGGCGCGCCGCTCAGCAGGGCCGCACTGAATTCCGTGGCGGGCGCGGCTCACTGAGGGCGCCGTTATGCAGGTCATCAAGAGGGGAGGCGGCCCGCGCAACTGTCTGACCGGCGGCGCTTCCACGTTGGCTGACTTGGGATTACTACTACTTCACATCTCTCTCTCTCTCTCTCTCTCTCTCTCTCTCTCTCTCTCTCTCTCTCTCTCTCTCTCTCTCTCTCTCTCTCTCTCTCTCTCTCTTATTCCTATTTTTTTCTATCAAAATTTTATAACAATAGTAAGAAAATGAGTGTAAAATTTATTTGCTGTATATATGACTAGATTTATGTAGGAACTGTTACAGAGGTAGTTAGTTTGTTAATTTATTGACAGAATAAAGGTTTACATAAACAGAAAAAACAGTTACATGACTACATTTTGTCCTAAAATAAATATTCCTTTAACGTCTTGTAGGGGCGATTCCACATTCTACGTGAAGTGCTTAAAATAAAATTACATAGTTCACTTAAATTAACATGCATTTAACACATTATAAATAGTTTCATTCTTAAACACTCACACGCATACACCCTCGCGGGCACACACACACACACACACACACACACACACACACACACACACACACACACACACACACACACACACACACACACACTAATTCATGTATACATATTAAGCACTTGATATACACATATCACATAATTCACCTATATAAATGTTCTCATTGAGCAGGTCATTGATATTTGTGAAGGATAACATGGGAACTACACGGCAGTGAGCAAAAATGAACAATTTATCATAACATGATGCTCTGCCTGTATCTGTTGTCCGTCACAGACACACGCGTTGGTCTGCTGGTGTGCGGCTCCACCTCCCTAGCCTAAGATTGTGAGAAACGATTCTAAGTCTGATGAATCTGGAATGAAGCTCCTTGTCTGGTACACTTAGTGCATTGATAGATTCAGTTCTGTGGTGTATGTTCTAAATTTCGTCACACCTGCCGCTCTTTCCCGAACATGTGTCTCGACACTATTTAATGCATCTTCATTACTACTCCACACAGATGTTCTTTCTATGACACGAACACCAGGTGTGCTTGCTTCTCTGCATAGGTTGTATACAAAATGGTACGATTGTTCTATATCAATGTTTTCATGTTTTCTTTGAAATAACCCAAATATTTTCTTTTCAATGAGGTGTTGAACTGGAGGGATACCTGCCTCTATCATACATAGGTTCATACTTGTATTTTTTTTCCGAACACCCAGCAGACATTTTATTAGTTTATTATGTTGTTTTTCAGTACTTTCGTTTTCTTTACCAACCACGTTTCTGAACTGTTTAATAATGCACTCATCACTGCCGCTTCGAACCTGTTCTCTTATAAATAAATAGCATCTGAGTGTTACTGGCACATAAAATAGAAAACTTATTTACTACTGCTTCACTCGAGGCTTCATGCAGTTTCAGAATATCATCCATCTTAGCAGAGTCAGTGAACCATGCCCCGAGGTACAAATACTTGGGTGCTTAGTTCACGATCACGTCAAACAGAGTTTATCACAATCCTCGCCAATAATAACAAAAAAGCTTCCTCTTTTCTTCATTAATCACCATACCACTCTCTCTACAAAAATGAAACACAGTCTCGAGTGCTTCTTCACACATTTCTCTACTAGCAGCCAATAACACAGCGTCGTCCATCAGCAGTAGTGTATGTAAACTGCCTAGAAATCCGTCCGTTGCCACTACATATAATGGTGACTCACTAATGACATTGTATTGTAGCTACTCACAATCTCTCTCTCTCTCTCTCTCTCTCTCTCTCTCTCTCTCTCTCTCTCTCTCTCTCTCTCTCTCATTGCCGGCGATGCAGTGCTCGTGGACCCGCTTTACGACGCGTGGTGCTGTGGTGCTGCGGTGCTGTGGTGCTGTGGTGCCGCCGCTGCTGAGGGAAAAGTGTGGTCGGTCCACGGGGAGGAGGGCCATTGAGAGCCACTGCCGTTGTTTGCTCCCGTTTGGCTCCCGAGGCACGCTGAAGTGTTGAACTGTGTCCGCCGCCTCATGGTCCCGATAATGTGTGTGTGTGTGTGTGTGTGTGTGTGTGTGTGTGTTGGAGTAATGGTCTTTTTTTTTTTTTTTTTTTTTTAGGTGGATGGTTGAGAGCAGGCAGTGCGATGGAAAATTACTTTGTTCGTCCTTGTAGATTTATTTTTTTTCTGTTTATTTATTTATTTATTTTTTTTCTAATTGCTTTTATTTGTCGCTCAGAATTTAATGCAAGTTATGTACGTCACGGGAGATGATGTATTGTTGGGAGGGTGGGGGTGGGGGGAGTGCGGGTGGAGCGCAACACACACACACACACACACACACACACACACACAGTACTTTAACACATTACCATTTTAAAGCTGCAGTCCATCAAACTTTCTTCGTGGCCATTACCTTTTAAGGCACCCAAGCGTCACCTGTATGTGTGTGTGTGTGTGTGTGTGTGTGTGTGTGTGTGTGTGTGTGTGTGTGTGTGTGTGTGTTAGGTGCGTGTACGTGTGTGTGTATGTGTGTACACGTTTGATTCTTTACATGCGTGGGCGACAAAGCAAAACAAAAGAAAAAAACGAAGAAGAGAAAAGAAAACAAAAAGTAAGAATACCTAGCAATGTATTATATATATATATATATATATATATATATATATATATATATATATATATATATATATATATATATATATATATATATATATATATATAATTTATTATTATTATTATTTTTTTTTTTTCGTTCCAAAAGAGTCATACTTGAATTCCTTATATCTTGAGGCGATGCTTCGTTTGTGGAGTGTTAATTAAGAGATGGATCAAAGCGTTGGGAACAATATCCCCTCCACCCCCTCTTCCACACACGTATTCACGCCCGCCTCCACACCAGCCCGCTCCACCGCCCACACGCCTGACACTCAGGGAGCTTCACAAGGAGGCCCTCTAAACTAAATAGTAACAGTGTGATGGGCGAGGGTGTCCGGAAACTGTGTGTGTGTGTGTGTGTGTGTGTGTGTGTGTGTGTGTGTGTGTGTGGTCGTTGGGTCTTTATGGTGCACGTTATTGTGTGTGTGTGAGAGAGAGAGAGAGAGAGAGAGAGAGAGAGAGAGAGAGAGAGAGAGAGAGAGAGAGAGAGAGAGAGAGAGAGAGAGAGAAGACATGCAGAAACAAACACAAACAGGAGGACGAAACAAAGGAAGAAAATAAGCAAACAAACTCAAACGAAGAAAAGACCAAACTAGACAAACAAAAAGAGAGACACAAGACATTTTGCTTTCTTTTTCTTTTCCGTTTTTCTTTTTCTCTTTCTTTTATTTTACAATCCTGAAACACACCATCATTTCTCGTCCCCTGAGGCATAATTTTCGACATGGTCCTCGCATTGCCAGGGTCTGCTGTCCATCTCTTGACCTGGAGACACACACGCACTCTTCATCCTTCATGTCATCAGCAAAAACCTTCATTCGAGTCGAGCTAATGTTGCGTTTCCCAATCACACTAAGATGAGGGAAGCACTAAGCCTGCATTTGGGGAAGCTAGGAGGAAGGTTTTACTTATCATGGGTAAGTGAATAGGAGGTGACACAGAACACTTACATTCGTTTTTAAGGAGCATAAGGAACATAGTGAGGTGGGCAGCACAGAGATGAGAATATATAGAAACTTGTGCAGAGAAGTGTTTTGAGACTGTCGCACATTATAAAAGGAGAGCTAGTTATAGTGATTCAGTAGAGAGAGAGAGAGAGAGAGAGAGACTATACAAAAAACGCCAATACACATACATAAATGCTCCTGAATTAAATACATCATCGTGCATTCATGAGTGGCACGACCAGTGGTGGATGTGTACTGTTTGGAAAAGCAAATACTGAAGGGGAGAACTGTGAGAGACTGACCCGCCCAGCTGAGTCCCTGAATTCAGTGACGCATGGAGGAACCTATCCCCGCTCAACACACACACACACACACACACACACACACACACACACACACACACACACACTTTATTACGTGCAGTGGTTAGATTACATACATTTTCAGAGAGAGAGAGAGAGAGAGAGAGAGAGAGAGAGAGAGAGAGAGAGACGACTTATATCTCCAGCAGCGATCATGAGAAGGAAAATAATACAGAAAACGAATTCCTTGCACTAAAACACTGAATTAAGGATTGAAATGCAAACACCACCCTTGCTAAATGTCGCGTTGCAGGAACGCGCTCGCCCGCCCGCCTGCTGCTGCTGTTGTGTGTGTTTTTCCCCTTTGTTTTTTGGCTTGGCATGCATATGGATGCGCCTCACTAGAGCATCCCAGTAACCAGGCAAAAATTAACGCAAAAGTTTACTTATTCCTTTATTTTTTCAACTCTGTATCTCTGTCTGCCTGTCTGTGTGTGTTAGTGTGTCTGTCTGTGTCTGTCTGTCTGTGTCTATCTGTCTTTTTCCGTCTCTCTCTCTCTCTCTCTCTCTCTCTCTCTCTCTCTCTCTCTCTCTCTCTCTCTCTCTCTCTCTCTCTCTCTCTCTCTCTCTCTCTCTCTCTCTCTCTCTCTCTCTCTCTCTCTCCTTAAGCTAAAATATCTCATTCAATAGTATAATTCTTTCAAGCCATTTCTTCTTATCTTATCCATACGTACAATAGGTTAGGTTAAGTTTGATTAGGTTTGGTAATGTTAAGTTTGGTTTGGTTAAGTTAGTTATATATCTAGATTCAATTAATCAAGCAATAGTTATGGTCGATGCAGTGGAAGAATAAATACAACCAAATACATCCGTTGCAGCTTCGTATAGACCAAAGGGTTAGTCAGACAGGCCGGTGCAGGGAACAGTGGAGGTATTGAGTGGAGTGAGGGTACATGTGGTGGCGTGAGGGGTGGATGTGGATGCTACTCATTCATTATGCATCGGAGGGTCAGAGGAGGCCACGTGCTGTGTCTGCGTGTCTTCCTGTCCCAGCGGCTGTTGTCCCGGGGCGCCTGAGGGGTGTAGGTATGGGAAGGTGGCGCTGGTGTGAATATCGACTGACTGACTGACTGACTGATTGACTGGGCGGATGGCTTCGCTTTTGTTGGGTTGTGTAGTGTTGGTGAGTAATAATGTGTGGGAAGGTGAATGTTTGAATGTTACAGAAAGAGAGAGAGACTGAGAGAGAAAGGCTGCGGGGTAATCAAATTAATGATTATATCAGTCATGGCGAAATATTAATGATCCTATAGCGCCAGCAGGGTTAGGAAACCAAAGAAAAAAGCGCTACCTCTCCCACTGAGAAAATGCCATGAAGCCAGCATCGAACTCACAACATTCAGGCTGCGAAGTGAATACCGAGCTACCCAGTCCTTTGAGAGAAGAGAGAGAGAGAGAGAGAGAGAGAGAGAGAGAGAGAGAGAGAGAGAGAGAGAGAGAGAGAGAGAGAGAGAGAGAGAGAGAGAGAGAGCATCTATTGACCGACTGACCGAATGAATGTGTTGCATCACGAGGAGGCGACCCATTGTAGTCAAGGGAATGAGATAGAAAACAGTCCTGTGAGATTCCAAACCCCTGCTTATTTAGAGAGATAATGGCGGCAAAGATTATCTATAATTTTCCCTTGACTTTGTATGAAGTTTCATTAAGTTTGGCGTTATCGCTTCGGGCAGGTGTCGGGGTGGCCTTGTGTGTGTGTGTGTGTGTGTGTGTGTGTGTGTGTGTGTGTGTGTGTGTGTGTGTGTGTGTGTGTGTGTGTGTGTGTGTGTGTGTGTGTGTGTGAAGGATGTGAAATATTCCCTTTTATCGAGCCTTATGTTTCTCTCTCTCTCTCTCTCTCTCTCTCTCTCTCTCTCTCTCTCTCTCTCTCTCTCTCTCTCTCTCTCTCTCTCTCTCTCTCTCTCTCTCTCTCTCTCTCTCTCTCCAATATTCAATAAATGTTGCATAACTTTTAATTGAGTAAGTGTCTGTCTTCCCTTTATCTTACTGGTCGCGTGTGACACAAACAAAACATTCCTGGCACCTACAGTACGCCTTCACATCCAACATTCCATCCTTTTTATATAAGGTTTAAATTCATCACCTCATAAACACACATCTACAACACATGTCCACATATACACGCAAAGCTAATGCGTCTTAACGTCTTCATTGTGTTACTTTCATATAACGAACCTCACTGCACGCATAGAGACAAATATCAAAGAGGTGAATCTTAAACAGAGATGAAGAAAAAATTGCTTGAGAATATAAATGTGGGGAGTGTGTTGGTTTCCTGCACATTAAGAGAGCGGGCCATCAAGGTAATGAGGGAGGGAGGGAGGGATAGGAGGAGGGGATTGAGGTAGGGAGAGAGGGAGGAAAGGAGTGAGAGAGGGAGGGTGAAACAGGGAAAGTGAAAGAGAAAAAATACAGGAAGAATAGATGAAGTTATAGATGAAAGAAGGTTTCAGGTAAAAGGAAGAAAGGAGAGGCAGAAAATAATACTAAATTATAAAAAGGAGAAATGAAAAGTAGGAAGAAAAAAAGAACAGAAAATAGAAAGGAAGAATGAAGCCCTAGGTGAAAGAAGACGAAGTGAATGGAAAAAAAAGGAGAGATAAAGGATATGGCCATGAATCTAAAAATGGAGAAAGAAAATGGGAAAGAAAATACAAATAATAAAAGAAGATATACATACGTAGCTGATAGACGGTTGCAGGTGAAGGGAATAAACCTGAGGCAGCAAAGTACCAAGATTTTTGAAAGGTTGCAGGTGAAGGGACAAAAAAAAAAAAAATGAAAGTCTGAAGAAAGTACCTGGAGTTTCGAAAGAAGATTGACTGAGAGTTGGACTGAGTGGGGGAGGGAAGGCGGCAAGTTTTGGGACGTGACCGCGATGGAAAGTGTGTGGGGGTGGGAAAGGAGAAAAAAAAGAGGGGGATGTGAGAAAGGAGTGCTGGAGGACGAAGAGTAGAGGAAAAGGAGGAAAAGGAGGAGGAGGAGAAAGAGTAAGAGTAGCACTGGTAAAGTCAAGGCTGCAGGAATTATTGTGGTTATGAGAAAAATGGAGAGAATAGCAAACTATCAACCTGGCAACTCCAAGACATGTTACAGAGAGCCATAATTATTAGTACTAACCTTTAACTGTATTCTTTGTGTTGTGTATTTGTTATGAGTCACGTGAACCTAAGCTGCAGACAGGAAGATAAATGAACTGCGAAGGAGAAAAGTGAGTGAAAGCAGTGAGGAAAAGAAGAATGTGCAAAAAAACGAGAATTATTATTATTAGTAGTAGTAGGAGGAGGAGGACGAGGAGGAAGGATAAATTCAGGGATACGAGTAGCAGGGAGGAGTAATGTATGTTGATTGTATAGAAAATGTTTATGTCAGTGTTATTGTTTACTAATTATGCCTATATTTTGTATGCGTGTTCAGGTAAACTTTTTTTTAGGAATAAATATTGGGAACGTATTTTGACTGATTTTGAACACTATTTGTACTACTGCTACTATTGCTGCTGCTACTACTACTACTACTACTACTACTACTACTACTACTACTACTACTACTACTACTACTACTACTACTACTACTACTACTACCACCACCACCACTGCAACAACAACAACAACAAGAACAGCAACTACTACTACTACTACTACTACTACTACTACTACTACTACTACTACTACTACTACTACTACTACTACTACTACTGCAGCAACAACAACAACAAGAACAGCAACTACTACTACAACTGCAACAACAACAACAACAAGAACAGCAACTACTACTACTACTACTACTACTACTACTATTACTACTATTGCCACCAAAAGCAACAATAATAATAATCTAGCATTTTAATAGCGGTGCCCTTACTATTCCCTTGATTTAAATATCATACACTTTTACCTCTCCTATTCCTTCATTCCTCCCTTGTATTGCTTCATTTATATTCCCTCATCCTATTCCCCAGCTCTTTTATTCACCGTCCAAACCTTTTATTCCAAGTAACTGTGTGTCCATCAATTCCTCTGTGACATTTTTTTTTTTTTTCCTTTCGTTCTTTTCTCTCCTCTCTCTCTCTCTCTGCCCTAACTTAGTCTTTTCTCCTCCCACCCATTATGCAGTGCCTTCTCTTCTATTTTCCCTGTCGGTTACTTTTTTATCTCGACTCAGTCAGCCTCGCCCTCCTTCCTTTTTTCCCTGCCTTGTGCCTCGCATTTTAATTTCTTCGTTATCTCTCTGAGTTTATATTATGTCTTTGCTTCTCTTTCCTCTTCTTTTTTTTTTTCGTTAGATTCTGTTTTTGTTGTTCTAGTGATGTTGGGGCTACTACTACATGTAATGTTGTTTTTGGTTCAGTTACTGCTACTACTACTACTACTGTGATTAATACTACAGTGCTTCTTCCCCTATTTATCATATTTTTCATCTTGCTTAGAAGAACTAATGTTCTTATCCTCGTCTTTCACTTCCTCCTCCTCTTCATTCCTCACCCGTCTCACTGCTGCTCTCACTCTTTCACTTCATTCCACCCCTCTCATCCCTAACCCCTCTCACTACCCTCATCCCACATCCCTCCCAGCTCCTCCTTGGCTTAGTGGTGAAAAATTATTGTTCTCCCCTCGCACCGAACGCCACGTGTACTCATAGGTGTTAATATTCTGCAGGTACGTGTGTGTGAGTTGTGCTGGTGGTGGTCAGGTGTTGGGTCTTCCTCCCACCCCGCCAGGTAAGTGTTCCGACATTCCTGAGTTTGTCTACCGCTGCTGGACGAAAATACACAGGTGAGGTGTGTGTGTGTGTGTGTGTGTGTGTGTGTGTGTGTGTGTGTGTGTTAGAAGTGTTTTTTTTTTTTTCTACGTACAATTTCTTTATGATCAAGAAATATCATAGATTTAATTTATTTATTTGTTTATTTATTTATCCATATACCTATTTACTTTTATGTAGTGTGTTATCTGTTGTTGGTAATTTTACATGTTTTTCTTTTTTTCTTCTGTGATTTCAGCTATTTTGTATAGTGTTTATATTTTATTATTATTATCATTATTATTATTATTATTATTATTATTATTATTATTATTATTATTATTATTATTATCATTATTATTATTATTATTATTATTACTGTTACTATTATTGTCATTATCATCCCCATCATTTTTTATAGTTATTGTTCTCTCAAAAAATACGTGTAGGTGTTGTTGTGCCTCTTTCATTCATTTCATAAACACCAACACCCTTACCTCATACATCCGTACAGCCACCATCACCTTCACTAACCGACATCACGTGCCATTACTATTCCGCACCTCTTAGTATAGACAAGACTTCCTAGAATATCACAAACGGCAATGCAGTCTTGTTTTCCTTTGTATTCCTTTGTGTTGTTTCCACCACTATCACCACAGACCGCATGATCCATAGGGCACGATTTAAGGTTCGTCACTGTGTTCCCCTGACAGGCCCAGTTCATCACCGCCACAACGCCTCGCCTACCAGTCCCTGTCGCCGCGCGGAATTTCAATCCAGTTTGTCCTATTTTCCTACAATTTGTGTTCGTAATATGTGGCGGCGTCAAGTCTCGTTGGTATAACTAGCGTGAGTCAGGAGGATGGTATGAGGCAGCCAGTGTGTGTGTGTGTGTGTGTGTGTGTGTGTGTGTGTGTGTGTGTGTGTGTGTGTGTGTGTGTGTGTGTGTGTGTGTGTGTGTGTAGCTTGACACTTTGATCCATATTCGGAAGCCCTCTGTTCTCTTTCCATGGACAACTAATTCCCAAGGCCACAGAGATGACTTCTCAAAAGTGTTTCTTCTATAAGTAATGTACAAATCTCGTCAACCTGTCACTGAAACAATTATATATATATATATATATATATATATATATATATATATATATATATATATATATATATATATATATATATATATATATATATATATATATATATATATATATATATATATATCACCCTTAAAAACCCGCGTAACTTCAGCCACGTAGAACCTTTTGAATGTAACGGAGGTGTGGCACAGAAGTGTTTCAGAATATGGTCATATGAAGCAGTCAGGGTGTGTGTGCGTGTGTGCGCAGGGCGGTGGCTTGACACAGACCAAGGAAGGACTCGGCTTGTTCCTCCGTGATGGATTAAGTGTTAATCCACCCAAACTCTAACACGTGTAATTCCTCCGAGTACACACGCCACACATTTTCATTATCGTTAGAGAGAGAGAGAGAGAGAGAGAGAGAGAGAGAGAGAGAGAGAGAGAGAGAGAGAGAGAGAGAGAGAGAGAGAGAGAGAGAGAGAGAGAGAGAGAGAGAGAGAGAGAGTATTGTTGGCAGCTTTCCGATGTTCTTTGTAGTCTGCTCCTTCTTCCTTTGGCATCCACTTAAGAAGGCCTAGGAGTGTTGTTCAAGCAGATATTGGAAGCTAGTAAAGATACTCTAGTAACTCAAGTGACATTCTGAAATCAACAGCTAATAATGTAGATGATGAAAAATATAAACAGTGCAAACATATAAAATAAATGACTAGTAGACAGGTAGATGTAGTCTTTAAGGGCCTGTTTTTTTATATAAAATAGTATGGTGCAAATTTACAGGAAATCCACTAAGCAATACAAAATTTTCTTGTTATCCGTAGTTACACTTCTGCTTGGTATTATAGTTAGATTAAGTGATTAAGTAGCGCAAGTGCTTTAGTACCTGTAGTAATATTCCTGCTCAATAAAACATGGATTAGTCACAGTAACGTGTCACACTCCCATAAACCGTTAAAATTATTTCCAGAATATCACAGTTTTCAAGATAAGCAAAAACACTGCAAACACCGTGATACATAAAAATAAAAGAGCCTTCCTTAGTTTTATTCCGCACCAAACATGACCTCAGCTGACCCGGAATAAAGCTAATTTAGTCGGGAAAAAGAAGCAAGACGTGAACATGATAGGAATTTGGCGGTGCGGTGGGTCGGGTGGGGCAAACAAGGGGCGGGCTGCACAACGTCTTTATGTTGGGAGCTGCCGCCTCAGCGTGAATGTCAAGTGTGTGTGACGTGCTTGTCGAACTCGAGGCCCTCCACTCTCCCTTCCTCTCCCTCTCCCTCTTTCTCCATTCCTCTTCTTCCTACTTCATCTTGCAGCAATGTTTGGTAGCGCTCTCACTCTACCTCGTCTTCGTTTCTCTTTCTCCTCCTCTCTCTGCCCTTCGTTTCTCACTTCTTCTTCGCCTTCGTCTTGCCTCCTCGACTCTCTCTCTCTCTCTCTCTCTCTCCGTTTCCCACTTCTTCGCCTCCTTCGCCTCCTCTGTCAGTGTCGCCTCCTCCCCCGCCGCGCCGCCCTCGCACACTTCCCCCAGAGCCTTATCGTCACTGGGACAAGTGGTCTTCCTGCAAAGTTTCGCGGGAGGCTCCAAGTTGTGAGTGTGTGTAAGGCGGTGAGATGCTGCTGCGGCCAGAAGTGTGTGTTTATTGAGGTGCCGAGGTGCAAGGGTGCGACACGGGGAGAGAGAGAGAGAGAGAGAGAGAGAGAGAGAGAGAGAGAGAGAATAATGGCAATACTTGATTTTTTTATATTTATGGACAGTAAGGTTTCAAAACACACACACACACACACACACACACACACACACACACACACACACACACACACACACACACACACACACACACACACACACACACACACACACACACACACACACACACACACACACACACACACACATCCTCTCTTCGAACCCCAAAATACAACAT
>NC_087157.1:25865615-25878115 GCF_035594125.1 Scylla paramamosain
CTAAGTGTAACAATACCTGCCACGCACAATACTTTAAAGGGAGCTCCTCTTCTCGGGCAAAATTGAATCGCACCTCTGCACTGTTACCTGGCCCTGGTGGTGGTGGTGGTGGTGGTGGTGGATTGGATTACAGTCGCTGATAGGAACGTTTATAGAAATGTGGTGGGAGTGGTGGCGGTGGTGGTGGTGGGATAATGTAATATACTAAAGTAAGATTGTGCGAGTTTATGTATGTATTTAGGTAGGTGTATGTATTAATTAAAGTAGTTATTTAGTTAACCTTTAAATATAAGTTGGGTTCCTTCTGTTAATGTGCGGTGGTTTTCTTGTTGGTATTAACGTTAAGGTTAGTAGAAGCAAGTTAAACTGAAAAAAAAAAAAAAAAAAGAGCGGAAACACACTGTCACTGTCACATGAGACGGGGAGTATAAAAAAAAAAGGCAAAACACACACACACACACACACACACACACACACACACACACACACACACACACACACACACACACACACACACACACACACACACACACACACACACACACACACACACACACTACACATCATAATTCCTGGACACAATCACCATCACACCTAGAACATCAAATTTTAACCTGACATTCCATCCCCTTACCTTGAAAACCAGAAACAGGCAGACAAACATCGACGAACACCCCGAGCCCTCACAGTGGCATAGATTACAGTCTCCCTCCACGGCTCTCTTCCTTCCCTCCAAAGGCAAAGAGGGCCTCCGCCAAATCAGGAATGGGCGGCGGCTGCAGGATTACGAGGCTGGTCATTTGATGTGTGGCCAGTGGCATGTAGGGGAAGGCGGGGATCTTTGTGATTGTAGGGCGAGGATGGCTATCTGGAGGGTTTGTATGGGTGGCAATTTGAAGGTTATTATGTGTAGGATATGGTTATCTGAAGGCTTGTATGGTTGGCTATCAAGGCTTGTACAAGTATGTGGTGTGTGGTTATCAGAAGGCTTGTATGTGTAAGTTTACCTGAAGGCTTGTATGAGTGGTTGTCATAAGGCCTATATGTGCTATCTGGGGGCTTGCATGGATCTGAAGGCATGTTTGTATATATTTATCTGAAGGTTTGTATGGATGATTATAATAAGACATGTATGTGTATAAGGTATGATTATTATATGTGGAAAGCCTTTATGGATGTTTATGTAAAGGTTTGTGCACCACGGCCAGCTTTCTCAAGATCTATCTGGTTGATGGCCTGGCTGGCGGAGGCTCCCGGGAGTAGCAACACATGCATCACCCTTGACACTTGATCCCCGCTCATAAAAAGGCCTCACAACAACAGTCTCCCACTCCCGCACAACAATAGTCACGACTGCCGGAGATCATCTTTGTGTCGTGTCGTGTGTGTGTTTTTCTTTTTTCTTTTCCTTCTTTTTTCTTCTCCTTTCGGGCGGAGGAACCAGAGGAACCAGAATGGCGCCATTTCATCGATTGGTTCTTGCTCTTAGGCTCACACACACACACACACACACACACACACACACACACACACACACACACACACACACACACACACACACACACACACACACACACACACACACGCCTCCACGCTGCCGCCTCATTTGGGAAGAAGCCTCCGCACGTCTTAATCCCAGCGCAGGACCTCGCCTCACTCCCACGCGCTGCTACATGTCGCGGCTCTGAGTTATTGTGTTACCTCCGCTGATCATTTTAAGGGTCCCTTCGTACTTTGACACAGCAGAATAACGCACCTGTGGATCATGGGTCTTGTACCGGAGGAGCAGGCGCAGTAATAAATTAGTACTGTTGTGAATGGGTATTAGTAATAGCGGTGAAATCAGAAAGCATTACTTTGTACGAGTATTAACATGTAGGTACTACGACTACGACTACTACTACTGCTACTACTACTACTACTACTACTACTACTACTACTACTACTACTACTACTACTACTACTACTACTACTACTACTACTACTACTACTACTTTTTTTTATCTAGGAAGAATATTGTCAAAGGGCTACAAAAATTTCTGAGAAGAAGGCTCGCTCATGTGCCTGCACCCAAAGAAAAGAGCCAAAAGGATTGTCCAGAATTGAAGAAGTAGTGTCTTGAAACCTGCCGTACACTACTACTACTACTACCACTACTACTACTACTACTACTACTACTACTACTACTACTACTACTACTACTACTACTACTACTACTACTACTACTACTACTGCTACCACCACCACCACCACCACCATCGCTATCGTCATTATCCTGCTCCTTACGCCCACGCCGTCATCGCTTCAATACTCCCTCAGTGCGCGGCGTCCCGGGGGAGACGTAGTGCCGACAAAATAATGGCGGCGGCCGGCCATGCAGGTACCCCACACATAGATCTCTCTTTGAAGTACCTCCCGCCGCTCAGCATTCACCGCCAGCGCTTCCAAATGCACGGCTCCATTTACCCCGTCCGCCGCAGCAAGTCCCCCTCCTCGTCCTGCTACTCTGTCTTCCTCCTCCTCCTCTTGGAACTTCTCGTCCGTGTACTTTTTTCTCGATCTTCTCCTCGTGTTATCGACCTTTACTCGTCATCGTTGTCTTTGTTATCCTCGTCCTCTTCGTCATTCTTTGCTTCTCATCGTTCTCGTCCTTCTCCTCGTTGTCGTTTTCGTCCTCCTCCTCCTCCTCCTCCTCTTTGTCATCGTCATCTTCTTCTTCTTCTTGTTCTTCTTCTCATTCTTCTTCTTCTTCTTCGTCTTTCTTCTTCTTCTTCTTCTTCTTCTTCTTCTTCTTCTTCTTCTTCTTCTTCTTCTTCTTCTTCTTCTTCTTCTTCTTCTTCTTCTTCTTCTTCTTCTTCTTCTTCTTCTTCTTCTTCTTCTTCTTCTTCTTCCAACACCACCACAACCACCACCTCCTCCTCCTCCTCCTCCTCCTCCTCCTCCTCCTCCTCCTCCTCCTCCTCCTCCTCCTCCTCCTCCTCCTCCTCCTCCTCCTCTTCCTCCCCATCACCAACAGTTCCCCACCACCACCACCACCACCACCACCTTCACTCCCCTCTATACGCATATTATCTTATTCCCCTCATAAAATTAACCCTTAGCATTATCTCTCCTCCTGCCCCTGCTCCTCCTCGTGGCGTGCTCCGGAAGCTTGTAATATAGAATCAGAAAACAATGGGCTGAGGGTCCGGGGCGGCGTCATTGTGTGGTATTGGCGCTTATTTGGTTACTTCTGCGACGGGCGGAGGGTTTTGAGAGCGAGGGGTGTGGGTGGGAGAGTGGCAGGGGGTAAGGGTGTAGGGGAAGGTGTGAAGGAAGAAGGTGGTGATGGAAATGAGGTGGGAAAGAGGAGTGTGGGAGTGGTTGGGGTGAAGAGATGGGGGGGAATGTGAGAGGGAAAGAGATGGGGGGAGTTAGAGAGGAAGTGAGTGAGAGAGAGAGAGAGAGAGAGAGAGAGAGAGAGAGAGAGAGAGAGAGAGAGAGAGAGAGAGAGAGAGAGAGAGAGAGAGAGAGAGCAAAATTCCAGCTATTTTTGTCAGCATTTATCATTATAGTTTATTTCTTGGTGTGTTTGTTTATTCAATATGTATTTTTTTTTTGTAAGAGAATTGGTAGTATGGCAAGATTTTATTTCTCTCTCTCTCTCTCTCTCTCTCTCTCTCTCTCTCTCTCTCTCTCTCTCTCTCTCTCTCTCTCTCTCTCTCTCTCTCTCTCTCTCTCTCTCTCTCTCTCTCTCTCTCTCAGAAAGAAGTGAGTGTGGGATCCAATGATGTTGATGGCTTTGATAATATTGCTGATATTAATAATGGAAGCGATAATGTTAGTGATATTAATGTTGATAATGTATATAATGTATATAGACTAATGGTATCTTTAACACACACACACACACACACACACACACACACACACACACACACACACACACACACACACACACACACACACACACACACATAGCGCTAATCCCCCCGCACAAAGACACTAATAGGAGTAAATCCCCTACAGCATTTTCAGCATTTTTTTTTTCCTCTTCTTTCCTGCCGCGACCTTAAACCCGCCGCCGTTATGTCGTGGAAATAGAAAAGATAAATTGTGAGAGGAAACTAAGCCTTGGTCCTAATACTTAAAAAAAAAAAAGACTAATCTTCACGCTTACGTATGCAAAATAAAACAACAACAACAAAAAAAAAGAACACGAACAAGAATAACAACAATAATAACACCACCGTCAATAGCAATAACCATAACAATGACATCAAAAACAATATCAACTACTGCTACTACTACTACTACTACTACTACTTCTACATAAACTCAACGTGTCCCTATCGCTGCACCAACCTACGTACTACTATACCAATGCTACAGACAAGATGCTGCGGTAGTGTTTTGAAGCGTTGGTGGTGTCAGTGTCCTATCCAAAGACTTATGGCTCATTGACTCGCCCTTGCTGGAGGAACAAGAGAAGGAAGAAGGCTATACCGGATTTACGAGTACGTTTCCCGGGGTGCCAGCCAAGTGACGTAGGCGGCCATGAATCTCCACCTCCCTTCATCATCTGCCAGTCTGCCCTGGTCCACACTCCACCTCCCTCTCGTCTCGGCAGTGTGTCCATAAACTTAACTGTCTGTCTTTCCCCTCGCTCTCACTCCCTCCACTCTTCCTAATAAGCAGTTTCTTCCGATGCCCTCCGCTCTCAGTATATGGCCAGCGAAGTTCAGGTGTCTTCTTAGATTACGTGGGATAATTAAGCAGCAGCAATATTTTAGTTCCTTTCATGAGTGTATGGGAATTAATTTTAAGACACTCTGTTTAATTTTTGGATATGTTTTAAATTGTTCTTTTTAGGGACTGACACCTGCAATGGGCCGTTCTTTTACTTTTTTTTTTTTTCTTCAGAGCCACTCTTACATAGAATATGCAAGCTATTGATTAAGTGGATTTGATATTCTATTACAGGCATAATGCTGAAGAGGAAGACGATAAATACAAATAAAGGACAAAAAAAGCTCTTGATTCGTCGGGTCTTTTATGGAGGAGGAGGAGGAGGAGGAGGAGGAGGAGAAGGAGCACTAGAAAGTCGATGAGAAAAGAGGAAGAATGAAGGTGAAAAGAATACTCATGAATTAAGAGGACTGGTTTTGGCATGTATGCGGGATGCAGAGAGAGAGAGAGAGAGAGAGAGAGAGAGAGAGAGAGAGAGAGAGAGAGAGAGAGAGAGAGACAGACAGACAGACAGACAGACAGACAGACAGACAGAAAGAAAAACACAGACAGAGAAATAGAAACATGCAAAAATCTGCAATGTTTATCTAATTTTGTGAATGTTATTTCGGATTATAATCTTCCGAACACACACACACACACACACACACACACACACACACACACACACACACACACACACACACACACACACACACACACACACACACACACACACACACACACACACACACACACACACACACACACACACACTACAAAATGCTACAAGGGCTGTGGATTATTCGTCGTGGCCTCCCGAGTAATCTCCTTTTTTTGGCTCCCGTGTCCCTGCGGATCTCCGTCCAAATCCTGGGATCTTCTTTTATTGGCAGTTTATTTTCCCTCCACCGTTAATATCGTTCAGCGTAGTCTTCTCCTCACCCCCTCCCTCCTTCCGCGCGACCTTTCCCCTCTCCTCCTCCTCCTCCTCCTCCTCCTCCTCCTCCTCCTCCTCCTCCTCCTCCTTCTCCTCCTCTTCCTCTTCCTCCTCCAGTCTTTCTTTCTCATCCTTGTCTCTGTGTAGTCTTTTCATCTCCTTGTTTATCTTCTCTTCCTCATTAATTTTCATCTTATTTTTATTCTTCTTGTCGTCGTCGTCGTCGTCGTCGTCGTCGTCGTCCTTGTTGTCTTTGTCCTCGTCTTTGATCTCCTCGTCCTCCTCCTCCTCCTTGTCCTTCTTTTTTTCTCTTTCTCCTTCTCTGCTTCCTCCTCAGTCGTCTTGTTGGTTGCTTTTTCTTATACTTCTTTTCCTCATCTTGTTTTCTTTTTATTTTCTTATTCTTTTCCGTCTTATCCTCTTTGTCATTCACCATCATGTTATTGTTTTCCTCCTCCTCCTCCTCCTCCTCCTCCTCCTCCTCCTCCTCCTCCTCCTCCTCCTCCTCCTCCTCCTCCTCCTCCTCCTCCTTCTCCTCCTCCTCCTCCTCCTCCATCGCCTGCAACTGCTCCTCCACTTTCTTCTCCTTTTGGACCTTCATCAGACCGACACCTGTGACAAACATCGCCCGTCCTCTTTTCGATAACATCTGTTTGGGGACACACACACACACACACACACACACACACACACACACACACACACACACACACACACACACACACACACACACACACACACACATGCTGCCGCCCGACGCGCCTCGCCCTGTCCGTGCCACCAGACACCACAACAAAATAACGCCCCTGAAGGCGCCGCGCACGGACCGGTACAGACTCAGTGCGATTCCCACCATGGTGCGAGCCATCAATCGATAGTATTTCCTCCTAGATTAGTCTTACCGTTAGGATTAATGTTAAGTTTTTCCCCATCCCCTATGTACATTTTCAGTTTGTCAACTGCCTAAATAATAAACCGTTTATTATTATTATTATTATTACACACACACACACCGTCTTGACCTCATACGGGCAGGACGTGTGACCTGGCGCTCTCGAGCAGCCTCGGCCTACTTGTTGGCCTTCCCCGCCCCCTAGTGATAGTGACCTCAGTTTGTTTTGTTTTTTACTTTTCTGTTTTCAACTTTTAGCGTTTAGTTTGAGGCTCGATCTGGTGGGATTGTTGTTTTTGTGAACACTTGTAGCGAATGCGTGTGATACATAAAGAAAAATGAGTGCTTCAGTGCAAACATACGAACGCAATTACCTCCTGCGTCGTAGACGAGGATCTGGGTACCCGCCACCCAACGTGATACAGTGCCTTAAGTCCTTAAAACTATTTCGAAACCGTGGATCGAGAGGAGGCAAAAGTGTGGTGCGTCCCATCAAGGTAGTGACCTCCAGTGCCAGAGACGACCGCAGGGTGGAGAAGAGGGAATACAAACACTTTGAGGTGCCGAGAACGTGGTATAGTCTTCCCTCACTCCTCTTATTTAATGCAACGTCTCTGGCCAACAAGATGGACGAAGTGATTGTGACGGTGAGATCTACTTGTGCGGACATTGTGGCGGTTACTGAGGCGTGGCAGATTGTTCCTGAGGTGTGCACGATGCAGGACTACCAGCTATACCATCACCTCAGGTCAGGGCGCAGGGGGGGGGGAGTGGCCGTCTTCTGCCGCTCTGCCCTCAGCCCCTCACACCTCCCTGTCGATATTCCTGCCGGTGTGGAGGCCCTGTGGGTGAGAGTCACGCCCCCTCCCATCCCAACAACACGGCCTCCATCATAGTCTGCGTCGTGTACCACCCCCCACGAGCCGCCACTGCACAGTTGCTCACCGCTCACATCATCACCACTGCTGATGCCCTGAGGGTGAGGTATCCTGCTGCCAAGCTGGTCATCTGTGGGGACTTTAACAGATTAGATATCAACGATATCCTACACCAGCTACACCTCACCCAGGTCGTGGACTTCCCCACCCACCAGCAAGCCATCCTCGACCTTATCCTCACAGACCTGGGCCAGCAGTACTCGCCACCCCAGCCGCTGCCTCCCATGGGACGGAGCACCCACCTCTCCATACTGTGGTCACCCACACCCACCACCTCGACCCCCGGTCAGCTGTCACCAGGACCCACCGCCCCATGCCTGACTCAGCCATGAGGGAGTTTGGGCAGTGGGTGACACAACACCCGTGGACCGAGGTGCTGGATGAGGAGGACGTCCACTTAAAATGGCAAAACTACGTCGCCACTACTACAGCAGCCTTCCACCACTACTTCCCAGCCAAGAGCGTCACAACGCACCCGTCTGATGCTCCCTGGATGACGCCCCGCATTAAAAGACTCATGCGTCAGCGGACCTGGGCGTTCCACTCCTGCCCGGTCCTTTACAGGAAACTAAGAAACAGAGTAATCAGGGAGATTAAGAATGCAAAGGCAAGCTATTACCCAGACAAGATACACCACCTCAAGCTGACCAACAACAGACAGTGGTACGCTAAGATCAAAGCTTTGTGTGGCTTACAAAAGCACACTTCATCCCTTCCTTGCACCTCACACCTTCCTGCTAATCTCGCGGCTCAGGAGATGAACGATCACTTTGCTGCTATCTGTCAAACCTTTCCTCCCCTCCACACCACTCCGCTTCCTGCCTATCTGCCCGCTCCCTCCTCCACACACTGTCCAGGCGATGGATGTTTTTAAGAGAATACTTAAATTTAAACCAAGATCCACCACACCCACTGACCTTCCTATAAAAATTTACAAGGAATTTGCTGTAGAGCTAGCAACACCGCTATGCTCCATAATAAACGCCTCACTCTCCCAACACTCTTGCCCCGCGGACTGGAAGACATCTTATGTCACTCCCATCCCCAAAACTTCCAGTCCTCAGTCACTCAATGACCTCAGGCCAGTCTCTATCACCCCCATCCCTAGCCTTATTTGTGAAGATTTTTTGTATATGACTGGGCATACACCAAAATTTGTAACACCGTGGATATCAGACAATTCGGAAATATTAAAGCCACCTCCACCTCACATTACCTGACCAGCTTCCTTGAATTCATCCACAGCCACCTGGACAAGCGAAACACCTCTCTAGCTGTTGCTTTTGTCGACTTCAAAAAAGCCTTTGATCTAGTTGATCACACTGTTGTCATCAGCAAGGCAGTAAGTCTGGGTCTCCTCCTAATCTGATAGCGTGGCTAGCCGACTTCCTCACAGGGAGACGTCAGGCCGTTCGCTATCAGGGCTCTGTCTCTAATTTCCAACAGCTGACATGTGGAGTCCCCCAGGGACCAAGATGGGTCCTCTATGCTTCCTCCTCCTCATCAACGACGCCCTCACCGACACCCCCAATCGCTGGAAGTATGTGGACGACTGCACCGTGGGCGTCCCAGTTTCCAACAAGAACCCGGACTACTCGCCACTGCAAGCAATTCTGGAGCGACTGCGGACGTGGACAGAGGAGAGCAGGATGACCATCAACCACAGCAAAACTGTGGTGATGCATTTCTGTACCTCCTCTGTACCAGTGCCCCTCCCCGGCTCACAGTGGGCCCTCACCCCCTCCAGGTGGTCCAATGTGCCAAGCTTCTCGGAGTCACGGTGGACGACCAGCTGACCTGGAAGCAGCATGTCGCCAGCACCGTGAGATCAGCTACCTACAGGCTGTACATGCTGCGCAGACTCAGGTCGCTGGGGACGCCGACAGATGAGTTAAGGGGGGTGTACCTCACCTTCATCCTCCCCAAACTCATGTACGCCTCCCCAGCGTGGTCCTCCTCCCTCACACACACTCAACAGCTACAGCTAGAGAGTGTGCAGAAAAGGGCGTGTAGGGTCATCCTTGGCCCTGCATACACCACCTATGAAGAAGCCCTGACCACCCTGAGTCTGTCCAGAATATCCACCAGGCACCGAGAGGCTCTGGAGAAGTTTGGGAAGGGACTACTGCATCATCCGCGTCTCAGAGACATGCTGCCGCCCGACGCGCCTCGCCCTGTCCGTGCCACCAGACACCACAACAAAATAACGCCCCTGAAGGCGCCGCGCACGGACCGGTACAGACTCAGTGCGATTCCCACCATGGTGCGAGCCATCAATCGATAGTATTTCCCTCCTAGATTAGTCTTACCGTTAGGATTAATGTTAAGTTTTTCCCCATCCCCTATGTACATTTTCAGTTTGTCAACTGCCTAAATAATAAACCGTTTATTATTATTATTATTATTATTATTACACACACACACACACACACCTCTTCTTATGTTTTGCACTTCCTTCTTCACTGCACTTTCCTTCCTCTTCTTTCTCTCATTTCTTTCATTCCATGCCTTCTTTTTTTTTCTCCTGATTCTCTTTTTCTCTGTAGGAATATTTTCTTTTAAGTTTTTCTTAATTTCCTTTTCTCTCTCTTCATTGATTATAAATGATGAAGGAAATTCTCTCTCTCTCTCTCTCTCTCTCTCTCTCTCTCTCTCTCTCTCTCTCTCTCTCTCTCTCTCTCTCTCTCTCTCTCTCTCTCTCTCTCTCTCTCTCTCTCTCTCTCTCTCTCTCTCTCTCTCTCTCTCTCTCTCTCTCTCTCCCACGACCAGAAATAGGACAGAGCCTCAAATATGAAAGGCAGCAAGGGAGAAACACTGTTGTTGTCCACTACTCTCTGTTTTCTTAACCACACTCACACTCTTCCATTTGTTTCTCGCAGGAATTTGACACTTTTTAAATTTGGTAATAGGGAATTCAGTTCGGCCTGAGTACATGTTCGAGTGAGTGTATATGTGTGAGCTGCTTGTGCCCCTTCACCGCTGCTGCCTCACACATTGTTCTTTAACCACAAACCACTCTGAGATTCCTTTTTTTCTATTCCACGGTGACCTTTGAAGTGTTATGGTAGTTAGTCATTAGAAAACCTGCCCTTTTATTATCAGTCTTTTTTTTTTATATTTGTTTATCTTAGGTACTAGTTAAGATTATCTGGTGTCGTGACTTGTTGTGTATCCCAGCGAAAGGCGGAAAAGTTTGTAGTACTTCTGTCAGTGCCGTGATTTCAAGAGCTGTAGTAATTATGGTAGAGTTGAATCAGGGGATGTTTAATTGAAGGGCGTTTCTAGTGCATTAACAGCGCGTATCAGGTGGTGCTCGTGCTGGAGTGGTTTAAAGGCCGGTCATTGAGGGGTCTCGGCTTGCACGGTGTGGGTCAGGCAGTGTTGTGAATCCCGTGCTGGGTTGCCTCCCCCTCCCCCAATTATCTCTCTCTCTCTCTCTCTCTCTCTCTCTCTCTCTCTCTCTCTCTCTCTCTCTCTCTCTCTCTCTCTCTCTCTCTCTCTCTCTCTCTCTCTCTCTCTCTCACGGCAGACTGATGTGTTTGTATAACTTGAGCCATTAAGTATCGTTGAGTTGTTTATTTGCTGGAATGATGCACTGGATTAATGTGTTTATATCTGGGCGTCCATCATTATTGCCAGGTACAGGTGCAGGTGTGCCAAGTTGTGGTGTGTTCTGTAAAATGTTTCAGATTAAATAGTGGTATCTGGAAACTCACTCCAGTTATTACATTCCTTTTGTTTCTGTAGCTCTTCTTGGACTCTGCGCAACTCTTGATATAAAAGCAGTTAGTTAGTTTCCCATGTTGTGATTTATATTCTACTTAGGCACATCTGGGAACTTGCCGCAACAAAAAAAAAAAAATAATAATAAAAAGAAGAATTACGTAAAGTGCTACAGTAGAGAGAAGCTCACACTGTTAAAATATAAAATAAATTAAACAGTTATCCTCAGTTTCTCGTCTCTACAGAAATCTTGGCATACAACAACGAGTCAGCCCACACCATAATTTGTGTTCTGTTTATAGCCATGAAATACACAGAACTTTGGACCATATCTTTAATATTTTTCCCCTCTCTTTCATCAGGATTATTTTCAAAGGCCACTGAGATAAAGTTGGATTCCCACGATGCTTTTATTTCCCCCTCTGATAATGCACGACCTATGTTAAAACGCTCACCAGAGTCAGGAACACACTTTTGGAACTCCCACTAACTTTGACTAGACCCTGTTAGAGGCTGTCGAGATAAGGCGCCCGAACGTTTAAGAACACGGCCCTTAGTGAGTTGTGGGGGCGGCTGTACATGGCGGCGCCTCGTTAAGGGAAAGGTACCCGAACGGTTTACATTATATTTCTATTTGAGATTTACGCCCGAGGGCCTCCGCGTGGCACTAAGGTCCCCCTGCGCCGGGATTTGGTGACCCTTTTCCCTGGCAGCCCCGCGGCCTCGCCTCCCCTGCGCCTCCCCTCCAGTGTGAGCAGCGGCCCTGAACGCTGAACATTTAAACAATTTAGGCCACGATAATAAAAGGCTTTATTAAAAAAAATACATAAAAAACGCCAAAGGAAGTTAAACGAAAACATTTTGGTCCGTAATAAAGAGATAGAGAAAAAGCGTCGTTGCAGTATTGTATTAATAGGAATATCAGGAGGCCGTGTCTGCAGGCTGAAAGTTTGTCGATACACGAGCAGCAAGCCGTCTATGGTGTATGTGTGAGTGTATGCTTGGTGGTTACATCGTTGGTAGTGTGATAGGTAAACGGGTTGTTAGTGCCGAGTCAATAAGGAACTTTGAAAGAAGATTAGATAAATTTATGGTTGTGGATGATCGGTAATGAGGTTGTTAGTGCTGAGTCAATAGAGAGCTTTAGAAGAAGATTACACACATTTATGGATGAAGATGATGGGTGGAAACAGATAGGCATGTTTTATACAGGGACTACAACTTGTAGGCCTGATGGTTCCTTGCAGCTTCTCATGTTTTCTTATGTTCTTATGTAAATTGTACTTGAGAGAGCCTGTGT
>NC_087157.1:25880615-25883115 GCF_035594125.1 Scylla paramamosain
TTCCGTAACCTTCCTTCATCTTTGTCTTTGTCCTTCTCTCCTCTCTCATGCATCGTCTCCTCTTCTTCTGACTCTGACTCCTCTTGTAACTCATCTTCCTCCTCCTCCTTCTCTTCTTCGTTGTCTTCATTTTCCTTCTCCCCTGTCTTTTTCTTTCTTTTCGTTTTTTTTTTCCTTTCTTTCCTTCCCCCTTTCATCTCTTCTTTCTTTCCTCCCTTCCTTTCTTCCTTTTTCTTCCTCTTCTCACGTATCAACTCCCTTTTCCTTCTTCCAAGCCCTTATTTCCCTCCCTTTATTCCATCCATCCCTCCCTCTCTTCTTTCCTCCTTCCTTCCCAACCTCCTTCAAGCTTACTGCCCTCCTCTCCCATTCTCTCCCTCCCTCTCCTTCCCTCCCTGATCCTCCCTCCCTCTCTTCTCTTTACATAGTCTCCCTTCGCTCCCTCCTTCATTATTCATCTCCTCCACACATCCTCCATGCCCACAGAACCATGTACCTCCTCCTCCTCCTCCTCCTCCTCCTCCTCCTCCTCCTCCTCCTCCTCCTCCTCCTCCTCCTCTCCCCCTTCAAATTCTCTCCCTCCTTACAATGTCCTGCTGTCATCACTCCCCCTCCTCTCTCCCCTCCCTCCCCTCCCTCCCTTCCCTCCCTTCCTCCCTCCCCTCTCCCCTCTTTGGACAAGCCTTTCCTTCCTTCTCCCTTCCTGTTTCCCATTTGTCATCTCCCTTCCGCCTTACATAGTCTCCCTTTCTCGGAAGTCCTGTTTCCTTCCTCTTCCATCTATATTCTTTCTTCTCCACTTCCAATTTTATCTTTCTTCCCTTCCTCCTTTCTGTCTCTTCTCATCTATAATATTCCTCTTTCTTCTACTTCTTTTACTTGTTATTCTTTTATTTTCTTCTTCTTCCAGAGTTACTTATTTTCTTCTCTTCCTGTACTTCATATTAATTTTCTCTCTCTCCTGTCATCTATTTTTGTCTTTTCTTTCTCATCCTTCATGTTCGGTTTTTATCAGTACTCCGTCCTTATTACCTTTTCTTCCCTTATGTCATATCGTCATTTCTCATCCTCTTTTTATTCATATTCTTCTTCCTTCTTAGTTTGCTTCCCATTTCATATATCGTATTATATTTTCCTCCTTTTGTCTTCACCCATTCTCTTCTCATTCCCTTTTCTTTCCCCTTCCTTACATCTTATCCTTCCCCATTCGTTTTCACCTCCATTCTTTTTCTTCTTCCTTTCCCTTCCCTTTCCTTATATTATCCTTCACCTTTTCTTCCTCTTCCTCTTTTTCCCTCTCCTTCACAACTTCCTTTGTTTTTCACTTCTACTCTTTCCATCCTTCGTTTCCCTTCTTATATTATAATACCACTCATCTTTTCTTCCTCTTCCTCTTTTTCCTGTTTCATATATCTTATTATTTGTTTCCCTTTTGATTTTCACCTGTGCTTTTCCTCTTCTTCCTTTTCCTTTCCCTTTCTTACATGATATTAAATACCTCTCATCTGTTTTCATCCACTGTCCCATTCCCTGTACTTTCTTTCAGCACCCATTCTCTCTCTCTTTCTCTCTCTCTCTCTTTCTCTCTCTCTCTCTTTCTCTCTCTGGTCCGTAAGATCCGTAAGCATCTCATCCATATTTAATGAACAAAATATCAAATAAATAGACTGACTTTTTTCCCTCCCTTTTTTTTATATATATATTTACTTTCTGTTTCTATCACAAAGTTAATACAAGTGTGTACCTTCGTGGGTGGGTGGGTGAGTGAGGGGAGGGGATGGGTGATTGGAAAAGGAAAAGGAATGGAAAAGGAAAAAGATAAAGAAAGAAAATGCATGAGGATGATGGAAATAAAAAGTCTTTGCGGGGAAAAAATGGAAAAGGAAGGAAGCGTGTTTAGTTTTTTTTTTTTTTAGCAGCAAACCGATTTATTTATTGCTCTTTCCTTTCCCATTTTTTTTTTTTTTTTTTTAGTTTCTTCCTTCCTTTCCATCTCTCCATGTCCTCTCCTCTCTCTTGTTCTTTCATTCCTACTCTTTCCTTTTTTTTATCCCTTTTCCTTCTCCCAATCTCCCCTTTCCCTTTCATCTCCTCCTCTTTTCCCTCTCTCTTGATCTCTCCTCTCCCTTCCCTCTCTTCCTTGCGCTTCCCTTCCTCCTCCTCCTCACTTATTTTTCTTCTCTCCCATTCCATTTACACCATCCTCTCCCACCCTCTTCTTTCCTCCTCACTATTTCTCTTCTCTCCTTATTTCTCCTCTCTCCCCCTTTTCCTTCCATGTCCATCTCTTCTACCACATACTCCCCTCTATTTATCCCCTTCTCCCTCCCCTCCTTTACGTACCATTCTCCTTCCTCCTTCTGTCTTTTCTCTCCTCTCCCATTGTCTTCCTTTTCTTTCCCTCCTCTCCTTCCCCTCCTGTCCATACCTCCTTTCCCTCCATCTCCACCTCCCTCTCCACCTCCCTTTCCTCTGCCCCCCCCAAAAAAAAAGTGTCCAG
>NC_087157.1:25885615-25903115 GCF_035594125.1 Scylla paramamosain
ACACACACACACACACACACACACACACACACACACACACACACACACACACACACACACACACGAGACGGATGAACTTGGCATGAAAGGAATTGAGAGGAATGTTGTGATGATAACGATGATAGTAATACATGAGAAGCGTAGCCGAGGTGCCCTAGGTATGGTGTGGCTGGCTAGGTGATGGTGATGGTGGTGCTGGAGGTGCTGGTGGTGCTGGTAATGGTCGCGATGCTAGTGGTTGTGACAGTGGTGGTGGTGAGGGTGGTGGTAGACAAGGTGTTGGAGGTGGTGGTGATAATGGTCGTAATGCTAGTGTTTGTGACAGTGGTGGTGGTGATGGTGGTGGTGGTACTGAAGATTGTGGTAATGGTGGTGGTGGTATAAACTCGGTCAGCACGCGCCTGTTCGCCTCCCTGCAGCAGTGTGAGGCGCGGCTCGTTTAGTGAGGGCGGCGCGCCATAGGACACTTTCCGTTGAAAACTGAAAGAGGAATCCGACGGCGGGTTCTTAAAGTTTAAAGAGAGACGCTCCTCTGGCCGGCCCTTCACTCCTGGATGGGTCGCTTCCACAAGAGAATATAAAATTCACAGAGTGGTTTAGAGCCCTCTCCCCTCTTTTCCCCTCCCGTTCTGCCTTCTCTCTCTCTCTCTCTCTCTCTCTCTCTCTCTCTCTCTCTCTCTCTCTCTCTCTCTCTCTCTCTCTCTCTCTCTCTCTCTCTCTCTCTCTCTCTCTCTCTCTCTCTCTCTCTCTCTCTCTCTCTCCCTCCCTCCTACATTCCCTAGTCCGTTTCTCTTGTCCTTTCCCCATTTTTCCCTTCCCGTTCTGCCTCCTCTCCTCTTTTCCCTTCCATTCCCTAGTCTGTTTCTCTTGTCCTTTCTTCTTTTCCCCTCCGTTTTGCCTCCTTTCCTTCCATCCCTTTGCTCCATTCCTTATTCTCCTCTTGTCCTTTCCTCTCCCTGTTTTCCCATCCCGTTCTGTCTCCTCTCCTCCCCTTTCTTCCATTCCCTGCTCTCCTTTTTTGTTCTTTTCTTTTCTTTTTCTTTCCCTTTCCGCCTGCTCTCTCCTCCATTCCTTAGTCTCCTTTTGTCGTCCTCCTCTTCCCTCTTTTCCTCATCTGTTCTACATCCTTCTTTCCTCTCTTCCATTCCTTTGTCTCCTGTTGTCCTGTCCTCTCTTTTCCTCTCCCTTTCTGCCTTTTCTCCTCTCTTCCATTGCCTAGTCTCTTTTCCTTGCTCTCCTCCTCTCCCATCTTTTCCCCTCACATCATGCCCCTTTCTACCCCCTACCCCTATACCCTCCCTACGCTCCCTCAACGCTCCACACTCCACCTCTGATATTATATTCTCTTTAATAAATTTTTGTCTTGCTGCCATTTCAACTCAACTTTTTTTTTCTTTTTTTTTTTTAAGGGTAGAGGAGAGAGTGCCCTGTTTCATTTTCCCCTGCAAATACCATCACCGTCTGGGCCTCCGTTATCCCTATGGTGGTGCTCGAGGTGGTGGTGGTGGTGGTGGTATGGCTGGGAGTACTAGTGGTGATGGTGCTGCATTGGGGTCAGGTGGTGATGTGGTGGTGATCTTTGAGTTTGGTCGTGGTGTGGCGGTGGTGAATCTGGTGAAAGGCAGGATGTATGTAGTTTGTTGCGGTCAGGTAGTGGTGTGATGGATGCAAGGTAGGTGGTGTTGGCAAGCTACGTTTGTGGTGGTATGGAGATGGAGTGGTGTAGCAATAGGCTGGTGGTGGTGGTGGTGGTGGTGGTAGTAGTGGTAGCGGTGATGGTATGGTAACAACTCGAAGGTGGTACGGAGATGTGGTAGGGTGGTGATGGTGGTGGTGTGGTGGTGCGGAAGAGCCAGGCTGTGCAGGTGGTGGTGGTGGTGGTGGTGGTGGTGAGTGGAGTGGTGGCCCCGCCTTCGTGCTGGACTCATCAGGTCGTTAGACACATCTTGTCCCGCCGCCCTCGAGGTGCTCCCAACACGGCCTTCCTCCCTCCTAACTGCCTGGATCACTTGCCCTCACGTAGACCCTCTTCCTTCTCCTTCTCCTTCTCCTTCTCCTTCTCCTTCTCCTTCTCCTTCTCCTCCTCCTCCTCCTCCTCCTCCTCCTCCTCCTCCTCCTCCTCCTCCTCCTCCTCCTCCTCCTCCTCCTCCTCCTCCTCTCTCTCTCTCTCTCTCTCTCTCTCTCTCTCTCTCTCTCTCTCTCTCTCTCTCTCTCTCTCTCTCTCTCTCTCTCTCTCTCTCTCTCTCTCTCTCTCTCTCTCTCTCTCTCTCTCTTCCTTTATCTGTGTCTTCTTTTCCTCCTCTTCTTTAGTGTATTCTCCTTTTCCTCCTCTCTCTCTTGTTTCTTAGTCTAGTCGCCTTTCTCTCCTCCTCCTCCTCCTCCTCCTCCTCCTCCTCCTCCTCCTCCTCCTCCTCCTCCTCCTTCTCCTCCCTTCTTCCTTCCTTTAGTGTGTTGTGCTTTCCTCCCTCATGTAACATTCTCTTCTTCTTCCTCGTCTTCTTTCCTTGATGTTGCTGTTTTCTTCCTTGTTTCTTTTTTCTCCTCTCTCCTTTCCTCCTTACTTAGTGTATAGAGCAGCGCATCCTCACTTTAATCTTCTTTTCTCTTCCTCCTCATCTCCCTTTCCTTAATACAATCGCTCTCATCAGCTTCGTTTTCTCTTCCTTTTCTCCTTTTCTTCCTTTCTCAATGTCTTAGTGTACACAGCTGCATTTCCTCGAGTAGTCTCTCTCTCTCTCTCTCTCTCTCTCTCTCTCTCTCTCTCTCTCTCTCTCTCTCTCTCTCTCTCTCTCTCTCTCTCTCTCTCTCTCTCTCTCTCTCTCTCTCTCTCTCTCTCTCTATCTATTTATCTATCTCTATCTCTCTCTCCTCTTTTCTTTTCTTTAAATAGCTACCCTTTTCCCCATGCTGTTTTCCTCTCTTCTTCTCTTCCTTCTCCCTTTCTACTCATCTCTTGAATACGCTGCTACATTCCTCAACACAGTCCCTCATCTCTCCTTCCTCTCTCCTTACTTTTATGTTGTTACTTGTGCATTGTACTCCTTCCCTCTTCATCCCTCGTTCCTCTTCTTCTTTTTGTTAATTTCGTCAATCTACAAAGGCAGTGCTCTGGTCTATGTTTTAAAATCTTGTGGTCTTTTTTTTTTCTTCGTGGGGATGTTGCTATAGATTATTTCACAGTGAACTCTGAACAGTAATATCTAGAAAGAGCCTAAAGAGGAGGAAGAGGAAGGAACATAAGATAAATAAAGGAAGCTGCAGAAAGCCAAAAGGGACTAACATGTGTAGGCCTACTGGCTTCTTGGTGCTTCCTTATTTTCTTATGTTCCTTTCTTACTTTTTATCCTTTAGCTCTTTTCTAGGCTGTTTGAATTCTCTACATTAACTATAGAGAAAAAAAGCTAAGTGTAATATAAAAGGAGAGAAAGAAAGTGTAATTAATGGTTAATGTTTATGGAGCAGGGTTTAAATGTTTGCTGGTATGGCTAATGTAGTTGTGTGTATAGCATAGTGTAGGTGGAAATCAAGTACGTATTTTTGATCATAAGGAATAAGGGAGAGATGAACTATTTTGGTTTTCTTTCCGTTTATTGATGTAAGTATAATACGAAATATCGGATGGCATGACTGCAGTGTGTGTGTGTGTGTGTGTGTGTGTGTGTGTGTGTGTGTGTGTGTGTGTGTGTGTGTGTGTGTGTGTGTGTGTGTGTGTGTGATCCTAATGAGTACGTAAAATGGTCTTTGTGTGTGTCGCGGCCGCGCATTATGAAAATGAAAGCTTAGTTCAACGATGACAAAATGTTTTCCCTGAAATGCTGAAGTGCGGTTCGCAGTAAGTCACACATCACTGGCTCGCGCTGAGGAATTACCGAGAATTTCGTCATTTTGGTAAACTCGGAATTGTAAAGAGTAGCAGCAGACCTTATTTCCACATTACAGAAATGCCACTCCACAATCCTATCGCGTCATGGCTTTGCGTGTTAACTCTTTGACTGATAAAGCTTCTCCTCAAGCTGAATAGAATGGTTTGCTGCAAGTTTAGGTTTAGGGTCTAATTTTGAAATACAACATTGGCAGTAAAAGTAGAGATTGAATAGTTAAGACTTGTGTGTAGTTTTATTTGGACTTAGTAAAATCCTTTAGGGTTATAGAAATTAAGTAGCAGGTGTCATACTATCATTACCGGTGTTCTGAAATAAGGTCATGCCCTGTCATTACGGTAACTAAACACCTCAGGAAACATTATGTAAACGTGCAAGTTTGAAGAAGAACAGGTGACTGATTAAACCATTCATTACCACAGACAGCTGGCAAACTTCACCAAACCACCTCTTAGTTAGTCGTAATAGAGGAAGTAAGATATAATTGTGTTGATTTAGTAAACAGATGATTTATAACTACTTGATTGCTAGAAATATTATCCTTAACGTGCTAATATGCCCTTATGACATTTGACATATTGAAGTTGAAACTGTGACGTTGGAAAGGTTAACTGATCGATTGAAAGTTACGGAACAACGGGGTCAAAAGGTGCCGTTGAACAGGTAAAGAAATAATTGACTAAAGTCCACTCAGTACTTTACTAAATGACCCCATCTGTACTCAGAAGCTACGAGAGAGCAAAGCAACACAGGTGATGCCAGCAGAAAGTCACGCTTGTTATTGCACTGCAAGCACCAACACCACCAACAGTTCAGCACATCAGTCGGTCCTTCACCTCGGTAATTCCCTCACTGTTTTACGCGCCGCCCCATCAGTATCAATCACCCACGCCATTTGCACGCCCTTTGATGTTCCTCTGTTCTGTACACGTGATCCCTTCCTTTCTCCTCCCTGCTCGCCTCCTCCACCAGTCTAACTCATCTCCAGCGCGCACCTGCACCAGCACACCAGCGAAGATTAAAACTCCTTTGGGATCTCTGAGTGAGGCTTCCCTTCTGCCCAAAAGAGAAATCCCCCGGAATCCTATTTTTACACCAAGCCGTCAGACTGGACTTAGCGGCGCGCCCCTCCTCCTGCAGTAGTCCCGGGAGGCAGGGACCTGGGCTTCACCTCGCTGCTTCGCCGCCTCACGCACACCTCGTTAGGGAGAGTAACAGACACTCACCTCAGTACAGCAGGCAACTCTGGTGTGTCAAGGGAATGATTTCTTTATACCTTGAGCTGACTGCAGAGGTTGTGTTTGTTAGGGTGTGTTTTGTAACTAGATGAAATGTATGTTTTTTTTTTTTTTTTTTTTTTTTTTGAGGGGATGAGAGAGCGGGAGGGTTGTTTTTCCCTTGGATTAGATTGTGTTTGATTTTCTAACGAGGTTCATGGGGAAATGTAGATATATTTTTCTTTAGATTGGTTTTGCTTTATTTTAGGTTCTCGGTTGAGTTAGGTACGATCCGTGTGATTTGTTACTGCGCGCTGTTAAGTTAAATTTAATTTGTGTTTATTGAGGTGCGTGTATGCTTTAGGATTTTTCCACAGGGTTCAAATTTGGTTTTACATTAAGTTAGTGTTAAAATTGTGTTGATACGTGTTTTGGTCTATTTTTACTTCTTGTTAGATTTTTCTGTACGTTAGCTATATTTCAGGTTTTATCCGCCAACGTCATATAGATGTAAATAATTGCGTTCTTTTACTTTTAACTTCCATTAGGATTACATTGTTAGATAAATGTTACGTCTTGTTATTATCCTGCGTGGGCGAGTTTATGGTCACGTTAATTGAGGTTAGGTTAAGGTTTAGGGCTTTATCCCCGCCTCTCAGGGCAGCGAGGGGAAGCTCTCCCGGCGGTGCCCTAAGCGACCCCCGCCATCACCACCACCACCACCACCACCACCACCACGCCGTCGGGAAGGTCTCAGTCTAGCACACTTTTTTCCACTTTCACGGATTCCAGGAAGTCCATTTTCTTGTAGGTCTTATGGAGAGGGCCCAGAAAAACATTGCTTATAGTTGGCACGATGGTCACATACACACACACACACACACACACACACACACACACACACACACACACACACACACACACACACACACACACACACACACACACACACACACACACACACACACACACACACACATACATAAGGCCTAGTGAACCCAACCAAATGCTTGATATTTGGCTATTTCTGGATGAATTATAGCTTGTTTTAAGCCATCTTTTGTCCCTCTTCATCTGTTTGTCTGTCTGTCTGTTTGTCTGTTTTATCACTATCATGTTATAATTAATTCTTAAGACTGTTTGCCTGTTTTTGTTAGTCTTTGTGTCCTTTCGTTTGTCTTTTTTTTATGTATGTATTCTTCTCTGACCCTTTCTCTCTCTCTCTCTCTCTCTCTCTCTCTCTCTCTCTCTCTCTCTCTCTCTCTCTCTCTCTCTCTCTCTCTCTCTCTCTCTCTCTCTCTCTCTCTCTCTCTCTCTCTCTCTCTCTCTCTCTCTCTCTCTCTCTCTCTCTCTGCCGTCTCCTCATTAGCGTGCGACATCATTATCACAAAAACTGTTATGTCCCACTCCACCTGAAGTCCCTCACTCGAGTACCTGTCCCAAGCTCTCTCTTCATAATTTTTTGGAACGAGAGAGAGAGAGAGAGAGAGAGAGAGAGAGAGAGAGAGAGAGAGAGAGAGAGAGAGAGAGAGAGAGAGAGAGAGAGAGAACATACAACTATCATCCTCTTTTATTTGTGTGTGTGTGTCTGTATCTTTTGTTGTTATAATCTCTCTCCCTCTATCTCTTTGTCTCTCTGCCTTTTTTTTCCTTCTCAGTCTTTCTTTTCGTTCGTGTTATTTTCATCGTTTGTTTTTACTTTGATATTTTACATTTTCTTCTATATTTCTGGATCATTATCGTTTTGTGTGCATATATATATTTTTTTTATTTGTCTCCCTCTTCCTCTTTACCGTCATCGCCATTATTGTCATCATCATTATTTCTTCTTCTTCTTCTTCTTCTTCTTCTTCTTCTTCTTCTTCTTCTTCTTCTTCTTCTTCTTCTTCTTCTGTTCTACCACCACCACCACCACCACCACCACCACCATCACCCTTTCCTCCGCCGCCACCTCCTCCTCCTCCTCCTCCTCCTCCTCCTCCTCCTCCTCCTCCTCCTCCTCCTCCTCAAATCCTTCCTCTCCAAACCAATCAAACACAATCTATAAGAAATCTTGTGGAATCCAACGGAAAATACATCTTTTGGCATATCCTCCTCCTCCTCCTCCTCCTCCTCCTCCTCCTCCTCCTCCTCCTCCTCCTCCTCCTCCTCCTCACGACGCAGAGTAAGCTGGAAGGAAGGGATGGAAAGGTTAGGAAGAAGAGAAGGAAAAGGAGGAGGAGGAGGAGGAGGAGGAGGAGGAGGAGGAGGAGGAGGAGGAGGAGGAGGAGGGTAATTGATGGCACCGAGTCCCTGTATTTCGAGAGACAAACACATAGATTAGAATTACCTTTTATATTCACTCCACCACCACCACCACCACCACCGCCATCACCACCAACGCCGCCGCCGCCACGTAAGCTTCAAAACTAGAGCTTAAATTAATTAGGTTCGTTATAGAGGACAGGGATGCGGTCCGGAGCTTCAGTGCCTTTCAGTGTCTTGGCGTGAAGCAGGTGGTGGTGGTGGTGGTGGTGGTGAAGGGGGAAAGGATGGATAATAATAGTAAGGTAAAGAAAGGAAGGAAGAAAGGGAGAGAAGACTTAACAACAGTAACGATGATAATGGTAAGGTGTTTGTCGTGTTGGTAATGATGATGATGGTGAGGAGGAGGAAGAAGAGGAAGAAGGAGGAAAGAAAACTGTGGAAGAAAAGAGCTAAAGTAGAAAATTAGAAAAAAAAAAAGATGCTGATGAAGAGGAGGGGAGAAAGGCGGAGGAAGATGAAGAGCTGGAGCAGAAGAGGATGAGCAGGAGGAGGAGGAGGAGAAGGAGGAAGAGGAGGACGACAACGACGAGCGAGGAAGAAAAAAAGTAAAAGAATTGAGTTTTCCATTTTGTGTTTGTGTGTGTGTGTGTGTGTGTGTGTGTGTGTGTGTGTGTGTGTGTGTGTGGAAGGAGGGAGAATAGTGTGCATCAGACCAATTCTCTGATGGAAACCGCGAACGATGAAGACTGGTGAAAAGAATTTGCTTACTTATTCTTTTCTTTTTCTTTCTTTCTTTATTTTTTTCCTTTCTTTTTTTCCTTCTTTGTTTTTTGTTTCGTTTTATTCTCTGTATTATTCTTTCATTATTTCCTTCTTTTTCTTTTCCTTTCTTCACTTTTTTTCTTTTTTTCATCCTTCTTTCCTTCATTTTTTTCTTGCCTTTGTTTCCTTTTTACCCCCGACTCTCTCTCTCTCTCTCTCTCTCTCTCTCTCTCTCTCTCTCTCTCTCTCTCTCTCTCTCTCTCTCTCTCTCTCTCTCTCTCTCTCTCTCTCTCTCTCTCTCTCTCTCTCTCTCTCTCTCTCTTCCAATATTATTAAACCTTGATTTTAATATAGTCTCACCTTCCCATTTTGTTCTAATCACATTCAATTGTTCATCCATCTGCTTAATTTTTCGTATTTTTGTTCCTCTTTTTTTTTTTCCATCCCTCATTGTAACGTTGCTTGATTGCATTTATAGAATATTACTCTTTTTATTTCCCTCTTTCTTTGTGTTTAAAATCGTTCATATTTTCCCTCTATCTCTCGCTCTCTCTCTCTCTTTATTCCTCTTTATTTCTCTTTATTTCCTCGTGTATCGCGTCATTGGTCTCCTTCTCTCTTCTCATTTTAATAACAGTATCTTCATTAATTCATGTTTTAGTTTTTTCTCTTTTTTATCTTTCTTTGTCGTTATTTTCTCACGGTTTTTCTTTTTCTTTTTTTTTTGTTAATTGCCCACACATGTCATTCTCTCTCTCTCTCTCTCTCTCTCTCTCTCTCTCTCTCTCTCTCTCTCTCTCTCTCTCTCTCTCTCTCTCTCTCTCTCTCTCTCTCTCTTTTATTGATTTTCATTTGGTTTGATTTGCTTGTCATAAATTTTGTACTTTTCATTTATTTATTTATTTTTTTATCTTAACGAGTTTCCGTGTGTGTGTGTGTGTGTGTGTGTGTGTGTGTGTGTGTGTGTGTGTGTGTGTGTGTGTGTATTGTACCGTCCACTCTGTATATTGATGTACCTTAAGGCAACTCCATTAATGAGAGGGCGTTTCTCCTCCTCCTCCTCCTCCTCCTCCTCCTCCTCCTCCTCCTCCTCCTCCTCCTCCTCTTCCTCCTCCTCCTCTTCCTCTTGCTTTGATCTCTAAGTGTTATGTCTCACGTTATGCATTACCGCTGTCTTCTTCCTCTTCCTTATTCTCTTCTTCCCTTTGTCTTCTTCTCCTCCTCTTCCTCCACTTTCTCTTCTTCCATCCTTCTCTTTCCCTCCCTGTCCTTCCTTTTCTTCATGTTGATTTTCTTTTTTTCTTAAATTGTTGTTTTTTCATAATTATTCCTTTGTCCTTTTTTCTTGTTCTTGTCCTTCTTGTTTTTTTTTATCTTAGTGTTCTTCTTGTTCTTGTTCTCCTAGTTTTTTTTTATTCTTGTTGTTTTTCTCGTTTTTTCTTTTTTTTTCTTTTGTTATTCTTGTTTTTGTTCTCCTTTTTCTTCTTGTTCTTGGTCTTTTACTCTACCTTGTTTTCATGTTTCAGCCATCCATAATATCATCCAACAAATTTTGTAAACAGATACATCCACATCCACATCCTGTCACCACATCTCTTTAGACACACAGGCATATAGTAAGCAGTCCATTACGTCCATCACCATTACCATTATCATTATTATCACCGTCACCACCACCACCACCACCACCACCACCACCACCACCACCTACACAGCTGCTAATAACAAACTACAAATGTTCTATAGGTATAAAGAACAAACGGTGCAAACGTACATTTTTTTTTACCAGCATTTACATATTTAAGAACGTCAAAATGTTCTTTATTATTTATTATTTATTATTGTTTTTCTGTTTTTTTCATTATTTTCACGAGTAATTCCTTGTGTTATCATCTCTATCTTTTGCTTGTTCCCCTTCTTCGTGTGTTATTTATCCATTGCGCTTCTTCCTTATGATTTGTTCTCATTTCACGCTTCTATTTTCTTCCTCCCCTATTTTTCTCCTTCTCCTTATCGCTCTCCCCAATTATCTTCTTGTTTAACTACTCATCTGTAATTCCCTCTTTCATTTGTCTTTTCTCTATCTTTCTTTTCTTTTTCAATCCTATCTATCTTTCATTCTCTTCCCTTTGTATTCCCCATCAGCTACATTCCTCCTCCTTTCTCTTTCTTTTCTTCATTCCACATTACTGTCTTTTCTTTCTCTCGTGTTATCCCCCTTTTTTTTTTATCCCTTTCTTCCATCCCTCTCCTTTTCACCTCTTTCCTTCCCTCTTTTTCTCTCCCTTCCTCTCACTCCTTTCTGCCCTCCAGTCTCTGTATTCCTTCTCTTTTCTTTCCTTCCCCTCCCTCCTTCCCATTCTCTCACTTCCCTCCCTTTCTTCTCCTCTCTTTCCCATTTTCCTCTCCTCTCACTCCTTTCTTCTCTCCCATTCCTTCTATCCTTTCTTCCCTCCTCTTCTCTTTCCATCCAACCTCACTCCTTTCCTTCTTCCCCCTCCCCCTTCCCACCTTCCCTCCTTGGTGCTCCTCCACTCCGCCGCCACTTCCCTCTCGTCCCCTCTTTCGCTCTCTCCAATCTCCCCTCGTCCGGCAGGGAGCAATTATTGGCAATTAGTACCTTGTTAGCTACCTCCCCTCACTTCTGAGAGAGAGAGAGAGAGAGAGAGAGAGAGAGAGAGAGAGAGAGAGAGAGAGAGAGAGAGAATTACATACGAGTACGTTACATCGATAGCCAGAAACAAGAAGCCAGAATGCAACATGGAAAAATGAATACATCGAAATTAACTACAACTACAAATACAAAGACACTGAATCAATAAAGAAAATAGAAACGAAGGACACGAAGAAAACGGAGACAAAGTAAATATAAAACATGTATACAAATAAGCAACGTAATTTGATCAAGAAAATTTAAACGGAAAGACAAAAAGACCAAGGCACATTATATTAGTTAATGATCTTATAGGTGAAAGAGTAGAAGCAGCAGAGCACAGGTGTAGTATATTGTTAAAGGCGTGCTGGGGTGATAAAGGGGTGTCCTGTAGAGGCATGCTAGACACACCAGGAGAAACGAGTGGCGCGCAGTGGGAGGTGGTGGGAGGAGGATGGATGGGTGGTGGTGGTTGTGGTGTTTGTGGTGGTGGTGGTGGTAAAGAAGGGGAAGGAGATGGACGTGGAGAAAAATAAGAAGGAGCGGGAGGGAGAGGGAAGGAAAGATGAAGACGAAGAAGGAGGAGGAGAAAGAGGATTAAACGTGAAAAAAAACGAAAGAAAAAGGAAAATGAGTAGGAGAATTGGGAAAAAAAGAAAAGGAAGAAAATTAAGCTTAGTAAAAGGGAGACAAGAAAATAGGAAAATAAAGAATGACAACAACAACAACAATAACAACAACAACAACAACAAAACAACAGAAAATTAGGCAAGCAAGCAAGCTCAAAAAAAGAAAAAAGTGCAGTATGAGAAGAAAAAGGAGGAGTAGAGGAAAAGAAAAGGAAAGGCAATAGGGCTAACAGTTTCCCAGGTTATTTTGGCTGTGTTGAGTGTTGACCTTGTTGCTTCCTTCCTTCCTGGTCTGGGCGGGCTGTAATGAACGTACATGTGTGTGTGTGTGTGTGTGTGTGTGTGTGTGTGTGTGTGTGTGTGTGTGTGTGTGTGTGTGTGTGTGTGTGCAGCTGCTGGAGTTGGTAAATATTTTTTTCTACACATTCTTTACGAGTACCAAGAAATATTAGTTTTTTTTTTTTATACTTTCACTTTAGTCCTCTTCCTTCTCCTTCTTCTGGTCCTCCTCCTCCTCCTTCTCCTCCTGCTGCTACCGACCATGACGTCCACCACCACTACTGCCTACTCGACCTCCGCCTCCTCCTCCTCCTCCTCCTCCTCCTCCTTTGCTTCCTCCTCATCCTGGGTCGCTAATTAGCCAGGTACGTTCTCAATTATTAAAGTTATTCTAATGAGCTTGTTAGCAGCAAAGCCTGGCCACCCTGAGCTGGGGCCGCCTCCCGCCCCAGCCTCGGCCCCGCAAGGATGGAGGCAGACTGCTCCTCCTCCTCCTCCTCCCTTTCGTGAACACGGGGACACCTGCTTCGTAACCTAATTTAAGCAGGTGTAGCTGGCAGGTGTGTGTGTGTGTGTGTGTGTGTGTGTGTGTGTGTGTGTGTGTGTGTGTGTGTGTGTGTGTGTGTGTGTGTGTGTGTGTGTTCTGATGGATGGTTTGGTATCGATTTGTGTTTGTGTGTGTTTTTGTTAGAAGTATGTTTGTTTGTTTATTTATTTATTTATTTTTTTTCGGGCCTACATATATATTTTTTGTGGAATTCGTGGTGGTGATGGTGGTGGTAGATATGGATATTGTCATGTTTTCCTATGATTTTTTTTTTTTTTTGTGTCAGCTATTATTATTATTTATTTTTTTTATGAATGCACCTGTTTTATTTTTGTTATTTTCTTGTCTTGCCTTTTTTCCTTTTTTTCATTCCTTTCGTCTTTTTCCCTATTTTTTCTTTTCATTTTATCTGCCATTCTTTCTCATTATCTTCCTTTCATATTCATCTTTTTTTTTTCCCTCTCACTCTTCCTTTGCTTTTCCTTCTCAACACATTTCATTCATTAATTCCTTCGTTCATTTTTTCTTGCCGCGTATTTCTTTCCTACATTCCTCCGTCTTACCTTTCACTTTCTCTTTTCTCGCTTCATCCCTCTCCTTTCCCTGCAACCGTTTCACTTTTCCCTCGGTGGTGGTGCAGCCTCCCCCTTCATCAAGCCTCCCATCACACTCTCCTCTCCTCTCCCTGTCCCTCTCCCTCTCCCTCTCCCTCCTCGTCCATTTCCTTTTGCCTACCATTCCTTTCCCATTCCTGCTTCCCTCATCTCCTTCATGGCTCTCTCTCTCTCTCTCTCTCTCTCTCTCTCTCTCTCTCTCTCTCTCTCTCTCTCTCTCTCTCTCTCTCTCTCTCTCTCTCTCTCTCTCTCTCTCTCTCTCTCTCTCTCTCTCTCTCTCTCTCTCTCTCTCTCTCTCTCTCTCCCTCTCCCTCCATGAATCGTGATAGGAGTGTCATAATATCCGGTGCCGCGAGTCAGGGGTAAACAAAACACCTGTAAACATGAATATTAAACGATGCCATTTATCCGGATCAGGAAGTGACGGGTCAGAGAGAGAGAGAGAGAGAGAGAGAGAGAGAGAGAGAGAGAGAGAGAGAGTATATGCATAATCAAAACTGACTCATTAACCTTTTCACTATAGTTTGTTACATCTCTCCTGATTTACTAGGCACTCTGAGACGTCTTTTCTTGCGCTACAGCCACCTCCAAACATTGTCCTAGTCAGAAATTGCAAAAAATCTATTCTTTTTCCATCCCCCTTCTTTCTTGCAGGTGGTTATAAAGACTTCTTATTGTGTTGCTTTTAGTGATATACTTTGTTGCATTTACGAAGAAGAGTTGCAAAAAAATAAAATGAAATAAGTACACACCTGAATCAAGAACTAAAAACAAAATAAAAAAGGACACGAGGAATTTGAGTAAAGGGGGAAGAGAGATTATGGAGATAAAAGAACAGAAATAGAAAGAGGAGGACAACGTTTAGAAAGGAATGAAAAGAATATTACTGTAGGAAAATAAAAAGAATATGTGGTGCCAGAGAGAGAGAGAGAGAGAGAGAGAGAGAGAGAGAGAGAGAGAGAGAGAGAGAGAGAGAGAGAGAGAGAGAGAGAGAGATGGAAGGATTCGGTAAAATCTCGGATATTAATGAAGGGGGTGGAAGGTATAATGAAGTGAGAGAGAGAGAGAGAGAGAGAGAGAGAGAGAGAGAGAGAGAGAGAGAGAGAGAGAGAGAGAGAGAGAGAGAATAAAGGTGATATGGATGAGCAGAACAATAATAAAAAAATAAAAAACACCCCAATACACACACACACACACACACACACACACACACACACACACACACACACACACACACACACACACACACACACACACACACACACACACACACACTCCCACTCCCATTGATAATTTGATAGGGAAATTATTACGTTTTAATTAATAGCAGAGGAAGGAAGCCATTTAAAAAGAGGGCCAGGGGGAAATAATGTGTTTAATTGAAATCATATATAAGATAGTGATTTGAAAAGGGGGAGGGAAAACTTGAGCTCGGAAAAGAAAGTAATGGATTTGAAATGAGGGCACTGCAGAGAGAGAGAGAGAGAGAGAGAGAGAGAGAGAGAGAGAGAGAGAGAGAGAGAAACAGCTAGTCAGTTCTTCAAATTACTCATCTGTTTCACATTTTCACAACATAGGAAAACAAAGACAATAAAACGCGCAGACTGAAATAAGGGAAGCCAAAAATTTAAAGGAAGCTCCTGAAAAAAAAAGTCATTGTGAAAAAAAAAGTAAATAAATAAAATAATGATGATGCAAATACTAGGTGGAAAAGACTCTTAAGATAATACAAACGTACATCGCAAATACTCAAACCTTCCTTTGCTGTGATCCTCCTTTGTAACCAGTAAAATAAGGAACCAGTCTTGTCAATCTTTAAGCTACAAAGTTAAGCAAAAGACTGTAACAAAAAGAAACAAGCATCTAAAAATAAATAAATAAATAAATAGGTAATTATGGAAAGGAAAAAAAAAGTTGTATTAAAAATGTTGTCATAGCGTAATGCGTCTCTTTTCCCCGTTGTGTTTTCCTCATAATCAGATAGTTTGCAATTACCGGAGACAAAGAAGCGCCCGATGGCAAAGGACAACAGGCACTGAGGGAATAATGATCAACGAGCGTGTCCACAGCAGGAAATTAAGTGACTCGTTACGGAACACAATGAAAGGAGATGAGCAGCTAGAGAAAATCAATCAGGTGAGTATTGAGACAAACACACCAAACAAAAGAAGAAACTCTAATATACGTAAATGAGCTCTCTCTCTCTCTCTCTCTCTCTCTCTCTCTCTCTCTCTCTCTCTCTCTCTCTCTCTCTCTCTCTCTCTCTCTCTCTCTCTCTCTCTCTCTCACTATAATCGTATTTCCTTAACATAATCCTGCAAAAAGAACGTTGAAAATGCCATTAAAATATTTGCATAATTTTTTCTCTCTCTCTCTCTCTCTCTCTCTCTCTCTCTCTCTCTCTCTCTCTCTCTCTCTCTCTCTCTCTCTCTCTCTCTCTCTCTCTCTCTCTCTCTCTCTCTCTCTCTCTCATTATTCCCTCGGACTCATCATTTCGAGACGTGTTGAAGAAGAAAAAGAAGAAAGAAAGCAGGAGAAAAGAATAATAATGAAGACAGAAATTTCGAGTAAATATTCAGTTTTGTAATGAAAAATGGCTTTCCTCGAGAATAAATCCCAGAATCTCTCTAATTATGTAAAGTTTCCTCCTCGAAAATGCCTTGCCCGCGTGCCTCCGCCAAGTTGACGCAGAGAAACTTGCGCCAAACTCTCCCCGGGATGCCTCGCTTAATAAAGAGTTACCATCAATAAAGGGAGAGAGAGAGAGAGAGAGAGAGAGAGAGAGAGAGAGAGAGAGAGAGAGAGAGAGAGAGGGGGGAGGGGGCTTTTCTCTCTCTCTCTCTCTCTCTCTCTCTCTCTCTCTCTCTCTCTCTCTCTCTCTCTCTCTCTCTCTCTCTCTCTCTCTCTCTCCGTCACCTTCCTGTCATCTTTTTATCAAGTGGTAATTGCCTCTTAGATTTACTTGATAATTTGATCTAGTGAGCTGGAAGAAGAATAAGTATATTACTCAAATACTATAGAATTTTAAATGCTGGTAATTCGGTGTAGTTTTAAAAGTAACCTAGATGTACGAGTAACGTCGAAACACTTAGTAATTGGAGCCTAAGAGAGAGAGAGAGAGAGAGTGAGAGAGGGAGAGAGAGTCACCAACATCCTCATCTCCCTTATCCCTTGTCACTGTGTTAGTAAGGCATTCAATAAATCCATAAACTTACCATTATTACCCACAACACACTCCCTCTCATCCTCACCACACTCTTACAGTACTTACGTTTCGCCCTTACGTTATTACTAGCATTCAATCACAGGCTTATCTGAATGCTGGCAATACCGTGAAGGAGAGGGAGAGAGAGAGTGGGGAGTGGAAGGCTGAAAGAGTGGGTGACTGTGAGATATTAAGTGGGTTTCGTTGTTCACCAGGCGAGGGTGGTAATCTAGGGCTAAGTGGATGGAAGTGTGTGCTTAGTGGAGTGAGCTTCGGTGCTGAGGGAGCGGCAAGTGAAGGGTGAAGAGGTGGAAGGGACGGGCAGGGACTGAAGGGACGAGGATTTGTGAGGAATTAGTTGTTGGTTATATATTCTTTGTGGTTTTGTAAATGGGCTGAGTCTTTTCTTTTCTCCGAGCCGCTGTTTTGTATAAGAACGTGAGGAAGTTAGTCACCGTGTATATGTTTTTATTTTTATTTATTTATTTTTTATAGCTATACACACTGTATTGTGTTCTTAAACCTTGCATTTTTACATAAGAAGTTAAGAACGTAAGTAGCAATTTATCATACATTCTTTATAATTCTACAACCACGTTCTCTGTACTCTTATATATTCCTGTATATACATAAGAACAACAAGGAAGCTGCTGATTTATCTCTTCTAATAAAGCCACTCTGAATACTGTGACAATTCCAAAGATTTTCAGCTCTATTTATGAACCAGTGTTTTGCCCTCTCTACAGTTTCTTCTAATATATACATCCTTCTTGTTATTTTATCAACATATCCATAAGTCAGATTGAATTAAGATTATCATTATTATTATCATTATTCTCCTGTTTGTTTTTTTTTATCTTCTCGTTTGCAATGTCATGCTTTCCTTGATTAATATCCCGTTTTCTTTCCTCCACAGGTAAGTTGACAGTGGCGCACCTGAGTGATTGATTGGCTGACTTACTGAGTGTTGGCACCGCAGCAGGGAGATTATGTGCCTCCTTGGCGAGACCTTTGTGTGGTGCCGGAGGGAAGGTAGGTGAAAGTGAGGAGGAGGAGGAGGAGGAGGAGGAGGAGGAGGAGGAGGAGGAGGAGGAGGAGAAAGAAAATAAAAGAAATGAGGATTGATTCGCAAGGGATGATTTATTTTTGTCTACGTACATAATTCTCTCTCTCTCTCTCTCTCTCTCTCTCTCTCTCTCTCTCTCTCTCTCTCTCTCTCTCTCTCTCTCTCTCTCTCTCTCTCTCTCTCTCTCTCTCTCTCTCTCTCTCTCTCTCTCTCTCTCTCTCTCTCTCTCTCTCTCTCTCATGGTTACTAAGAAAACATGCTAATTGGGCAGCAGAGTCAGAGAGGAGGAGGAGGAGGAGGAGTAGAACAAGAAAGGAGGGAATTTGGGGAGACGAAGAGGGAGAAATACATCGTTTTCAGTTATTCCTTTTTCTTTTTAGTTATTCTTCTTATTTTCTTC
>NC_087157.1:25913115-25940615 GCF_035594125.1 Scylla paramamosain
CCTCTTTTTCTTTCCTTCCCTTCTTTATTCATTCAATCATCCTTTCAGCCTTCTATCGTATTTACCATTCTTCTATTTTTTTCACCTTCCGTTTATTTTCCAAGCCTCCTTTCTTTTTTTTCATTTATTTTTTTGTTCTTTATTTTTTTATCACATTTCTTTATTTCCCTGAATCATCCTTTTATCCATATATCACATCTTTCTTTCATCTTCACTTTGTTTTTTCCATTCCTGTCACAATCCTCTCTCTCTCTCTCTCTCTCTCTCTCTCTCTCTCTCTCTCTCTCTCTCTCTCTCTCTCTCTCTCTCTCTCTCTCTCTCTCTCTCTCTCTCTCTCTCTCTCTCTCTCTCGTATATCCCATTTTTATCCCCTCGCCTTCCTTTCACACCTTACCACTGCTCCCTCAATCACATCTCCTATCCTCACTTCACCCCTTCCATTTCTCCTATCCTTTCACCCTCGCTGAGCCTCATCTCGACCTAACACCCCCGCATCTCCTACGATTTTTTAACTTTATTTTTTATTATTATCTATTTTCCAGCTCCTGACCTTCTTTTCTGTGTGAGAGAGATAGAGAAAGAGTGTGTGTGTGTGTGTGTGTGTGTGTGTGTGTGTGTGTGTGTGTGTGTGTGTGTGTGTGTGTGTGTGTGTGTGTGTGTGTGTGTGTGTGTGTGTGTGTGTGTGTGTGTGTCGCGTCTCTCTCTCTCTCTCTCTCTCTCTCTCTCTCTCTCTCTCTCTCTCTCTCTCTCTCTCTCTCTCTCTCTCTCTCTCTCTCTCTCTCTCTCTCTCTCTCTCTCTCTCTCTCTCTCTCTCTCTCTCTCTCTCTCTCTCTCTCTCTCTCTCTCTCTCTCTCTCTCTCTCTCTCTCTCTCTCTCTCTCTCTCTCTCTCTCTCTCTCTCTCTCTCTCTCTGTGCACCTTCCTCCCCACACACACACACACACTCACTCCACGGGGCAGGCATGTGATCTTTGTTTTGCGCCCTGCCTCGGACAGCAAACCTACCTCGGCTTTGTCCGGCTGTCACCCGCTAACCTTCATTTGCAAGCGACGCTGCGGAGAGGAGAAGAGGAGGGGGCGAGGCGAGGAGAGGAGAGGCAAGGCAGGGAGGCGGGATGCGACCGGCGAGATGGATGTGAATAAGAATGTGGAAATGTTCGTTGTGTGTGTGTTTAGATGCATGTAAGAAGTAGGATTGTGAAGGCGATTAAGAAGGGAGATGCTGTTAGTGATGAGGTTATTCGTGATGATAGACAAGTGGAGGAGATGAGGAGAGAAAGAAGGGATGATGTAGAAGTGTTTAATAAGAACGATAGGGAGTGATGGTTAAAAAAAATGAGAAAGGAGGGAAAAATGAGAAACAGGGGGATAAAGAAGACATAGAAGAACAATATCAACAAAACGAGAAAGCAGATATTAAGAAGACGAAAATGTAGTACGAAGCTGACTTACTTCATCGACAAAAAAAAAAAAAAAAAAAAAAAAAAAAAAAAAAAATATATATATATATATATATATATATATATATATATATATATATATATATATATATATATATATATATATATATATATATATATATATATATATATATATATATATATAATAAAAAAAAAAGATCAGAAACGAACACCAAGAGGAAGAGATAAAAAATGCAAGAGAGAAAACTTACTTGAACGAAAGAAACTACAAAGGAGACAGCAAGAAAGCAAGGCGTTGAAGTGAGAGTGTGCAAGAGAGAGAGAGAGAGAGAGAGAGAGAGAGAGAGAGAGAGAGAGAGAGAGAGAGAGAGACTTTGAAGTGAGGCTCCAGCATAAGATACACGAATATAAAACAAATACAAATACTGACAAAATAAAAATGAATGGAAATGAGAAGCGTGGACCAAAAATTTGTACCCTTGAGAAGAGAGAGAGAGAGAGAGAGAGAGAGAGAGAGAGAGAGAGAGAGAGAGAGAGAGAGAGAGAGAGAGAGAGAGAGAGAGAAATATAGCATTGAAACATTTAAGGAACCTTACAGGGAATGGACGAGACTTGAAATCTAATCCAGGAGTGAAGAGAGAGAGAGAGAGAGAGAGAGAGAGAGAGAGAGAGAGAGAGAGAGAGAGAGAGAGAGAGAGAGAGAGAGGAGGGGAGGGAGGGAGGAAGAGAGAGAGAGAAAGAGAGGGGAAAAAAGGGAAAATAAACACTCAGATTGGAGTTTAAAGAAAAGTCACAGGGAAGGGGAGGAGCGAACGTCAATAGGAAGGGGAAAAAGGAAACAAACGGACACAGAGACGGACACAGACACCGAGGACAAACAAACACACTTCCAGAGAGAGAGATAGAGGGAGAGAGAGAGAGAGAGAGAGGCAGACTGACAGACAGAACATGAAACAGACGGCATGTAAATACATAGATAGCCAAGAAGGTTGACAGCAAAGAAGATAGATCAAGAAATTCAGAGTAACCGATAAACAGAAATACAGACAGAAATGGAGACAGACAGACATACTGACAGATAGACAGGAACGCCAACAAATAAACAAAAAGAAACTGACGGAAAGGCAGACAAAATGACTTACTGACAAAAAGACAAACAGAAAGAGAACTTACAGACGGAAAGATAAGCAGAAAATAAATAGACAGAAAATAACTTAGAGAGACAGACCAACAGACAGACAGACAGGCAGGCAGGTAGACAGTCAGACAGACTAACAGACAGACCGAAGCCAGTGTAAGGAATGTGGAAATAGGAGTTTCAGGAAAAAGTTTGTGCCCCGAGAATAGAAACATTTGGCGGTAAATTCAATTACATGCTGATTGAGGAGAGAAACAAGACACACAATCAGGGGCACGCGGGGGCGCCGGGGGATCTGGGGGGAGGGGGAGCGCTGGGGGAGGCGGGAGGCATGGGAGAGGGGGAGGTTAAGGCTTCACCCAGACACCCAAGCAGCCACACATCCACCCTCACCCACACCACCCGTTGAGTTTATTGTAGGTTTCCAGGTCACACACACACACACACACACACACACACACACACACACACACACACACACACACACACACACACACACACACACACACACACAGGCTGAAGAATGTAGCTTGAATGTCTGATATTTCTGTGTTCATTTTTCTTCTTTATTTTTTCTTCCACCTCAAGTAATGTTACCTTTCGTCAGGTTAGGTTAGGTTATATCAGTTACATGAGAGCTTTAATTGAGTTTACATTTCGTTTCTTTACTTTACATTCTCGAACCATTTTTACCATATTTCAGCTACACTATTTCAACCCTTTTACTGTTATAGTCGTTCTTTGTTAATGCCCAGAGTGGTGTAAGAAATCGTTAACATGGACACACAGATGAAGAGAGAGAGAGAGAGAGAGAGAGAGAGAGAGAGAGAGAGAGAGAGAGAGAGAGAGAGAGAGAGAGAATACTCGGTTAATTTTCTCATTTCTAAACTACAGAACTATTTAAGAGACTGGAACAAAAAATAAGTGTCTCCAAACTTGTAGGTGATTATGAGGAAAGTTACGTGATGGTGAAGGGTGAGCCGGGTCTCCGTGGTCTTGTTGATCCCTTTCTTATTTCTTATGATAGACTCTAATTTTGTGAGTATTATCTTGACGTTTTCTGAAATATAATGACAAAGCTGTGATGCTGAAGGTGGAAGACGAAAACCTCATTCTCTGAGTCTCCCGCCACTGAGAACTGCACAGAGATGACTTGACCACAGCCAGGGACACAAAAACAGTCACAGTATTCACCTTTGTATCTCATCCTCTGTTCTTCCCACAGCGTTCTCCCTGGTCCTATTATCTTGCCAACCGTCTCTCTCTCTCTCTCTCTCTCTCTCTCTCTCTCTCTCTCTCTCTCTCTCTCTCTCTCTCTCTCTCTCTCTCTCTCTCTCTCTCTCTCTCTCTCTCTCTCTCTCTCTCTCTCTCATCCTTACTACAACTCAAATATTTCCTTCCCCCTTCCCTCCATCCTTCCTCTCACAGCCCACCTATGCGCCTACCTCCACACACCAACCCACACACACACACACACACACACACACCTGCTTCATCCTTTCCTCCTCGCACCACCTAACCACCTCAGCCTTCCCACCTGGCCTCTCTCTCCCCTCCCCATTATCAGCCAGCCGCCCCTATAACTCAGAACACTCCGGCTTTGCATATCAGGGCCACGCGGCGCCCGGGTGAGGAAAGGACCCCCGCTCCTGTGTGTAATGTAGTGTTGCCTCCTCCTGGCAGGGCGCGAGCCGACTGGTGGGGGAAGCTGAGCCAGATGGATTGCGACCTGTGTGTGTGCTGCTGCTGTTCCTTCTCCTCCTACTGCTACTACTAGTTCTCCTCCTCCTCCTCCTCCTCCTCCTCCTCCTCCTCCTCCTACTAGTTCTCCATCTCCTCCTAAAGCTCCTGAGTTGGTCACCTTTATTACAGCAGAGTAAAAGGAAGGAGGATTGGTAAGAATAAACGTGAAGGTATAAATGCGGCTTATTCTTTAAATCCAAAATCAGTGGAGTATAAAACTGGAGCGTGAAGTAAGAGATAATCGTGAAAAGTTGAACGTCTCACGAGTGCGTTGTCTCGTGCGTTTTGTAAGTTGTTTTATATTGTGTGCTCCTCGGGTTATTTATTTTGGTGGCAGCGGCAGGATGATGCAGCGGCCGCCTGGGAGGTGTCCGAGGGCATTACACTCCGCGCTGCACTGCTAGGCACGCCTGGGGTGATGCGACACGGCAGCGCTAGGGGCGTCAGGCGAGGTGGTGGTGCAGGGAGAAGAGCTGGGATAGACTGATGGTACAGACTGAGTCAGATATATATAGTCATCTTGGAGAACACACACACACACACACACACACACACACACACACACACACACACACACACACACACACACACACACACACACACACACACACACACACACACACACACACACACACACACACACACACACACACACACACACACACACACACACACACACACACACACACACAAATAATGCAAAGTGTAGCAGTAAAAAATCTTCGTTCATAGTATTTCTTACGTTTCTTTCAGAGGTCCCCAGAAGTGGCTTACTTTATACAGCGTAATCCATCAAATGACTTTAGTTTTTACTACTTGATCCGTCAAATTACTTCAGTTTTTACGAGCTGATCCATCAAGAGAAAACATGAAGAGGCCAAAGCTTTCCCAACTTGTTTTACTGCATTATTGTTGCCGGGTAAAGTTGCCTCGTCCCCTTGGCTGTGCTCTTGTCTCCCTCCGCTGTGCCTTGGTTCGAATTTCGCTCACGTTAGTTGAGGAGAAAAGCGGTGGCATCACGTCTCCTTCCTTCCTGCTCGTGTTACTGATGTGGCTGGTGCTGGTGATGCTGGTGCTGGTGATGCTGGTGCTGGTGCTAGTGGTGGTGGTGCTGGTGCTGGTGATGCTGGTGCTGGTGGTGGTGGTGCTGCTTCTATAAATGAAAGGAATGTTAGCTTGTCCGCCCCAGCGCGTGTCCACAAAATATCACCTAGTGACTCACACCAAAAATCTCTTAAAAAAACACACATGTGGATAATATCACTAAGAGTCATTAGCTTCCTTTTTTATTGATACCATCAGACCGACATGAGGGAAAGAGGAAGGCAAGGGGAGGTAAGGATGAATATAGAACTCAAGGATGTTCATTGCTGCACACACACACACACACACATTATTATTATTATTATTATTATTATTATTATTATTATTATTATTATTATTATTATTATTATTATTATTATTATTATTATTATTATTATTATTACCACCAACGCCACCACGACAACAATAAAAACAACATCAACAACAAAAACAACAATAATTAACACACACACACACACACACACACACACACACACACACACACACACACACACACACACACACACACACACACACACCCACACACACTTAGGGGGTAGCATGCTGTGTGTCTCGGGCTCATAGTGACATTTATTAAGCAGCCTGGTAAATGTTTTGGTTTGGCGGCGGCGACGAGGTGACGGGCTGCTTAGATCCCCTGTTCTCTCCCTACCAAACCTCTCTCTCTTGTTCCCCATCACCTCCTTACTTAACTTAAGCCTTCACCACTCACATACCTCCGTCTTGGCTTTTTCCATTCTTATTTTCCCCTTTCTCTCTCATCTTTTTTCCTCATTTTACCTTTTCCTTTGTTTTCCTTGTCCTGTATCACGTCTTTCTCCATATTATCATCTCTTCTTCATTCCTCTCCCCTTTATTGCTTCTTCATGTCACCCTATCTGTCTCCTCCCTTTAACCTGTATCACCTCTTCCTCCTTACCATCTTCCCTTATATACTCACAGTGTCTCTTTCACCCTATCTCTTGACCTATTCCTTCATGTCACCCAAGCACCTTTCACTGTTCACCCTGTTGTCCTCCATCACTTCACGTACTCCCTCCTACAAACATTACTCTTCCCTTTCACATCTCCCATACCACCACGTCATGTGCCTCCTGTCCCTGGGTCACGGGGAATGTGAGTGTGTTTTAATGAACGTGACTTATCAGGTGAAGACGACGCGATGCACAGGTGTGGGACTGCAAGGAACATTCCGGTACATTGCCACGCACTAAGACACTTGGCACACTGCACGGCCCATCTGTCAGTAGTGCATCCACCCACCTACACACCCACTCACCTACACAAACACACACACACACACACACACACACACACACACACACACACACACACACACACACACACACACACACACACACACATGCACTCACACAAAGGTTCGTGCCAATACAATGCCATGCAGGTGCCAAGATATGTAACAGGAAGACTCTCTGAGCGGCCAAGTGTTTATTTACTGTTTCCGTGAGTCAGTGTTGGGTTCTCCTGGATCTTCTCGTCCACCCTGACCCCGCCACGCCTCACACCTCGAATTGTCTTTCACCGCCTTCACATTAACTTAATTTCCTATGTCCCCCCCCACCCCTATATAAGCTTACTGTGAGGATTCTAGGTTATTTTTGCATTAACCTTCGGCTCTCACACTCATGAAGCTACGCATTTGGAGCCTCCCCAAGCACTCACGCTCCTTACGTTAAATTCACTTACTGCCCTTAGGAGGAAGTTTTGCCTTACTTTCCTCACCTTAATCTGCCGCGTCCCTCAGGAGACCTAGTATTATTTCATCCATGATAACCTCTTCCTTAGCACTAGGGGGAAGTCTGACGTCCTTACCTTCAGACTAAGGTCCAAGCCGTCATAGTTTCTTTCATGCTAACCTGGCAGCGTATTCTGATCCGTCTTGGTGTCATATTTCGTCTGCTTTCATCTAGGTGTAGTGGAAAGTGGCATTTTCAAGAATCCTTTCATGATTCGAGTGATAGTTTAATAAGAATTCCGCGTCGCCAGTCGGAAGAACACCCTTGAGAATCAGACTAATCAACTACGCGGCCTTGGAAAATGGCCCTTATGAGAGAAGAAGGCGTCTCAGAGCACAGGATCTCCGCTGCTGCACTAAGGACTAGATTCTAAAACACTTCCATGCAGCTCCTTCATTTCTTTAAAAAATACTCTATATAGTTGATATTACAAAGGTTTTTAGGACTGTTTTTACGATTACAGTGACAAGATTAACAAGGTTTCTACACTATTAACTGTAGAAACACTCTTGAGGACCTAGTTATCGCTGTGGCCTTAGAAAATAATCGTAGTGAGACAGCAAAGAGTTTCAAAGCACAGGACCTCCACCAGAAGAGAAGGACTGATGCACTAACCTTCGAACTAAACTAAGCTGCGCCCACTGCCAACAAGAGGAGGGCCAGGCGAGGAAGTCTTCCATCCTTCCTTGTTGGCTTGGGTACAACAAGAAAGCGTTTTAGAATACGACAAGACTTCCAGTAGAAAGTAAAGACAGATGCACTAACCTTCGAACTAAATTGACTACACTCCACCGCTGCCCACAGGAGGAGAACCACAGCAGAGGAGTGCCAGGCGAGGCATCCTTCCATCCTTCCCTCCTTCCCTCCTGGCCCGGGTATAATAAGTGCCGTGGGACAGGGAATGTTGACTCGGCGTCCGGGGCATCGTTTAGTTGTGATGGATGGCCGAGGTTCAGGTTGTTTATGGTTGGATTTCCCTTGAGGGATCGGCGTCTGGGAGGAGTCAGGGGCGGAGTGAGTCCAGGGATTGGCCGGGTTTTCAGGGATAAATTTGGTGGGTGAGATAGCCCCGTGTCACGTTCTGTGGTCGAGTTATAATTCTTTTGATCTTCCTGTGTTCTTCTCACTTCCTCTGCCCTGCTTCTAATTTATTGGCTTGGCTCTAGCTGATCCTTCCTCCCCCTCTCCTCCTCCTCTCTTCTCTTCCGGAATATTTACTTGATTTTATAGTGTGTGTGTGTGTGTGTGTGTGTGTGTGTGTGTGTGTGTGTGTGTGTGTGTGTGTGTGTGTGTGTGTGTGTGTGTGTGTGTGTGTGCTGTCAGGATGATCGTAATGGTCAAAATTGCACCTAACCTCTAATGAAAATAGCTTTAATAAATTTTTATGGGGAATTTTGTCCTCTCCTGTCCTCCCTCATCCTTTCCCGTCTTTCCTCCTCCTCCTTCTCCTCCCAAAAATATTATGCCCCTTTCTCTCCCTTTATCCTCCCTTTTACCGATTTAATTCCTTCTTCCTTTCCTTCATGTCCCAAAATATCCATCATGTTTTATCCTGTCCTCATTTCTTTTACTTTTCGTCCTTCTTTTTCTGTATGTTTCGCTTTCTCGTTCGCTTCCTCGTCTCTCTTTGTTATCTTTGTCTTCAGTTGCCGCACCATCATCGTCCTTGTGATCTTATTCATTTTCTTTTCTTTTTTTTCGTCTTTGTCTTCTTCATCGTCCTTCTTTTGTCTTCTGGAGCTTTTCATACTCGTCCTCATCTTTTCTTCTTGTCCTCGTGATTGTCCTTTTATTTATATATATATTTTTTCTCCTTTTTAATACATTTTGTCCTCGTCTTTGTCCTGGATGTTGTCTTTCTTTGTCCTCTTTCTTTTCATCGTCTTCCTTTTTTTCCTCTTATCGTTTTCTTTTTCTGGTCTTCCTCTTTGTCATCATCATTGTCTTCTTTCTTTGTCTTCTCTTTCTTTGACGTCATTTTCTTCTTTCTTTGTCTTTCTCTTCGTTTCGACCATCGTCTTCTTTCTTTGTGAGCTTATCATCTTTATCATGATCCTTCCCATGCTTTTCTTTGTTCTTTTCTTTGTCATCCTCACTATTCTCTTTGTTTCTTGCTTTGTCTTCCTTTTTATCAGCATCATCATCATCATCATCATGTTTGTGGTGCTTTGTGGTGTCATCGTCATCCTCATCTTCATCGTATTCATGTTCTTTGTTCTTTTCTTTGTCATTTTTTTCTTCCGTTCAGTCTTTCATTTTGTTTTGTCGTGCTCTTTATCACCTTCTTTCTTTGTTCTTTGTCATCATCCTTGTCTTTTTCTTTGTGACGCTTATCATTCTTATTGTCATCCTTTGTATCTTCTGTTCTTTCCTTCGTCATTCTTTTTCTCTCTCCCTGAAGCTACTTGTCCTCGTTCTCGTCCTCTTCTCTTCGTGGCCGCCCCGCTCCACACTCCTCCCACCCCCTCCCGCCCTGGTTCCTCTCCTCGCCGTTATTCATTACATTGATGAGAGGTCGTGCAAGTGATGGCCGCCCATTCATATCACTGCTTGTTTTTCTACCCCCCCACTTTTTTTTTTTTTTATTAATTACTATCCGACTCGCGTCCCCACTCATCATCCCCACGCCCTCACCCACTATTTCCACTGACCCAGCCACGCGCGCTTCACTCACCCATTGCATCCACTTATCTCCTCCACCATGTTATTTGTTGTGTTACCCTTGTCACTCATTTCCTCTCCCTCACTGTTCTTTTGTTCTCACTAACTCCCACGTTCTCTCACTCACCACCACTTACCTCTTCCCTCATCACTCTTGCTCTCATTCATTGCTCCACTCCATCCCCCTCACCCATGTATCTCCAGTCCCTCATCCATACACTCACTCATCCACCCAATGCTTTCGTTCATGCCCTTTGTTTCTTCACCTGTCCACTTGTGCTTAACTTAGTCATTATTCTTTTCATTTCATCTCATCCGCTTGGTCATCAGTGATCTGTTTGTACCATGAACAAGCATCCGTATCCTGATTTACCTTTCCTGTCTGACACACTCTCATATTGCGTCATTGTTCATCCACGCCTTCCCTTTCTCCATCCACTCATCCACCCAACCAGTTCCTCTCATTCTCCCCCTTCCAATTATATACCCACCCAGCATTCCACCCACAACTGTCCTGACATTCACTTCGTAACATAACATCCACTGGGCTTATCTAATCCCTAAACATACACGCGCACAGACACATACACACACACACACATAGACACACACACACACACACACACACACACACACACATACACACACGGACACACTTCATAAACAGATGCATTCGGGACAGTATTAATATGCCGGCAACTCCCTCGTTACAAACAGAATATGATATCAAGCTGTAATTACAATGGGCCAATAGTAACACAAACCATCTCTTTAATACCCAACCTACCTACCTACGTACTACACTGCACATTTACATACATACATACATACATACATACATACATACATACATCAGCCACCTCTTATTCATTAGCCACTAGAGTCCTGTGCTACTGTTTTACTCCCATCCTTTCGTCTTCTCGCGTCTTCAAACTCCTGTTGCTGTTCCTCAGTGAAAAATATTTATCGAGCTTCTTATTTGTAGTTTTCATGCAAATTGACGGTATTAAAGAGACGTGTTCTTGTGATTCTGTCCTTGTGTTGTAGGTTTTGGTTCGTTGGAGGATGGGCGGGGCTAGATGGAGAGAGAGAGAGAGAGAGAGAGAGAGAGAGAGAGAGAGAGAGAGAGAGAGAGAGAGAGAGAGGGTGGAGGGGTGGGGGAAGAGAGAATGGGTGTGTGTACCTAACATATGTATTTTAGAGTCACAATTTACATAAAAAACGAGGCGGAAATGATGTTAAGCGACGCGTTACTCTGCTGTACGTGGACGTCCACCTTTCCCTTCCCTTCCCCTCCCTTCCCTGCCCTCCCCTTCCCATCCCCTCCCTGCCTTCCCTTTCCTATGCCTTCATCACAGTCTTCATCACGGTCTTTATCTCCGTTATCGTTACCTCATCACACGGCCTTAATGTACGTACCTAGCCCCCTCCTCCTCCTCCTCCTCCTCCTCCTCCTCCTCCTCCTCCTCCTCCTCCTCCTCCTCCTCCTCCTCCTCCTCCTCCTCCTCCTCCTCCTGCTTCATGGCCTCCTCGCTATCAGGACCCGTAGCCTATTCTGTATAATGTGGGCGGGTCTTATCAGCCTCTGGGACGACCTGGGACTCAGGAACCGCCGGGGATCCACCAGAGGGAGGCTTGAGGCGAGCAGAGGCACTGATTGGGTTGCCGCGGGTCGCCGGAGGGAAAGGACCAGAGGAGGAGGAGGTAGGGGGAGAGGTAGGAGTGGTGGTAGTGGTGGAGGTAGTTAGGGAAGGAGGCGCGGCAGGAAAGTGGAGAGAGGAGTGGAGGAACACGGGAAGTGGAGGCGGTTGGGGTGGTTGGGGTGGCTCGTGCCGGGGTGTTGAAGTCAGTGAGGGCGAAGGACGTGGTTGGTTGGATTAGTGGAATTGAGTGAAGGAAGATGTGATTGGGTGGCTGTTGCTGCTGCTGCCGGCTGAGTGGGACTGGAGGGGTGAGGGAGAGAGTTACGGGTACAGGATGAGGCAGACAGGGTGAGAGAGAGATTGTGAGGGAGACACGGTGAGGGAAGGTGAGGGACAGGGTGAGGGAGATAGACAGAGAGAGAGAGAGAGAGAGAGAGAGAGAGAGAGAGAGAGAGAGAGAGAGAGAGAGAGAGAGAGAGAGAGAGAGAGAGAAACGTGACTACCCTACAGTCCTCTCCTCGACATTATTTTTGTAGTGATGACCTTTGTATTTTTCATCAACACCCCACCACTCTCTCTCTCTCTCTCTCTCTCTCTCTCTCTCTCTCTCTCTCTCTCTCTCTCTCTCTCTCTCTCTCTCTCTCTCTCTCTCTCTCTCTCTCTCTCTCTCTCTCTCTCTCTCTCTCTCTCTCTCTAAGCCTCACTGCACATCCTTGAACTAAATCACACTTCATGTTTTTCCCTTTCACACTCTCCACTCCACATTTTTCTTCTCACTAATATATATTTTCCATGTGGTATAATTATTGCGTCTCCTCGGGGCGTGGCAGGTGGACGTAATGTTTTTAGTTTTCATTTTACTGCAAGATAATTTCCCTCCGTCCCTCCTTCCTCCCTCCCTCTCTCAGCCTCGCCTTGGCCCGCGTCATTAATCTATCCAGCGTGATCCAGTAATGGCAGCAACAGCGCGGCATTATAACACTCCTCAATTTCTCCAGGTGTGGGTGTATGAATGGCGTGTATTTATGTATCTATTCACGTATTGCTTTTGAGTTTGCTGTATTTCGCTCGGGAAGGTACAGAAGTTAGGAAACCATCACTCCGTCTTTAGTTTCGTACTCTGTCGCTGTCTGTACCCGTTTATTTCATTAACGTATTGTTCTTGGTTTGCTGCATGTCGCTTGTGGAGATATAGAAGTGAGGAGACCATTTTTGTATATATATTCTCGTTCTGTACTCGGTTTGGCTCTGTAATCAAAGGCTCAGTGCAGTATTACCTTCTCCCTGACGCAGAACTGTCGAGAAGAAATGTGGAGAGAGATATTGACGTCTGACGAGAAGAAATATAATTACACTTCACATGAGAAGAATTTACACATATAGTTTACCGACCACAACACTGATTTTGTCCTGTTATAAGCACCTCTGTTCACGCACATTTGGAAGAGAACTTGAGCCAGGCACGAGCAGGGGGAGGGCATTGAATTGTAATAGGCCCCCTGTAAAACCCTCCCTGCCATTGGATCAGTTCTCGTAGATACGCCCTTGCAGTACATTGCCACTCAGCACACCTAATGCCACGACTAGCAAGATTATAGTAGAAGGCATGGCTATAGTGTGAGTGGCAGCACGCCCCTAGGCCACGCCACGCCACGCCTGCTGCTGCTGGTGCTGCTGCTGCTTGCTGCTGCTGCTGCTGCTGCTGGTCCCTCACCCTCCTGCTAACGAGCTCCTGACGACGACTCTGCTCCAATCACTCGACGCCCAAGAGGCACACTCGAGAGCAGCATCCCTCCTCCTCCTCCTCCTCCTCCTCCTCCTCCTCCTCCTCCTCCTCTTCCTCCTCCTCCTCCTCCTCCCTCAACTCCTCGCACGGGAAAATTCCTGTGAACTCGATTTTTTCCCCCTCGAGGCCGAACCCACACACTGATGAGACGATACTCGACGGAAATTCTGAGTAAATCTGCCCTAAAAACATGAGCCGAGGAGTGTTCCGCGAAAATTAATCTCCACCACATTTTGCTGCTCTCCGCGACGTGTATTAATCCTTCACGTGATGGTTGCGCGTGCGAGCCTGCCAACCTGCCTACCAACCAACCCACGTACATGCCTTCTAACCAGCTTACCTACCAACCTGCCTACCCACCAACCTGCCTGCCTCCTTACCTTACCTAACCTAACCTAACCTACCTGCTTACCAACCAACCCGCTTACCTGCCTGCTTGCTTATTTACCGTCATGTTTCCTTAATTTTTTTTTATTATTTTTTTCCCTTCTCTCATTCTCTTTGTCTGTATTCTTCGACTTTCTTACTGTGTACTTGTATTTTCCTATTTTTGGAGCTATTTTTAGGGTGATCTCGTCTCCTCCCTTCGTCCTTCTTCCTTCCTTCCTTCCTTCTTTCTTTCTTTCTTTCTTTCTTTCTTCCTTTCTTTCTTTCTTTCTTTCTTTCTTTCCTTCCTTCCTTCCTTCCTTCCTTCCTTCCTTCCTTCCTTCCTTCCTTCCTTCCTTCCTTCCTTCCTTCCTTAATTCTTTCTTCCTCTTCCTCCTCCTCCCGGAATTAGGTCAAGGAAAAGGAAGGGAACATTAATAGTATTTCGAACTGAACTCTTGAGAAGAATCTGAGAGTGAGAGGGAACTCCATTATAGCCTGTAGGACTTCTCCAATCTTTGACGTCCCTTCCCTCCTCCTCCTCCTCCTCCTCCTCCTCGCAGTCGTCCTCCTCTCCCTCCTTCTCTTCTTCCTTCTCCTGCTTCCTCCTCCTCCTCCTCCTCGCAGTCGTCCTCCTCCTCCTCCTCCTCCTCCTCCTCCTCCTCGCAGTCGTCCTTCCTCTTCCTCCTCCTCCTCCTCCTCCTCCTCCTCCTCCTCCTCCTCCTCCTCCTCCTCCTCCTCCTCCTCCTCCTCCTCCTCCTCCTCCTCCTCCTCCTTTTTCCTTCTCTTCTTTCACCGCCTTTCCCTTCAGAGAGAGAGAGAGAGAGAGAGAGAGAGAGAGAGAGAGAGAGCAGTTATGGGGCTTTAGAAGTGAATGGGAAAAGAAAGAGAGAGGTCGTGCCAGACGATGAATTTCCTTTTAATAATATGATTTTGGCAACAAGGTCCCGAAGAGAGCGCGGAGGGTCGCCCGTGGTTTATGGCAAGTTAGATAAACATAACGAGCACTCGAGCAGCGTTGACGGTCGACCTGGGTGCCAACTTGACGTGGGATGAGGGCGCCATGAAGAGCCAGGAACAGACCGCCCGGGAGGAGGCGAGGCAGGCCCGTGGAAACACCCGCCGGAGACACGACGAGGGAAAGGAAAGGATGGAGGTTGATATATTGGAGCTGGAGGAGAAAAATAACATGTGGAGGGGGAGATAAAGGAAGGGATTAGAAGACGACATGATGGAGACATTAAAGGGATGAAGGTGACGGGCAGGGAGTGTGCAGGGAGGGAGCCGCGGCGAGGACTAGGCTGGGATATATTAAGGATCAAGTCGGCTGTAGAGGAATGGAGGATATCTGAGGCTCTGATGTAGAGATGTTTCCGCCCAGGAGAGCCGAGGGTGCGCTCCCAGAGGAAATGTAGGGTGTATATAATAAAAAAGGTTACATTTGTCAAAAGTTTTTACTGTAGCTAAAAGCGCTGCGGAGATAATGCCTCGCTGTAACGCTTGAGGGACCTCTGAGACGCGGCTCCTCCACTCTGCAAACTGGAAATAAGAAAATAGAACAAGTAAATAGGGGAAATAAATAAGTAAGTGCGCTATTTGGTGCAGACAATGTGTTCCAACTTGGAGTAAATAGTTTGTGAGTGTGACGAGGTCAGGTCTGGGCTGCGCTGCTGAGGAGACTTGCAAACTTGAGACACGAGCAGGAAAAGTGTGTGCGAGGCTGAAAAGGAAAGTTAGATTAAAAGTATGAGTCCCTGAAAGCTCCGTGGCAAGAAGTACAGAGTTTATGACAATGGCTTTCACTGCACCAAGACAGCCAGCCCACAGTGAGACCGGCAGGACTGTGCGGACCGAGACCAGACCCAACACCACAACTTGTAGACCACCACCACCGCAACCACCACCACCACCACCACCACCACCACTACTACTATCAATATCACCACTACTACTACTACTACTACTCATCTAGGAAAGCCACCATATCCTTGAGCTGGAGACAAAATGAGGCAGATGCATCCATAATTAGCAACGAGTGATTAATATTAATGTCGGATTAATATCATTCTCTCTCTCTCTCTCTCTCTCTCTCTCTCTCTCTCTCTCTCTCTCTCTCTCTCTCTCTCTCTCTCTCTCTCTCTCTCTCTCTCTCTCTCTCTCTCTCTCTCTCTCTCTCTCTCTCTCTTTCCTCTTTCTTATCATCCAAGACTTCACTTCCTTCCTCCTCATTACCATCTCCTTTCCATCCTTCCCACCTTACCTTCCTTTGTGTCCAACCCTTTGCATCCCTTCCTTCCCCCTCACCTCTCTCTCTCACTCTCTCTCCTCCTCCAGCCACCCCACATCCTTCGCTCAACTCCCCACCCACGCCCTCAAAGGATAAATTACGTGAAGTACCAGTTACTGACGGAGGAATCGATGCTTAGGCGACGAAGAATGGAAGGAGAGATTTATGTCTGGCGAGGGTGCGTTCAGAAAGGTAGTGAGGAGAGCGAGGGCGAAAAGTGGCGACTCAGGAAGATGAGATGGATGGGAAATAAGGGAACATGAGAGGTGAAGGGGAGCGAGAGTGAAAGGAATGGAGGGTTGAGACTGAAGGGAAAATTAGGATAGAGGAGTGATAAGGAGGAAAGAATCAATGAAGAAAGTGAGTGGTGGAGAAAGAGAGTAAAGGAGAGAAGACTAAGAGAGGAGAGCAAGAGAGGCAGGGAAGTGACGGCTTGGCTTGGGAGTGAGTGTGGCCATGAGAAAGAGAGAGAGAGAGAGAGAGAGAGAGAGAGAGAGAGAGAGAGAGAGAGAGAGAGAGAGAGAGAGAGAGAGAGAGAGAGAGTAAGGAGGAGGAGGGAAGGAAAGAGAGAGGACACGCTCTGAAAAATCCCACGTGACAAATGCCAAGTTTAGTTCCTGTGAGTGCCATAATATTTTCACGTCCTATGATGTTCCCCTCGGCGCGTCGCACTCCCTAACAGCATCAAGAAATATAAGCGGCCGTGGCGGTGACTGGAAGTGGTGCTGTTACGGCGCTGCAGCCAATTCTGTAAACCGCGGCGCGACACTTGCCAGACAGATGGGCGCCATTACCCCGAAATCTTGGCCTCCTTCATGCGGGGTCGCGGCCTCGCACGCACCCACCGCCCCCGCACACACACACACACACACACACACACACACACACACACACACACACACACACACACACACACACACACACACACACACACACACACACACACACACACACACACACACACACACACACACACACACACACACACAGTACCCCCACTAATAATTGCTGCAAGAGGCCCCATGACCCCGTGACATCATGGGTGGCTCTATTGATCCGCCGCCACTGATACACATTACAGGGAACGAGCGGCCGGGAGCGTGAGGCTGAGGGAAAAGGGAAGGAGTGAACCCGTGAACCCAAACCCGAGTCTTGTTGGGACGTGTTGGAACGTGCTGGAGCAGAGGACAGGCAGCCTATTGGTCTATTTGGTCCGTCTCAGTGTGTCCCTCACGTTCTGGGTCTGTTACTGCAGTCAGAACTAACACAGCTTGCTACCTGGAGTGTTATTAAAGCGACAAGAAGGTGGTGATGAAAGGATGAAAGTCCAGCCTACGTATTGCCTGACTCGTCTACATCTCTTCCTCTTTCACTCCATTCTTTCTCCGCCTCATTCCCCTCTTCCGCCGCCACGTCTCTCCTCCTGTTTTCCTTCCCTCCCCCATCCCTTCTCACCTAGCCCACCCCCTCCCACTCTTCCTATCCTCTCCGTTGTCCGCCTCTCCACGGACTCCTTTCCTCTCCCTTTCCTCTCCTTTATACAGATCCCTTCGCTCCCTCCCCTCCTGCTTCCGCCGCCTCCTCCATTTTCTCTCCTTCGTCGCCCCACTGCGGCTATACCTCCCTCCTTCTCTCCCTTCCTCCCTCCCTCCCTCCCTCCCCCCTCCCTCCCTCCCTCCTTCAAGCCTTTCCTCCATCCTTTAGTTTCTGGAGGTATGTGTTAAGAGCTCCTGGTTTTGGAGGCCTCACACACACACACACACACACACACACACACACACACACACACACACACACACACACACACACACACACACACACACACACACACACACACACACACACACACACACACACACAAGCAGGCAGAGGCGAGCCCTTCGTGACGCGCCTCAAGTGACTGTTTTTACCCTGATAAGCTGCCTCCCCGATGGCAAGGCAAACAAACAACAAGGAGAAAAAAGGTGCGACATGAGAGGTTGAAGAAAACATTTCCTTTGTGATTTTATGAGCGTGGGAAGTAGGAGCGCGTGAACCGCCGCCAGAGGAAGCCATTATCAAGATTATTTTTCGTGCAAATCAGAGAAAAGTAAGTGGCGTAAAAGGGGAAGGTTTTTAGTAAAATTCTGCGACTCTTACCAACATGAAGAGCTCCGCAGTGCGCCGCTACTCGGCCCGCTGGCTACTGAGCCGTGTTCCGCCCCGCTGCCTCAGAATGGCCCAGGGAGAAAGGACGAAAAATGATTACAATGCTCGCTTCATTTACACACTTGATTCCTGTAAATTAAGGATCCCTGAGTGCAGCGTCCGCGGGAGTGAAATGGATAGCTGTATTTGGCATCGAAAGCCGAGGATTGCACGTGTCTTTCCTTCCTATTGCTGTCTCCTTGCCCTTGTCTTTCTTGTCTCGTCCTCGTCGTCTTAGTTTTCGTCTTCCTCCAGAGTCTGTTTCCCTTCGCCTTCATCCTTACTGTCGATGTTGCTCTCCTCTTCGTCCTCCTCCTCCTCCTCCTCCTCCTCCTCCTCCTCCTCCTCCTCCTCCTCCTCCTCCTCCTCCTCCTCCTCCGTGCGGTGGTTGTCGGTACATGCATCGCCGCGCCTCGTCTGTAGCGTCGCGGCTTTGGCAGGGATTTTGTTGGAGCTGCAGCAGGCGCCTGTGTGCATGACGACTCTTGAGAGAACCAGTATTGATTATTCCTAACTCCCCCTGTGTGTGTGTGTGTGTGTGTGTGTGTGTGTGTGTGTGTGTGTGTGTGTGTGTGTGTGTGTGTGTGTGTGTGTGTGTGTCAGGAGAGTTCTTGGCAAGGTGCGATTGGGCGTGTACATGAACGTCTGTGAACCTGTCGACTTTTGCCTCAACTTTCCCCGGACCTCCTCAACTTGGCACCAGAGAAAAAAGAGGGCAGGTTCTCCACTTGAGCGAGGTTTGGAGGGCACGGGAGGAGGTGAGGCGCGAGGCGTGTTCAGTGGCGGCGGGGATAAAAGGATAAGAGACAGAAAGCGGCAAGGCAGGAGAACAGAAAGACGAAAAAGACGAGAAGAAATAGAAATCAAATGATGGAAAGGACCCACGGAATGGAGAAACGGCTGCGGCATTGGAGGACGAGTAGGAGGAGGAGGAGGAGGAGGAGGAAGAAGAAGAAGAAGACAAACTGAGGCAGAGCATAATTGTGGAGAAAGATTTGTACATCAAACAAGCCCCAAAAAATATTAAAAGAAACGCTGCAAGTATAAAAGCAAAAAGGAAAAAAAAAGAAAACGATGGTGGTGGGTAGTCGAGAGAAGAATACTTAAAAAAATAAACACTTTGATGATGCAGTAAAAAAGAATAAAGAATCCCATGACAGAGCAAAATGTTGGAATTCTTGTATTCATATAATGGATGAAAGAGAGCGCCATTCACCACTCCGAGCGAGAGGGAATAAAAAAAAGAGAGAAAATACGGAGGAGCGTCGGGGTCCTGCTGGCTCAGCCTCTCCAGGGAGATAGGTGGAGTGGCTCTCGACTCGCTGTGTATAATTACTAGCGAGGCAGGTCAGCTGGGCGGCGGCTTGGGAGGCCAGGTGTAAACACTCGCCCGTCTGCCGCACTCCCTCCTGCCTCCTGCCTTCCTTACTCTCTCTTCTCCTTATCCCTATTTGTCCTCACCCTTTTCTCTCAAAATATTCAACGTCGTTCTCTTCCGCTTCCGCCTCTACTTGTATTCGTTTTTTTTTTTTTCATGCCTTTTTTTTTTTTTTTTTTGTCGTGATCGTCATTCTTGTCGTTGTTGTCGTGATTGTCGTCCTCGTCGTCGTCGTCGACGACCTTCTCCGCCGCCTCCTCCTCCGCCTCCTCCTCCTCCTCCTCCTCCTCCTCCTCCTCCTCCTCCTCCTCCTCCTCCTCCTCCTCCTCCTCCTCCTCCTCCTCCTCCTCCCTCTTTACGTCAGTCACTTTACGTAGATAAGATAGCACAGTTTATTACAAACAACCTGGTAAGGACCAACACTCGTGGTGATACTTTCTCTTCCTTTGCCTTCACTCACTCTCTTCGTCGCGCCATACCAGCAGGTGAGGTGCCTGACTCATCTCGGCCTGGCCATGGTGAAAGTCCAGTGTGTATGTGGATCGGTTATTATTATTATTATTATTATTATTATTATTATTATTATTATTATTATTATTGTTATTATTATTATTATTATTATTATTATTATTATTATTATTACTATTATTATTATTATTGTTATTATTATTATTGTTATTATTATTATTATTATTATTATTATTATTATTATTATTATTATTATTATTATTATCTATTATTATTGTTATTATTATTATTATTATTATTATTATTATTATTATTATTATTATTATTATTATTATTATTATTATTTATTTTTGTAGTGCCTTTTGTTTCCTCCGTGCAGTGGATCCGCCGCCACTGGTTCACCTGTCAGCGCGTCATGGTGAGGCTGACGGACTTATGGATTATGTGTCAGTCTGAACTGTCACATTTATACCGCCGCCCTTACCACCACCACCACCACCAACAACAACAACAACAACAACACTACGAAAAAAAAAAAACACTTCAACAAACTCTTACTGCACCGTGACGCGAATGTTGAGAGCGTGGCTGTGATGATGTGGCTGGAAACTGTAATATATAATGAGTAGCGACAGTCGAAACAGCCTGAAGGACAGACTAACAGACTGACCGACTGACCGAGATAGACAGGCATGCAAAGAACCCTGACAGTCACGCTTACAGCCAGACAGCCATTCAGATAGACAGGGAGGGAGGGAGGGATAGAAGGAGAAGGGGAAAGAGAAAAGGTGCAGGGAAGGAAGGAGGAAGTACCTGTGTGTGCGTTCACCTGCGGGAAATGTTAGCGGCTCACGCAGGGACCTCACGCGCCCTCCCCATGACTCACCTGGCGCTGACTCATGCCACCCTGGGACCGCGAGTCATCGGAGCATGAAGGGAGGTGTTGCTGTTTTTGTTATTGCTGCTGCTGCTGCTACTCCGGTGATTTCCGCTCATCGATTCTGCGTGTGGCTCGTGCAAGTACAGAATATGTTGTCCAAATGTTATTACCTATTTTCTTTTGTGATTTTCTCTATAGAATGTTACTTTACTGGGGATTGAATATGGTACATACAGATTATATATTGTATTTATTTGTATTTTCCTTGCATTTTATTGTGTAGATTCCAGAAAGAGTATAGAAAAATTAATGCATACCCCTGTATACTAGTGCGATATACCCCGTGAATCTCTTACTATGCTTCATTCCCATAGACTTTTAAACAAACACAACGAAAAAATCACGAGTTTCTATCTTCTCCGCCTCGAGTATGGGCAAATTCTAGTGTTCTGTATTGTATGTGTTCCTTATCGTAACATTCATCACATATCCTCCGTGTGTGTGCCTCGCTAACAAGGCCTGACAGTCCAGGCAATGCAGAGAGGCGGGCAGAGACGTGGCAGAGGGGCTGAGACGCAAGGATTTCCACGGTAACAAGCCAAGACCTGCCTTCCTGCCTCCCTCCCATCCTGCACCAGCCTCGATACGGTGAAACATACCTGATAACCCTGAGTGCTACAGCTTCTTCTCAGCTTAATATTATAGTCTTATACACGTTCAGACGATGATTTTGGACTACATTCTCAGCAAAAGATATCACCGAATTTCTAGTGAAGCTTCTGTAGAACATGTACCTAATATTTTATGAGTAAAATGGCCAAGGATTGCTGAGAATAAAAATGATATGCACCATTAGCAGTCAAAGGGTTAACCTGGTCGCCGCCTCTTGTCACGTCCTCGCCTGTCACCTCTGCTCCCTCGTGTGCTGCTCCGCTACTTGTTTTCCCTACTGGGCGTTGAGGAAGATAGGGCGGGAAAGGAGCAGGTCAGGGTGGCTTAGTTAGGTTAGGCTGGCGGCGGGCTCAATACACCCCTGGAGGCCTCGGGATCGCTGGAATCACATGCCACTTTGAAATGCGACCCTCGGGCGATCGGCGGGCCTCTGTGTCGGCCGCCTTACCCTCCCTTGCTGCGGCGGACTGAATATAATTTTTTTTCTTATGTTTCTTCTTACATGTGCCTTTTTGTTTTACTTGATTCTTGAAGCTGTTTTTTTTTTTCTGTCTTTCTTACTTCTTTATTTATCGCGATGGACTTTGTATCATGTTTTTCCTTATCTTTCTGCCTTACGTGTTTTTTTTTTTTTTTTTATCTGATTCTTAAAGTTGTTTTCTTTGTCGAAGTTTAATTTTATTTGTTTATTATTTTTTTTGCTCTGGTTACTTTTCTTGTTCTTTACCACTGCGAATTTTATATCATGTCTTTTCTCATCTTTCTTTCTTAGATGTACATTTTATTTTATTTTTTTCGTTACCTTACCTGATTCTTGAAGTTATGTGTCTTTCTCCCTTTCTGTCTTCCTTTTTCCTGGAGTTCTGAAGCTGCATTTCATCTTCATTTCTTTATTCCTTAAGTAACTATTCTTGTTTTTCTTTTCTTGATTTTTTGGAAGTATTTGTCCTTATTCTCTTGGTTCCTAAAGTTTTATGACATTTCTTTCTTTCTTTTTTTTTTTTTCACTATTCCATGTCTTTCTGTTCTTGGCTCTTTCGGTTACATGTTTTCTGATTCTTAAAGTTACTTGTCTTTTCCGTGTCTATCATTATTATTATTATTATTTATTTATTTTTTTTTTATTCTTAAGAAGTTCCCCCTCTCTCTCTCTCTCTCTCTCTCTCTCTCTCTCTCTCTCTCTCTCTCTCTCTCTCTCTCTCTCTCTCTCTCTCTCTCTCTCTCTCTCTCTCTCTCTCTCTCTCTCTCTCTCTCTCTCTCTCTCTCTCTCTCTCTCTCTCTCTCTCTCTCTCTCTCTCTCTCTCTCTCTCTCTCTCTCTCTCTCTCTCTCTCGACCTTGACCCCAGAGAGACACTAGAGCACCAGGTCACTCTGTAAGATTTTAAGGAAAACTGACTACAAGTTTACAAGGGGAATTGAACTTTGAACTTCTTTGAACTTGTTTCGTGGTTTTTTCCCCTTTTCAGTAGTTTTCTTCTCTTTAGTGTGTGTATGTGTCGAGTCGTCCTTTCCTTGTGTTGCATCATCCATAATACACAAAGAAAGGAGAATAAAAAGAGGAAATTGTATTGAAGTGTGATAGGCCAGGGAGAGAGAGAGGGGAAGAGTACACACACACACACACACACACACACACACACACACACACACACACACACACACACACACACACACACACACACACACACACACACACACACACACACACACACACACACAAGAGACATTACACCCCCTGCCTTGACGAAATAAACAGAAGAAACTATACCAGTCTTTGAAACGAGCAGTTGGTGGGAGGAGGAGGAGCAGAAGGAGGAGGAGGAGGAGGAGGAGGAGACACTGGGAGGTGGCAGTGAGAGAGAGTCTTGGGGTGGGCTAGCCAGTTCACTCCCCTCACTCCCTACCCTTCCCTACACCCTTCCCCTCGTCTTCCCTTCTTCCTGACATTCTCCCTTCCGCCCCAGTCTGCTGCCTTCACCTTACCCATCTCCTGCCCGGCTTCCTCCTATCTTCCCTTCGTCTTCTCCCTTCTTTTCCCTCTAAACTCCCATACCTGTTCTTTTCCATACTCTACCCATACCCCCTACCATTCCCCAGCCTCGCCCTAACCTGGTCGCCCTTCCCCTGCTTTTCCCTCCCCATTGCCCGTCCTCCTGCCACCCACCCCCAGCCCGCGCCTCATCAGGGAGCTCAACAAAACTTTAGGCTTAGGACTTCCGAATCGCGTTATGACGTCACGAGTAAGCAAACGCCCCGCGCAGGAAAAGTTTTGATTGGCTGCTGTTGTCGGAAGGGAGTTTTCAGGACACAGACAGGAGAATACATTTTCTCTCTCTCTCTCTCTCTCTCTCTCTCTCTCTCTCTCTCTCTCTCTCTCTCTCTCTGGGTATCAAAATTTTGATATATATGTAATTGTGCCGCGAAATCAGTTAATATTTCTCTCTCTCTCTCTCTCTCTCTCTCTCTCTCTCTCTCTCTCTCTCTCTCTCTCTCTCTCTCTCTCTCTCTCTCTCTCTCTCTCTCTCTCTCTCTCTCTCTCTCTCTCTCTCTCTCTCTCTCTCTCTCTCTCTCTCTCTCTCTCTCTCTCTCTGAGTAGAGGAGAGCGAGAAAAGAAAGGGAAGAAAAGGAGCAGGGAAGCTTAAGAATGAGTCTGGGACGGGGGAGGGAAGAGGCGGCAAAGAGGAGGAGGGAGAGGAGGAGGGGAAATAAATGAGAAGGAATAGAGAAGGACGAAGTAGGCAAGCAAAGAGAAAAAGGAAAGAAGTGAGACGTAGAGAAAAGCAGGCAGTGAGGAAGAAGAGGCGATACGACGAGAGAAAAAGAGAGAGGGAAGTAAAGAGAAGACCAAAAGAAACGAAGGAAGGGACGAACAAGAAAAGGGTGAAGGATAAAACGAGGAAAGAATGAAGAAAGAGGCGAAAAGAAAGGCGACATGAGGAGGCGCATAGAGCATCGTCGCCTCATCAACAAACAACAGCGCGCTCCTTGCACACACACACACACACACACACACACACACACACACACACACACACACACACACACACACACACACACACACACACACACACACACACACACACACACACACACACACACAGAAAAAGAGACAACCCTTAAGAAAACACGAGAAAATACAACAAAACTGCATCTGCCGTATCGTGGCATCCCTCTCCCTTTCCCCTTCCCTCTCTCTCCCTCTCTCTCCCTCCCTCTCCCTCCCTATCTTTCTCTCTCCTCCAGCAGCAGCGCCGCATTGCATCTTGTTTTCACACTGAATAAAGCAAGGAAATGACGGTGACGCTTTTTCACGCTGCAGCGAGGAGAGGATGGCGAAGCTCCCTCTGCTCCTCCATCACCACTCGATCATGAGAGGCACGGCGTGTCTTGCTCTTCACTCCTGCGGGCGTGTGAGGGTTGTGAGGGGCCAGGGGGAGAGAGGGAGAGAGAGGGTGGGTCAGGACTGAAAGGACTCGGCGATCCCTACGGCCCTTCTCGTTTGCCGCGCGAATTACTGGGTCTTTTTAGTGGCAACGAATGAGCAATTAGTATTCACGGTGGCAAAATGAGTGGACAATTACCTTCACGAGTGAGGAGGCGGCGGTGTCCATTGAGGAGGCACGCCAGACTGTGAAATGCTGAGGACTCGGCCAGGCAGCAGGCGCCGCCACGCTGAGTGTGCCGCCCACTCAAGGACGGAAGGATACACACACACACACACACACACACACACACACACACACACACACACACACACACACACACACACACACACACACACACACACACACACACACACACACACACACACACACACACACACACACACACACACACACACACACACACACACACACACACACACACACACACACACACACACACAGAATGACTGTCTCTCTCTCTCTCTCTCTCTCTCTCTCTCTCTCTCTCTCTCTCTCTCTCTCTCTCTCTCTCTCTCTCTCTCTCTCTCTCTCTCTCTCTCTCTCTCTCTCTCTCTCTCTCTCTCTCTCTCTCTCTTGCACCACAGTCTCTCAGGGGACCACGATGCTGGCCAGCTTATATATTTGTACGCAGTAAAGGGAATACCTGATGCCTCGCCTCGCCTACTGCGGTCTGATCACCTCCCAGCAGCACGAGCAGAGGCAGCACGCGGGAATTACTGATGTCTCACATGACTCCCAGTATGTAATTATCTTCACCTGAAAAAAACAATTATAACCCACATTCAGTAATTTTGTATATTCATTAAAGTATTGAAAAACTATGTGATCCAAGAATTTTAACTTGAGGAAAATTAGGATGCGTGTGTGTGTGTGTGTGTGTGTGTGTGTGTGTGTGTGTGTGTAGGGACGAGGTGGGGGTGATTTCAGGCCAACATTTTCTATTCATGAGTTTCTTAAATGATGTAGATGCACGCGTTCTTGTCTAATATGAACTAAAAAATATGAAAATCCCACTTTTTTTTTCGTCTTGTGCTCTTTAAATGCAATATAGATACACCTGCATTTGGCTAGTCGTGCGTTTGTATGTCCGTCTGGCTGTGTGTATGTGTGTGTGTGTGCACGCTGCTCAGTACCTGCTCCCTCCCTCCGCCTACCTTGCCATTACATATATTTACTGCAGCGGGAAAAATGCGTGCGGGCGAGTGTGGCGCATTAGTCCCCAGCAGCACATGTGTCACGCCGCGCTGCATTACCCGCCCCGCACTGCACAAATCCCGGGAAAAACTGCGTGTAGGACTCTAAGCCAGACGAATAACGCGCGATAAATAAGTGAACGCGGTGTATAAAGAAATGGATAAACGGGAAAATACCATGAATTATTAAAGGGAGGGACTAAAAATAAAGCAAAAAAAAGTAAAAAAAAAAAAAAAGGACCCCGATCGCAAATTCAGACAGAAATTTCGAGTGTCGCCTAACACGGACACATTGCACACACAGAGAAAAATGAGGAATAAAAAACGAGATGGAAAAAAAAAAAACTTGTCTGAAACTTCGGAATAAATTATGCAAATATTGGCAAATACGCTGAGGCCTCGATGAATATTAGACAGAAAAGGTGGCTCGCGTGTGACATTACTTAACGAACTGCTGCGCCCTGCTCTGCCCCGGGGCGTGAGTGGGTGGCTGGGTGTGCACTGATGAAATTAGACCAATAATAAAACAAGGGAGTAATGAGTTCGGCAATAGTCACTCGCATAGGAACACAAAGGAAGAATAGACAGTAATTAGTATTTTGGTTTATAAGCGGTCTGTTTGTCTGTCTGTATGTGGATGGCTGCCTGGGTGTGCACTGATGTAATTAGATGGAAATAAAAGGTGGAGTAATAACTTCTAATAATTTCAATGCAATCACTCATATAGGAACAGAAAACAATGAAAGAACAAACAGTAACTAGTATAGTAGCCACTTAGGAGGTTGTTTGTGATAAGCTATACTATCTAACCTAAAGTGAGATGTAGAGAAGTTAAGGCGAGGGATAAAATTAAATAATGTGGCAACAAGACCAGACGAATAGAAAGCCCAAGGATTGTACATGCAGCGCTGCTTTGTAAAAGGAACAAAAACTGCGTGATGTGAGAACCTTGACAATAAGTAATATCCTTGTTAATTAAGATGAAAAATAACAAGCCATAACAAAGTAATTTCTCACATGAAATACTGACATAAATTTACTTTTGGCTTTTTAACCTTATCCAAATTATACAGACACAGTTACATGATACTAGAATAAATAAATAAATAAATAAATAAATAACGTAGCGGTGTTCCGAAGACTGACTCCTCTCTCCCCTACTGTTTCTATTAGGTGAGCGGGAGAAGCAAGGAAAGAGTAAGACGTACGAGTGCTAAACAGAGGCAGAAGGGAAGAATGCATGTATAAATAATGGGACGTTTCCTCCTCTTCCTCTTCCCCGTCCTCTCTCTCCTCCGCTGAAAGGAAAGTAAGAACAAGAAAAATAGCACAGAAAGAATAAGTAAGGGAGAGAGGCAGGGGAATATGAAG
>NC_087157.1:25945615-25960615 GCF_035594125.1 Scylla paramamosain
TTTGAGAGGCGCGGCGGTGGTGGTGCTGTGGAGGTGATGATGCTGGCCAAGACGATGATAAGGATAATAACTAGGCAGGGAGTGGGAATGCCCTTTAATAGTAGATAATGAAACGAAAAATTGAAGAAAAAGAATATTCTTACATCATATATAGAGAGAGGAAACATTCTCACATCAATTTCAACCTCAAAATAACCTTAAAAAATGCAGTGGTAGTAAGAAATAAAGTGAGCATACAAGGACGTAATGCTAAGTACGTATTGCACACTACACACGATACATTCTGGCAATTTCTCACTCACTAACACCTTGGAGGAGTAATGGCAGGGGTGCATGGAGGTAATGAGCATAAAGAGGCCAGCGGTCATCTGTCTTACTCTCGGGAAGTGAAGGAATTGTGGGTGTGACAGAGAACGATGCTGTGATGAAGGCTCCCGTGTGATGGATTGCCTTCCTCTTGCCTGTCGTTTGGGTAATTTATGTAAACAAATTTTCAATCCATTGAGTGAGTTTATATGTGGTACTAGTAGAGTTCCAGTCTTTGTTCACAGGAGGGAGATGATTAGGATACTGTCAAGGATGAGGTAATTAATGTTGAGTGAAGGCCCCTCATGCACACAACTATTCCTTGTCACAGCATTCTTCTTCTTCTTCTTGCTCCTTCCTCCTCCTCCTCCTCCTCCTCCTCCTATCCCTTAAGCTTTAGCCTTTTCAATTCCACGTCTCTCACTTTAGACTAAAAAATGTAGTACGTTCTGTATCACAACAAAAGTCTCGTCATTACCGAAAGCTCTGCTGCTGTTCTTCCTTTCCTTTTCTCTGTGTTTCTCCTCCTCCTCCTCCTCCTCCTCCTCCTCCTCCTCCTCCTCCTCCTCCTCCTCCTCCTCCTCCTCCTCCTCCTCTTCCTCCTCCCCTTGCCACAGTCCCCTAGGAGCAGCAAGTGTAAACCATCCCTGGCTCGGAGGGAAGCGAGATAATTTACCCGAAATTTTAATGACTTCAGGTTTGCCTTGGTTACAAGTTCCTCAGCAGTTAGTTGTTCAAAGTTTATAAATGTGTTACCGACTTAACTTTGCGCCGTTAGCTTCTCGCTGCTGATTTGATTTTCTTCGCCTTGCCAACAACAGCATTTAGCGAATCTTAAGCTTAACTTGAGCGGACGGCGGGGAATCGCTCTGATTTTCGCTTGAATGCTGTTGCGTCCCTCGGCGGCAGCGGCGGCGGTAGTGGTGGTGGTCGGGAGCTGCTTGGGAGTCGCATGCATAAAGAAGCTTCCCAGGAGATGAGGGAGCAGCGTGTGGGACTGGAGTGATGAGTCTCTGCGCGGAGATGACGGGGCGGTGAGGTGGGGAACGCGTGTAAGGTGTTGGGAGGGAAGGAGGGTGGCTATAAGGGAGAAGTAGTGGGTAAGGTAAGGGTGGCTGTGGGGAAGGATAGGCAGAAGCGGGAAGAGTAGAGTGACTGATAAGCTTGTGAGGGGAAAGAAAATTTGACTGTATGAGAGGGCTATTGCTGTTTTTTATTTGGTCTTTGGTACACACACACACACACACACACACACACACACACACACACACACACACACACACACACACACACACACACACACACACACACACACACACACACACACACACAAAGAATTTATCTCATGCACGAGTATTTTCATGCTGCCAGAATTGAGTTTACTGTGTTGCCCATTTTGATGTAAAAATTAAATGAGGTTGGCAGAGGGAGAGAGAGAGGAAGAGAGGGAGCACGGAGGAGAGAGGAAGAGGGAGTGGGAGAGGGAGAGGGATAGAAAGAGGGTTCCTTTGATACGGCGAAGTGATCTCGTTGGCAAGTTTACTCTGGGAGGAAGGTTGTGAAGGTCTGACGAAGGGCGCGCCCTCTCACCTGGGAGATGAGAGAGAGAGAGAGAGAGAGAGAGAGAGAGAGAGAGAGAGAGAGAGAGAGAGAGAGAGAGAGAGAGAGAGAGATGGATAGATAGATAGATAGATAGATAGATAGACAGATAGATAGATAGGTACACGGATACAACCGGTACATTGAAAATTGATCGAGAAGCAGACAGAATGATAGTTTGATAGAAGTAACAGATAGATGTAAGTGGCAGGGACACACACACACACACACACACACACACACACACACACACACACACACACACACACACACACACACACACACACACACACACACACACACACACACACACACACACACACACACACACACATAATGAAGACACTAACAGAATCAGTTATTTTCCTTGCTTCCTGATACACACATATCTCCATTTCATTCATTCCTTCAGATGTATATTTTATCCTCCTTTTTTTTTTTTTTTCCTCCATTACGCAACATAGTTATGAGGGTGAAGAATTTCCTGTTTCACGATTCTTTTCACATCCTTTCTTTTTTCCATCGTATTTTCCTGTTTTTGTTTTCGTTATTCTTATTTCTTTTCACCTTAAATATCGCATGTAAAACCATACTTACTAATATACAATGAATATTTTTGTTTCCTATTATCCTTCCAAATTACTGCTTATATACATTTTTCTCAACATATCTTTCATTTCAACTTTTTTTATTCACTAATCAGTTTCATCAGTCTCCTTTGAACCTTTTTTTCCCATTTCCCTCCGCTGTTTTTCCCCCCGTCGTGCCTGCTCCACTTTTTTTCCCTATTCACTCCCTCACCTGAAAGAGGAAACGCACGTAACTCATCGGGAAAGAAAGTCCAAACTCCAGAACCCTTGTCGGTGTAAATTATGCCCTCTGGCGGCCATTTTGGTTTAATTTTATGTAAACAGGAGCACTATTGACAGCCTTAGTGGCCTGCTTAATATTTATTGGCTTATTAACACATTACGAGGAACTACATGGGCGGCTGTCGGCGGCTGGGCGGTGGGAGGTGCTGGTGGACACGGGCGGGAGTCGAGGGAGGGAGATAAATGGACACAAGAAGAGGATGGAAGCGTGTTTCTGTGTTATATGGACAGGCTGGGGTGTTGGTGAGTGCTATTGAAGACTAGGAGTGTCTACGGGGAAGCTGGTGAGGTGTGGGGCTGTGAAAGCAAGGAGGAAGAGGAAGAGGATGAGGGAATAGATAGGAGGATTATTGCAATGAAAGGTAATGTGATGTGATAGGGTGTGATACAAATCAATAGGGTTTTTATTAGATAGGCTTAGTGAGGAATTTAGGGCAGGTAGGTGAGGTGTGGAGGTGTTATATAGACGAGGCCTAGAAGACGCGAAGGAGCAGGAGGAGGATCAAGAGGAGGAAGAGGAGTAGAATGGTTGAAGAGATACCGAAGTGAAGGTTAGTGTGTTGGGTTGTCATATTTGTTTTCAATTTCGTCTTGTGTATTGTCATTAATATTTCCTTCTTGTAATGACTTCTTCCTTTTTCTCTCCACCTCCTTCATCCACCTCATCCACCACCACGACCTTCATCCACTTGATCCAACACTTGCCATACTCTCATCCATCTCAATAATTATTCTTACTCACCTCCCTCATTCCTTTTCGCTTCCACCATATATATATATATCTCTCTCTTTCCATCATCCTTACTCTCCTTCCATCTTGCCTTATTTCTTCCATCCCACCAACCTTAACCTTTCAGTAAATATATTTCGTCTTTACCTTACTTAATTCCTTTCCACCTCCCCTCATCTCTCCATCATCTTCACTCTCCTTCAGTCTTGTCTTATTTCTCTCATTCTACCAACCTTCACCTTTCAGTAAACATCCTTCTTTACCTTACGTACCTCACTCGTCCTTCACTGCTAAGCCATCAATCCAACACCACTTCCCTCGTCTCCCTCCCTGCCTTTATCTTGTACAGGCTTCACCAGACAATCCCATCCTTTCGCTATCCATCCCTTATCCTTTACTGGCAATCCATCTCTTAATCTTTGCATCTACCGCTACTATCGCCACCACCTCCACCAGGGAAGTACTAATGCCTCCACGTTTCCTCCACTAACCTCCCTTCCTGCTCCTTCCTCGTCCCTTCTGGCAATTCATCTCCTTATCTCTACCAACATCTACCACCACTGCCGTACTAAGCCTTGTATTTTCAAACGCTTTGCTCTTTTACCAAACTATTTTCAAAGGCCACAGAGTTGATTAGCTGGGTTCTCAAGAGTGTTTCCCTTGATAATAATGCATAAATCTTGTTAATCTATGACTAGAACCGTAAAAAGTCCTTAAAAACCCCTGTGACTTTAACTAGAGCCTTTCGAATGTAGTGAAGGTGCGGCGCAGAAGAGTTTCAGAGTAAAATCTTAAGGCCCGTATTCTGTAACGCTTTGCTCCCCCACCAAGATTATTTTCAAAGGCCAGAGAGAGATGACTAGCCGGGCTCTGAAGAGTGTTCCTCCTGTTGATAATGTAGAAATCTTGAGCCTTTTCAATGTAGTGGAGGTGCGACACAGAAGGGTTTCAGAGTATGGTTCAGACACTGGTCCACCGCAGCGCCTCCACAGCCGTCACTAGAGGTCCCAACACTGAGTAATGATCCCTGCCCGCCACCTCGACTTATCACCCGGGCCGCTATTTGCATACTATCAGCTGGTCTGTATGATTTAGATGTGGCGACACAGTTTCTTGGTGCGGCGGGACGGTCATTATTCTGTTATGCTAATGAAGAGTCTGTAGCCGCCGCCCTCAATCCTTCCTTCCTCCCTACTGACAGTGATTAGATGATTAGGTGGTTCTGTGGTTGCAGTGACGAGGTAATTACAGGATGGGTGTCGTTAGGGATTTTAATGCTTTTATTTATTTATTTATTTTTTATTTATTTATTCATTTATTGTTTTTTTTTTTTTTGCTACTTATATTTTCTTTTCCCTTTTATCAATCGGCATATTTTTTATTCAATTTTTCTCTTATTTTTTTTCTTTTTCCTTTTTATTACTCGTCATATTTTTTTTTCTCTAGTGGATTTTTTTTTTTTTTTTTTTTTTGCAGGATTCAATTAATTTTTCCCCATGCGCATCTTTTTTTTTTCAGTAATATTTCCAGCAACCGTATTTTTTTTTCTTTTCTTTTTCATCCGTACATTTCTTTCCTTGATAATTTTTCCGCAACTTTTGAACCCTTTGTGCAGCTTCATTCCTGATAACCTTTTCCATATATATATATATATATATATATATATATATATATATATATATATATATATATATATATATATATATATATATATATATATATATATATATATATATATATATATATATATATATATAATTTTTTTATTTATTTATTTTTTTACTATATTAAAAAATACCGTATTTTTTTTTTTTTTTTTTTCAAGATGGTGGCAAGAATTAAAGATCTTTTCACAAACTTCTCACACTCAATGAACGGTGACACATCCGCGACAGAGTACGTACGTGTGGGTAATGGGTGAGAAGGGTTGGGAGTGAGTGAGTGTGAGCGGGAGGAAGAGGTGGAGGAGGAGGAGGAGGAGGAGGAGGAGGAGGAGGAGGAGGAGGAGGAGGAGGAGGAGGAGGAGGAGGAGGAGGAGAGGGAAAGGGGAAGACGTGATTCAGTTTCTAAGGTGACATTGGAACAGTTATCAAAGTGACCTGAGGAAGTGATGATGATGTTATCGGAGGAAACAGTGTGGCTTACTCTGTCTCCTCTGTGCCTTTTATCTCATCCCTTTTTCTTCCCCTTCCCTTTCCTTCCCTCATCCCTTTTCTTCCCCTTCCCTTTCTTTCTTTTTTTTTCCTTTACCTTCTCTTTCCTTTCCTCCCCTCGCCTTCCCTTCCTTTTCTTGTGCTTACCTTCCCTTTCCTTCCTTGTTTTTCCCTTCCCTTCCCTTCCCTTCCCTTCCCTTCCCTTCCCTTCCCTTCCATTTTCTCTCCTTCCCCTCCTTTTCTCTTTCCTTTCCTTTTCCCTTCCCTCTCTTCTCTTTTCCTTTTTACTCTTCAACTTGCCCTTCACTTCCCATCCCCTCCCGCACTGCTTACCTTGTCCCTTCACTCCTCTCTCTCTCTCTCTCTCTCTCTCTCTCTCTCTCTCTCTCTCTCTCTCTCTCTCTCTCTCTCTCTCTCTCTCTCTCTCTCTCTCTCTCTCTCTCTCTCTCTCTCTCTCTCTCTCTCTCTCTCTCTCTCTCTCTCTCTATTCCTTCTCTGTTCATCTTGACCTTTCCTTTCCTTTCATTGTCTCATTATTTATCATGGCCTAACCTTTCCTTCCCTCGCTATTCATCTTCTCCTCCCCTTGCTTTTCATTCCCTTATTCACCACTCATCTTGTCCTTTTCTTTCATTTCCTCTTTCGTAGTGATTTATCTTCATTCCTCTTCTCTCAGTACTCATCTACTCTTGCTTTCCCTTCCCTTTTTTCGGTATATTCATCTTTCTCTCCTTTTCTTTCTCTTTTTTGATGTTCCTTTCTAATCGCTTTTTCCCCTCCTATCGTTATTCATCCTATCCTCTTTTCTTTTCGTCTGTATCCTTTTCTTTTTTTTTTTTCCTTCTATCGGTACTGACCTTGCCGTTCCCCTTCCTTTTCATTCCATCCTTTTTCCTTCCATCGCTATTCATCTTCCCCTTCTCTTTTTTTGTCCTGTATTCCTTCTCTTTCTTCTTATTTCCTTTCATCGTTACTCATCTTCTTCCCTTCCTTTCTCATTCCTTTTCCCCTTTCCTTCCTATCGCTACCCATCTTGTCCTCTTCTCTTCCCTTCCCTTTACTTCTCTTTCTTCACTGTCTGTCGCTACTCATCATACTCTTCTCTTCCCTTGCCTTCCCTTCCCTTCCCTTCCCTGCTTCACCACTCGTCTTGCCCTTCATCCCTCTACACCCTTGCCTTGCCTTGCCTTGCCTTGCTTTGCCTTGCCTTGCCTTGCCTTGCCTTGCCTTGCCTTGCTTGTCTCCCTCGCTCCTCGTCCTTATAGCATCACCAGTGTTTGTAAATACGTGAGGGATGACTGCATATTTTCGTCACTTCTATACCGTGAACCACACATGCGCACGTAGGTTTGTAGAATTTATGGAATTAATAACTGTATTAATATTTTCAGTGTTTGCTTGTTTATACATTCTCTTCCATTGTTTAAAATTTCATATGCCGGCGTTGCGAATATTTTTCCTCCCCACCAACTCCCTCTCCCCATCCTTCCCTCCCCATCCCCCATGCGCAGCTTCGCCTGTGAATTATTGAGGATCTTTGTCAGCGAGGCCAGAGTCACAGTCCCTGCTTACTGTGTTTTTCTTTTATCTTTTTTTTTTCCCCTTTCTCCTTCCCTTCAATCACAGAAAAGTGGTACATAAGAAGTTGTGCTGTGTTGTCTGCGCTTAGGTGTGTGTTAATTACTGCCTAGGTGTGTGTAAGGAAAGTGGAAGGGTCTATGTGTTAGTGGAATGGTATGTGGGTGGATGCTGGTCATGTGTGCTGGAGAGATGTGTTTTGGTACTCACTGGTTAGGTGTATGGGAAGGTATGGTAGGGTTTGTGTAGGTGGGATTATGTGGATGGGTGCTGTTTAGGTTTGTGGTTGGAGAGAAAGTGGGTGTTGATGGGAGGAATGTGCGTAGGATGGTATATGTAGTGGAAGGAATGGCTAGGTTAGGTGTGTGGAGTGTGTGTGTGTGTGAGTGGACAGGAAGGTGTATATGTGGATACGTAGATGGATGGCAAAACGGATGTGGATTCAAGGTGGAAAAATGCGAAGTAGGTTTGGATAGATAGATAGGTGGGCGTATAAAGGGATACCAGGAACACCACCACCACCACCACCACCATCACCACCAAGACACAAAACACACCACTCTCCACCATTAGTACGGCTGCCACGTAACTTCCTTAAAGAACATAATTGCTCGTTAATCAGATCCAGAAGTACCACAAAAAAGCCGCTTATTAATTTAGACACCCGCCCCAAATGCCTCTCCGCCTCCCACACACGACCCAGGCTAAAGGAAAGAGAACGAAGACTTACGGAGAGAGAATCCTGCGGCGCCTCCTTCCTGATATTTTATTGTATTCTTCAGGAACAAAAGGTCGCCAATAGATTTTTTTTTCTTGTATATGTAATTTGTGTGGGTTATCTTTTTTTTATTATTTGGAAAGGAGTTTTTGTAAATTCAAATAATTAATTCCTTCTTCTTTACTGCTGTAGTTTTATTAGTTTTATTGTTTATTTATTTGTTCATTTATTTATATATTTAGTGATTTATTTATTAAGCTATTCTTACCTCCTCTCCATTCTAGTGCCTCCGTGTCCCTTTTCATCTCTCTTTTTTTTTTTTTTTTTCGTTTCTGCTGCTTTTCTAATAATTCACACCGCAATTAGTGTAGTACAGCGAAAACAAACACCTCAGAAAAGGACCTGAAGATCTGTTGTTGTCTGTTATCTCTCTCTCTCTCTCTCTCTCTCTCTCTCTCTCTCTCTCTCTCTCTCTCTCTCTCTCTCTCTCTCTCTCTCTCTCTCTCTCTCTCTCTCTCTCTCTCTCTCTCTCTCTCTCTCTCTCTCCTCTCCTCTTTTTTCCTCTCTTTTTTCCTCTTCTTTTCTATTCTATTCTATTCTACTCTTTCCTCTCCTCTCCTCTCCTCTCCTCTCGTCTCCTCTTTTATCCTCTTACCATCCCTTCCTTCTGCTCTCCTCTGCACTCCACTCCTCACCTCTTTCACTTCAGTCTTCCAATTAATAATCGTCGCCATCGTCGTTCCCACCACCACCACCACCACCACCACCACCACCACCACCTGATCAATCCCATCATAAGAGTCTGGATCCTGTCGCCGTCCAGGTTTGCCTCATGAAGACCAATTCCCGCTCATGGATGGCGATCGGTGATTCCAGGCGGGTCCGTTCCATTCCTCTCGACGGTTCCCATTCCCGACAGACTCTGGAGCTCGCGCCTCTAACCCTCCCTCCTTCCCTTCTTCCTCCCTTCCTTTCCTACTCCACCTTTTCCTCCTCCTCCTCCTCCTCCTCCTCCTCCTCCTCCTCCTTCTCCTATAATCTGGTTGTTCCTCTTGTTTATGCTGGTCAGGCGCGGCTCCAGGAAGCACCGATTGCCCACCACCACCACCACCACCACCACTACTACTACTACTACTACTACTACTACTACTACTACTACTACTACTACTACTACTACTACTACTACTACTACCGATGTTATTTTTTTTATCCTTTTTTTTTGCCTTTTTTTTTATTTAACGCCTTCATTTCATTAGTTGTACCTGCTGCCTTTCTTTTCTTTTCTTTTTTTTTTCTCTCGGGTTATTTTGTTCTTGTAATTTTTTTTTGTTTCTTTGTTTTTATTATTGTTTCCTCTGTTTTTCTTATTTTTTTCTTCATTTTTTCTGCTTCTTCTTCTTCTTCTTCTTCTTCTTCTTCTTCTTCTTCTTCTTCTTCTTCTTCTTCTTCTTCTTCTTCTTCTTCTTCTCCTCCTCCTCCTCCTCCTCCTCCTCCTCCTCCTCCTCCTCCTCCTCCTCCTCCTCCTCCTCCTCCTCCTCCTCCTCCTCCTCCTCCTCCTCCTCCTCCTCCTCCTTCCTCTCCTTCCTCCTCCTCCTCCATCGTTTTTTTGTCGCCTTCAATTTTTAAAAACACTTTCCTCTTTCCCACTTTTCAACTTCGTCCCCTCTCGTCCCTCTCGTCTCCTTCTCTCCATCACACTTTTACTTTTATTTTATTTCTCTGTGTGTTTATCATTCCCGGATTGTCTTTGCTGACCGTATTTTATTTTTTCCCCTTTTTGTTTCCTTTTTTTTTCCTTCATTCCTTCCCTTACGTATTTTTTATTCTGACTTTATCTCCTCCTTGCTCTTCCTCTAATGATATGCTCATTTTTTCTCTACTATATTCTCACTCTCCTCTCCTTCCACATTTTTTTTTTTTTTCCGTTACCACCACCACCACTACCACCACCACCATTACCGTCATCATCATCATCATCACCATCATCATCATCATTGTCGTCGATCTGTGTTTCTATTTCTTCACACCGATAAGTACTTCTCTTTTCTTTTAGTTATTTTCGTGAAATGTATAGCAGTTCATTAAACGCGTTGTTGTGGACTGAGCACAACTATCAAGGCCTCGTGTTATGGAGCGTTTTCTCTCATCAAGACTCTTTTCAAAGGCCACAAGGATTATTAGTCTTATTCTCATATGTTTCTTTCCCATTGGTTGTACAGAATCCTTGTTAGTCAATCACTGGAATCATGAAAATACCCTTGAAAGCCACATTCACTTCCACTAGAGCTGTTATAAAAAGCCTGGAATCTCTTAGAACTTCCTGGAGCTTGAAGACCATATGCAGAATGCCATCTGAACGCCACTTTAAAAACAAATCAACATATTATTATTGCAAGGCATTTCAAACAGCCAGGTATTATGTCCCTAGAAGGCTATTTGATTCCTTTACACCATAGTACACGAATGCAACCCTTTGAGTGTTAATAACAATATGACATCCGTTATTGGAGTGACCAGACATGAATTTACTGATCAGAAAATATTGCTACTACCACTAAAACGTTTGACTTCTCTGTCACTTCGAAGTCACACTCTTTGCTTGCGCAAACAACAATCTGTTAGGTTTGAGAAGCCATAACAGTCAGATTGTTGAGTACGAATATTAAATAAAAAAGTATCTACAATATAAAAAAAGAGAAAGAAGGTGCAATCTACAGCTACTATTGCTTGTTTTGGAGGGCATAGAATGGAATGGTAATGTGGTGCGAGTGTAGTGTAGGTGAGGGCACAGTTTGGAAGTTAGTGTTATTGTTTACTGTTACTGTTTACAGGAGGTGACACGGCAGCGCTGAGTGAAATGAAACGGTGCTCACTCCTCCCTCATTACCCCGCCTGCTGTTGACACGGGGCTCATTGAAGGCTTCATTTTCTCCCGATGGTTGACGTAACGAAGGGAGATGGTTGAGAATATTCGATGATAATTGACTCTGTCGGACGAAATGAGACAAATGAGTGAAACATTTAGGAGCGAAAACTCGGGTTGAATCAGTACTATATATTCTGTCAGTACATGTCTCCTAATGGCTGACTGTTGGACGAAAATTAAACCATTCAGTAGTGAATGTAGCGTGGCAACTCAGGGTGAAGCAAGAGTACTGCATATTCTCTCTCAGTACATTTGTAAAAGGTGAGTGTGTTTAATTGAGTGCTGTTCGTCGCCCAGTGTCCTCTAGAAATGCCCAAAGATGTCATAGGCAGTAATAGTAAAGCCACAGGAACTCCCAGGTTCCTCCCAGGCCATATCTTTGGATCAGATTTTATAACGTAAATCCTTCCCCTTTACCCACACCCTGTCAGGAGCATTAACCTTTATGAGTTACTGAATAAGTCCTGTTATGGGCAACAAAGGGTAAAACAGGGGGTACTTTATATTCTCTCAGTACAACTCTCCTGATAGCTGACTTCACTTAAGCGCCACTGTGTTCTTCGTCGCCCAGGGCCCTCTAAAAATGTCTCGTGTTGGCTTAGACAGTAATAGTAAAGCTACAATAACTTCCACGTGATGTATGGCTCCTCCGAGGTCATGTCTTTGGATCAGATTTTCATAATGTAAACTCTTCCCCCTTTGCTCACACCCTGCTGGGAGTAATCATCCTTAATGAATACGTGCTGGTAGGGAAGCTCAGGGTGAAGCAGGAGTACTTTATTTTCTCTCAGTACACCTTTCCTAATACCTTCCTGTTTAATTGAGTGGCACCTGTTCGTCGCCCAGGATAGACTGGAATGGTTCGGGTAGTCTCAGGCAGTGATAGTCTTGGTGCGGCACGTGGAGGCCCGCAGCGTCAGTGTCGAGGTGGTGTTTGTTGGATGGATCTCCACAGTGGGTTATTTTTCCTCTTTTTGATCCATTTTGATGAAGTCATTCCGAGGTCTTTCAAATCATATGTGTGTACGTATAAAAGCGTTTTTTTTTCTCTCTCTCTCTCCCGCCTCCTGAAAAGTATGTGAAAAGAAGGAAGGAGAAAAGGTGCCATTGACCATATAACGTATTTGTGGGGAGTTTTGGAAAAAAAAAAAGCTTTAACGGAAAAAAAAGCTACTTAGCCACCTACACTCGTTACTGCAATAGCAACAGTAATTTAAGTTTGGCAGATTTGTAAAACTCCCAACCATAAAATTTACATCAAAGTTAGAAAGGAAAACTATCATTATCTAGAATCACGACCAGCCTCTGCTACTCTCATGTCTCCTAAAGGCCAACATGTCTGCTGCTGTTCATTCCTGCATAAATATTACTTTTGAGATTCTCCATAGACAAGCAGGTTTGTTACAATTACCATACTTTTGCTAGTGACGCTGAGTAATGTTGCAGACCTAAAGGCACTGGAAATGAAAAGTAAAGTTAAAATTAGCTGTTCTTTTAGTCGTTTTTCGTGTGTTTTTACTTCATTTTCTCTGTTTTTTTTGTGTTCTTTTTTTTCGTTTGTTATTTTCTGCTATTGGTGTGATTTGAGTGTTTTTGTCTGTTTGTACTGTGTTTTGTGTGTTTTGTCTTTTTTATGTTCAATCCTTGCCCTTCACACCTCATCATGTCCCTCCTCTTTGGCTCGTTATATTTCCTGTAGCGAGGGAGAGGCGATGATGAGAAGCCTCCTCCTCCTCCTCCTCCTCCTCCTCCTCCTCCTCCTCCTCCTCCTCCTCCTCCTCCTCTCACTCCGGTATGCAAATGGGATCCCAGCCAATGAGTGTTAGCACAGCAGATAACCTCGTCATAAGCCGTTACAGATTATGTCATTAGTTAAACCCAGATACTCCTCTCTTCCCCTCCTCCTCCTCCTCCTCCTCCTCCTCCTCCTCCTCCTCTTGATTCCGTCCTGCCTCATTGTCGTTTTCTCTACCAGTTTTTATTATTGTTTTGCTTTCTCCTTTTTCGTCTTTGTCTTTCCCTTCCAGCTTTTCCTCCTCTGTACTTTTTATTCTTTCTCCTCCTTTTCTCCTCCCTTTTTCTTTTGTTTTCTTCTCGCTCTTGTCTTTGTCTTCTTTTTTCCAGTTTTTCTTCCTTTCTACTTATCATTCCCATTTATCCTCCTCCTCCTCCTCCTCCTCCTCCTCCTCCTCCTCCTCCTCCTCCTCCTCCTCCTCCTCCTCCTCCTCCTCCTCCTCCTCCTCCTCTTATTCCTCTTTGTTCTACTTTTCCGTGTTCTTTATCGTACTTGCTTTATTTTGTCCTGTTTGATCTCTCTCTTATTCTGTTTATTTTCGTTTCATTGCTGTTTGTTCATTTATTCCGTGTTTGTTTTGTTTCTCGAGGTACGTGTGTGTTCGTTTCTCGTTTGCGGAGCTTTTTAACGTCTTATTTTACATTATATTTCTTTTTCTTTTTGTTTTATTATGTTTAACCCTTTCGTTCTGCTGAAGGAGAGAGAGAGAGAGAGAGAGGTGATTGGTAACAAAAAGTAGTACTGTTATTGTTCTTCGTGCTGTGTTATTTAATTTATTGGTATTGCCTCTGTTCAGTATTTCGTAAGGTATGTTCTCTCTCTCTCTCTCTCTCTCTCTCTCTCTCTCTCTCTCTCTCTCTCTCTCTCTCTCTCTCTCTCTCTCTCTCTCTCTCTCTCTCTCTCTCTCTCTCTCTCTCTCTCTCTCTCTCTCTCTCTCTCTCTCTCTCTCTCTCTCTCTCTCTCTGTGTCTCTCGGCGCTCGACCTTCTCTTGGAGATCTTATGAACCCGGAACATCTCGGTCTCAAAAGGGGATTGGTATTTGCTCCCTCCTTTGATGTCACTATTATTAAACGGCACATTTTTTCCCTTTATCAAGAGCATGCATATTACACAGGGACGCGGGACGGCAGCGAGAAGTGGAGTGGTGGACCAGAGAGAGAGAGAGAGAGAGAGAGAGAGAGGAGAGATGTGGGAAAGGGTAGGATGAGGAGAAGGGGGCAAGAGAGGAGTGAAAGAGAGATGACTGAGAAAAATTAAAATTGTCAGTGTAGGAATGGACGTAAATATACATGATGGAAGGTTGAAGTAAAGGAGAAGAAGGAGAAGAAGAAGAGGAAGGAGAAGGAGAGGAAGAAGAAGAAGAAGAAAAAGAAGAAGAAAATAAAGGAATGATAAAAGCTAGAGAAGAACCACAGAAGAAATAAAACAGATGTAAGAGAGAGAGAGAGAGAGAGAGAGAGAGAGAGAGAGAGAGAGAGAGAGAGAGAGAGAGAGAGAGAGAGAGAGAGAGAGAGAGAGAGAGATGTACTATAGAAATGTGTTAGTGTCACAGCTATATTGGAGGTTTTCGGGGAAGACTATGGGAGGGATAGGAGAACTGTCGAGGCATTGAGAGAAATGGGATGAGAGAGAGAGAGAGAGAGAGAGAGAGAGAGAGAGAGAGAGAGAGAGAGAGAGAGAGAGAGAGAGAGAGAGAGTAGCGGGAAGAGCAGTGGTGTTTCGGGGAGAATGAGTATGGGAGAGAGAGAAGGAAGAGTTATCGGCGCATGGAGAGAAATGATAGTGAGAGGAGCGAGGAAGAGAGAGAGGGGGAGAGAGGGAAAGAGAGAGAGCGAGATGGGAGTGAGTGGTGGGCAGGCAGGGAATGGAAAGATGTGGGTTTTCTGAGGAAGCCTTCGCGGAGGAAAGAAAGAAAGGAAGAAAGGAAGGAAGAAAGAAGAGAGGTATTACTCTGAGAAAAAGAAAGGTTAGCGCAGAAATGGCGGCGGTGACTCAGGGAAGTTTGAGAAATTGAAGCGTGGTAGTGTTATGCGATGTCCTGAGACGGGGGAGGCAAGACAGATGTATGCAGGTGTGGCTGAAACGCGTCGCCTGCATGTTTTGGCTGTTGACTGTTGTGCCAGGGTATTAATGAAGGTTTTGGGGTTTTCTAGTGTTTATATATATATATATATATATATATATATATATATATATATATATATATATATATATATATATATATATATATATATATATATATATATATATATATATATATATATATATATGATTGCAGTGATAATTTAAAAAGGATATTGCACAATGAATAGGAAAAAAGCA
>NC_087157.1:25965615-25980615 GCF_035594125.1 Scylla paramamosain
CTTGTTGCATCTTTTCCTCTCCTCTCCTCTCCTTCCTTATCTTTCTCCACCTCTCATCTTCCTTCTATTCCTCCTCCATCTTTACTTCTCTTTCGTTTTTTTTTGTCTACTTTCCTACTTTTCCTACTTATTTCCTTTTTCCTCCCCGGATTTTACTTTCATCTCCTCGCTTCCTTTATTTCTCTCTCCTTTCTCCTCCATCTTTCCTCCCTTCACCTTGCTTACTCTCTTCCCTTTCATACCTATATATTTCTCAATCACTCCTTCCCTTCACGGCTTCCTCCTTCACCTCTTCGCCTCTATCTTTCCTTCCCTTCTCTTTGCTTCTTCAACCTACTTTCCTCTATTTCCTATTAGATATTTCACTTTCTCTTTCTTCTCTTATTCCCTTCCTGGCTTCCTCCACGCTTCTCTGCTTTACCTCCACCTCCCCACCTTCTCATTTTTTTCCCTTCTCTCACCTTCGTTTCTTCAACCTACTTTCCTATATTTCCATCTACATATTTTCTTCTCTCTCCCTTCTCACATTCTCCTCCCCCAATTTCCTCTCTGGTTCTCTGCATTACCTCCACCTCCTCACCTCGCCCATTTCTTCTTTCTCCATCTTTCCTTCCCTCACCCTCGCTTCTTCAACCTACTTTCCTTTATTTTGTACTAGATATTTTACTTTCTCTCCCTTCCCTCATTCTCTTGCCAGCTTCATTCTCTCGCCTTCCTGTCTCCCCTTCAACTCCTCTCCTCGCCTCCTCCATCTTTCCTTCCATCACCCTTGCTTCTTCAACCTACTTTTCCATATTTTCTACTGGATATTTTACTTTCTCTTCTTTCCCTCATTCCCTTCCCAGCTTCTTCTCACCTCCCTGCCTCCCTGCCTCACTCCTCCTCCTTCTCACCTGCCCGTCTCCTCCAGCACAGGTGAGGCAGGGCGGGGATGAGCCGCGGCCCCCATGCTGCGTCTCCCTCGCCTGCCTCAGGTATCGACAAGCTGTCTTGATCCCCCTGCCCACTGCGATTAATAGTATTCCTCAGACAAACTTTCCGCTGGCCATGTTTTTTTTTGTTTTCCCCTCTCGTTCTCCTCGCATTCCCTCTCTTTCTCTCTCTCTTCCTTTACCGCTCCGTCTATGTGTCTTTTAAATGGGGAAATACACGTAAGGGGAGAAAGAGGGAAGAGGCTGTACTGCTTTTCGTGGGGTTGTTTGTATGTATTGGTGGTGGTGGTGGTGGTGTGAGGGGTGTTGTTGGTACTGGGGTTTTGTGTTGGTAGTGTGATGTTAGTTTAGTGTGAAGTGGTAGGTATCTGTTTTGTGATTGTGGAGTAGTGATTGTTAGTTTGGATTGTGGAAGTAGTGATGATGTTGATGCTAGTATTGGTGTTAATAGTAGAAATTGTAGCACCAACAGTTATTTACTACAAGTTTTTAAGAGATTGCATTAATTAATTTTGGATATGTCAGTACTTAAATTACCTTCAGACCTCAGATTAGTGTCAATGACGAATTAGGAGCAGTAGTAGTAGTTGAGAAGTAGAGGTGGTCCCAAACATTGCGTCACCCTCTACAGAGCAAGACAGCGCAGTCATAAATCTTTGCTGTGTGCCTTCCCCGTAGCCTCGCCTCGTTCCTGGAAGCGATACAGGGAGGGCTGCCGTGCCTTGCCTTCCCTCCTCCTCCTCCTCCTCCTCCTCCTCCTCCTCCTCCTCCTCCTCCTCCTCCTCCTCCTGCTGCTGCTGCTTCTCTGTTTTACCTTGCCTCCGCTCTTTAGGTCGTGGGAGCTTTTATTTCCATCTCTCTCTCTCTCTCTCTCTCTCTCTCTCTCTCTCTCTCTCTCTCTCTCTCTCTCTCTCTCTCTCTCTCTCTCTCTCTCTCTCTCTCTCTCTCTCTCTCTCTCTCTCTCTCTCTCTCCATTTTTTAGTCCCACTCAGGAGTTACCCGGCAGCGTTTTCATCAAGTCAGAAAACAAGTTTGATTTTTTGTATTATAGTAGAAAAAACTGATCTCGTTAACAAACCTCTCTCTCTCTCTCTCTCTCTCTCTCTCTCTCTCTCTCTCTCTCTCTCTCTCTCTCTCTCTCTCTCTCTCTCTCTCTCTCTCTCTCTCTCTCTCTCTCTCTCTCTCTCTCCCTCAAAACTCTTCCTCGTCTCTTTCCCTTTCCTCCTCCTCCTCCTCTTTTTCCCTTTCTTCCTCCTCCTCCTCCTCCTCCTCTCCACACCACTTCCCTACTTCCCCCATTACCTATCTCCCTTTCTTCTCCCTCACTTAGTTCCATTTTTTACTTCCTTTTCATTCCCCTCCATTATTTTTTCCTCACCCATTCTTTCCTTACTCTCCTCCCAGTCACTACTCACTGGTATGTTCTCTCTCTCTCTCTCTCTCTCTCTCTCTCTCTCTCTCTCTCTCTCTCTCTCTCTCTCTCTCTCTCTCTCTCTCTCTCTCTCTCTCTCTCTCTCTCTCTCTCTCTCTCTCTCTCTCTCTCTCTCTCTCTCTCTCTCTCTCTTACACACGGATGCTCTCAGCCTTCTTTTCCTCTCCCCCTCGCACGCCTCCTTTTCTCTTCCTTTCTCTTCCTCCTCCTCCTCCTCCTCCTCCTCCTCCTCCTCCTCCTCCTCCTCCTCCTCCTCCTCCTCCTCCTCCTCCTCCTCCTCCTCCTCCTCCTCCTCGCTACATAATACGTCATCTTCGGGTCACTGCTTCCTTCCTCTTCCTATATAACACTTAACTGCACCCATTATCTCTCTCTCTCTCTCTCTCTCTCTCTCTCTCTCTCTCTCTCTCTCTCTCTCTCTCTCTCTCTCTCTCTCTCTCTCTCTCTCTCTCTCTCTCTCTCTCTCTCTCTCTCTCTCTCTCTCTCTCTCTCTCTCTCTCTCTCTCTCTCTCTCTCTCTCCAATACTCTCCCATTCCACGCCCCTAATTGCTTGGAAGAAATGGTGTCCCTGGTGGTAAAGGGGGTCTGGAAATGGTCCCCGGCGGCGGTCCAGGCCTCGAAGCGTCCCGATACTTGAGATTCTTGTGTCCTTCGATCCGCGTGTCATCTTCATCGCCAATCTCCCTCCTCGTCCTCGTCGCCTCGCGGGTCGCTGCTGCTGGCGGGAGACGTGCTGAGGTGTGCTGCCTGGTCCGGTAAAAGTGACTTGCGGTGATGGGTAAAGGTGAAGGGGGGTAGATGGATGTGTGTAGTTTGGTGAGAGATGAGCTGAGATGTGCTGCTGACCCCGCTAAAGGTGACTGAAGGGGGTGTCTTGTGGTGATGGGTAAAGGTGAAGGGTAATAAATAATCCAGGTGTGGAAGGAAAGGAAATTGAGAGAGGCAAATGGATGTGTGTGTTGTGTTTTATTGTGTTGCCTGGCCCGCTGAAGGTGACTGAAGGAGTTGTGTCTTAAGGTGAAGGTGATGGTGATGGTGAAGTGTAATATTCCATGAGTGCAGGGCAAGGAAGCTCAGAAAGTGTGTGTGTGTGTGTGTGTGTGTGTGTGTGTGTGTGTGTGTGTGTGTGTGTGTGTGTGTGTGTGTGTGTGTGTGGTTTAAATCATGTGCAAAGGAGAGAACTGTGCCATGATAATAGGAATGTAATGTAATGAGTGGAATGGACTAGACAATTTCGCCTGATGTTATTGCCTCTAAAAAAAAGTAATATAAAGTGAAATGGGTCTTCCTTTCTAGATAAAGGGAAGCTAGTGGATGTTATTCTTTAGGTAGATGGGGGAAGCTGTATATCTTTTCATTAAAAGTAAATGCCTTAGATTGAGATTAAGGCGCAAAGGGAGAGACTTGGGGAAAGGATAAAAGGAAGAAAGTGACTGTCTTTCAATAGGGAAAAGGATAAGGTTGTTTCAATCAGTGGAAGCAAAGGGAGAAGACCATAGAGTGAGATTCAAGGATAAAGGGAGAGGGGAAGAACTTATGTGGCCTAGATAAGGGTAAGGTAGTGGCTGTCATTCAGTAGATAAAGAAGGACATTACTTTTAGCAGTAGGGAAGGGAGAAAGACCATAGCTTGCATTTTGTAGGTCAGGAACAAGGGTAACAGACATTCCTGAAGGGGCAAAGAGGAAAGGGCCTGTAGTTAAGAAGGGGAGGAGGGGAGTACCTTACTTTCAGCAATGACAGTAAGGGAGGAGGGCCATGGCTTGCACTTTCAAGGTTAGGAACGAGGTTAATGGGTTTTCCTGAAGGGGCAGAAGGGGAAAAGGTTCATGAGTCAGCCTGGAGTTAAGGGAGAAGGATGTGGTGGTGGTTTTTTAAGGTGGAAACTGTAAGGGGAGTGGAGTGTGGTTCTTGTTGTGCTAAGGGGGAAGGAGTCATGGTTTGGGCTACAAAAGTGAGAGGAGGTTGAGAGGGCAGGTGGTGTAACAGTGGCTGGTTGAGGGTGATGTGATGGGAGGTGTGAAGCAGGAGTGGGGGTAGAGGTGGTGGCGATGGATGAATGACACATCTCTCTGGTGTCGTGGTTCGTGAAGAAGGAATGAAAGCAGTGAAATCAATCGTGGAAAGGTGATCAGTATGTTTGTTAGTAAAGGTTTTATGTATGTGATTGTTATCATTGTTGTTGTTATTGTTACTATTATTATTATTATTATTATTATTATTATTATTATTATTGTTGTTGTTGTTGTTGTTGTTGTCATCATCATCATCATCATCGTTGTTGTTGTTTCTGGTGTCCTTGTTGCTTTTATTGTTGTCGTCATCATCTTTGCACTTCTTGATCTTGTTTTTCACCACCACCACCACCACCGCCACCACCACCACCACCACCACCACCACCTCAGCCCCCAGCAGTAAAAAAGTAATGAGTACACTATTTTTTGTTTCTCCCTTGAGCACCAACGTTTCGTATTGACCTGAGCACCTGAGCTATGGATTATCTGTGTCGTGTTCACTGATTCTTCAAGCCAGTGACGTGCAGACAATGGCCGGGTGACGGAAGGGAGAGGGAGGGGAGAGAGAGAGAGAGAGGGGGAGAGGAAATGGGAATGGGGCGTGATGGGTAATGTGATGGGACGATGATGTGCAGTGGTAATGGAGAGTAGACTGATGGGATATGCTAATGAAATGATGTTGATGGTGATGATGGTGGTGATGAAGGTACAAATGGTGATGGTGATACTGGGGGCTTGTTATGGTAATGGTGATGGTGATGATGATAATGAAGTTTAGATAGATACTACTTATGCTAATGAAATGGTGTCGATTTTTATGAAGGTATAGGTGGTAACGGTGGTGCTGGAGGCTTGTTATGATAATGGTGATGGTGATGGTGACAGTGAAATGCTAGAAATGGGTAGTACTTATGCTAATGAGGTGGCGTTGATAGGATGGTGATGAGACAAACATGGGATGCTGGTGGACATGAAATGATGATGGTGATGATAGTAGAAAAATAGAATTGTTTAGCACCTCTTATTAATGTATGACAGGGTTATGGTAATAGGCTAAAAATAGATGTGATGCATGGGAGAAGGGGAGTTTAATGAGGTTAGTGGGGAGTGAAGGGCAAAATAGTATTATAAAGGATGAGAAATAAAGGAATATGAAGAATGGGTAAATTTGTGAAGATTTTTGATGAATGGAATATGATGGGAAGATCGGAGAGAGAGAGAGAGAGAGAGAGAGAGAGAGAGAGAGAGAGAGAGAGAGAGAGAGAGAGAGAGAGAGAGAGAGAGAGAGAGACGCGAAAGATAAAACATACTGACACACAGGGGGAATCAGAACCACATACATACAGACATACAGACAAATCACACACATAGAAGTAGGTATTGAAATCATGACGTGAAGTGGAGTTTATTAGCATAGCGTCCATTTTTCGTCTATTTAAATGAATCAGAACTTAGTGGTTGTGGTGCTTCAGATTAATTGCTCACTGTTAAGCATTTTTTTTCTCCCACTCGCTCTTTCACTTCTATATGTTATCAATTCATATTTTAACAGGAAATTTATGTTATTTGTTGCATTATTAATAGCGAATATATTGACGGGGCAGGTTGAAAACAATTTGCAAGTGTGATTTATGCTCATCAATAATTCAGGGCTCTAATTACACTCGTATTTCCCGTCAGTGAGTCGCTCCGGTCCAGTCAATAGTGGCCATTACTTCGTCAGGAATATAAAGATGTAGATAGTTAGTCAGTGAGTCAGTCAGGCAATGTTTTCTTTTAGCTTTTATCTTTTGTCCTCCGTGTAATCTTTTTATAGCTATGAATCTTTATTACTTGTCTCGATTGTCTACACACACACACACACACACACACACACACACACACACACACACACACACACACACACACACACACACACACACACACACACACACACACACACACACACACACACACACAGACATTCATGAACTTCCTCCCTCCTTGCAAGTGATAATGAGCACCCTGGCAGCCTGTCACCTCGTCCCGGTCAAGTCTTGTACTCCTGCAGAAGGGAACTTGATGATTACCGTGCCTTCCTCCCTCTTTCCTGCCCTCCCTCCCCCTCCCTCCCTCAGTGGCTGCAGCAGGAAACAGGAAACTTAGCGAAGGAGGGAGAGGGACGTGACCAGCAAAACAGTACAATGCGACAAACACACACACACACACACACACACACACACACACACACACACACACACACACACACACACACACACACACACACACACACACACACACACACACACACACACACTTTCATACTTATTTTCAATTCAGTTTGTCCTCTTCCTTTTATGTTAAATATTTTGTGTCCTCTCGTCTTTTTCTGTTTTCTTGCTTGCTTCTCTTATGCATTTATTTTTTATTCAACTCGACCCTGCTAAAAGTTGAGATATGACGCCGAAATAGTTCAGAATACGCCTCTTTAGTGTTCAGCCTTACCATCTTGTACTTTCAGCAGCGAGTCACTTCACCTCCTGCCTTTTAAAACCATGTGAAATGTAGCTGAGATAAGATGGAGCGCCGAAATGTTTTAGAATACATCTCTCTAGCGTCCACCCTTAGCATCCACTAAACCATTGCTGGACTCACTTAAATACAGTACACCCACTTCAATTCGACCCTGATAAAAATTACATAAGAAGCTGGACAGTTTTTTTAGTGACCATCCTTGTCATCTACCCTCTCCCATCGCCGCCTCAACCCCCTGTCATCCGCCCCATCACCCACCCCCATCACCCTCCATGCTGGTTCGCCGCCCCGCTCAGTGCTGTGATAAACGAGTGTCGACAGTGAGTGATGCAATCGCGGCTCACAACATTAACAAGCTAAGGTAGACAAGACTCAGCCAAGAGCCGCCTTTATCGCCTCCATTATGTGCCCAAAGACCCTTATCCTCCCTCCCTTGCCCCCTGCCCCACCTCTCTCTCCCTCTCTCCCTCCCCCTCTCTCCCTCTCTCCCTCCCCCTCTCTCTTCTCTCTCTCTCTCTCTCTCTCTCTCTCTCTCTCTCTCTCTCTCTCTCCTTTACTCCTCGTCTTACCCTGCTGCGTCTCTCCTTACTGCTGTGACTGCCAGGGGAAGATTACTAAGGCGGGAGAGAGAGAGAGAGAGAGAGAGAGAGAGAGAGAGAGAGAGAGAGAGTTTATTTTTCTATTTCTTTGTTTTCTTCTCCATTTCACCATTTTACTCGTCATCAGGTCTCTCTCTCTCTCTCTCTCTCTCTCTCTCTCTCTCTCTCTCTCTCTCTCTCTCTCTCTCTCTCTCTCTCTCTCTCTCTCTCTCTCTCTCTCTCTCTCTCTCTCTCTCTCTCTCTCTCTCTCTCTCTGCTTCCACTTGTTCATTTTCATCCTCGTCCAAATGCACTCGTGTCATTCTCTCCTCCTCCTCCTCCTCCTCCTCCTCCTCCTCCTCCTCCTCCTCCTCCTCCTCCTCCTCCTCCTCCTCCTCCTCCTCCTCCTTCTCCTCCTCTTGCACCCCACTCTTCCTTGCTTTTCCTCTCCCTTTAGTCGTCTTCCTGCTCATCCATCTCATCCTCCTCCTCCGCCTCCTACTCCTAGTCCTCCTCCTCCTTCATCTCCTCTTCCGTCGCTGCAGTGCCAGGAAGAGGAGAGGAGAGAAAAGAAGAGGAGGAGGAGGAGGAGGAGGGAAAGCCGGAGTGAAGTCGCTACTCGGCCTTTGCCCTACCCACCTCTCTGCATAATTTAAGTTTAGGGTCATAACAGAGTCAAGCGACGGGCGTGCTAAGGTCGAAAATCCTACTTGTTCTGCAGGGGAAAAGAGCCTCGGTGTCTGAATACCTGGAGTCACTGTCATGACCTTGGCCGCTTAATTTATTTACGTCTACTTTTTTTTAAACGAGAGAGAGTTGGAGAGTAGGAAAGGATGGAAGGTGGGAGGGTTGGAGGGAGGGAGGGAGAGGAGGAAGGAAAAGGAGCATGAGAGGGAAGGGAAAGAGAGAAAGGGAGGGAAAGGAAGGTTTGATGAGAGTTAATGATGAGACAAGTGATAAGGGATGTGGAAATGGAAGGTATGAGAGAGAGAGAGAGAGAGAGAGAGAGAGAGAGAGAGAGAGAGAGAGAGAGAGAGAGAGAGAGAGAGAGATTATATTTGGATAAGAAAGAAAAAAATGACATGCAATTGACTACTATTTCTACCACCACCACCACCACCACCACTGCTACTACTACATCTACGACTTCCATCTTTGGTGTCGCCTCCACAGTCGTCACACCACCACGTCCTTGGAACTACTACTCCCGCGGTCGTCCTGCCATAACGACCTCTGCCGCCCTCCTTCGTCAGGCTAAACGACCCTCCCTTTCCTACCAGCCTCAGAAGTGACGTGTCCTTCCTCTCCTCTCTTTCACCACGGCGTCTCCTCTCCCTTCCCCTCCCTTCAAGGCAGTCTCTCTCTCTCTCTCTCTCTCTCTCTCTCTCTCTCTCTCTCTCTCTCTCTCTCTCTCTCTCTCTCTCTCTCTCTCTCTCTCTCTCTCTCTCTCTCTCTCTCTCTCTCTCTCTCTCTCTCTCTCTCTCTCGACAAAATCCTGCAGCCTCCTTCAGCGCCTCTCTCAGGAGGATAGCAGCTCGTTTCAAATCAGCAGACGACTTACTTTTGTTTGTGTCTCCCCGTCTGTGTTGGTTGGTCTCTCTCTCTCTCTCTCTCTCTCTCTCTCTCTCTCTCTCTCTCTCTCTCTCTCTCTCTCTCTCTCTCTCTCTCTCTCTCTCTCTCTCTCTCTCTCTCTCTGTTTCGTCTCAACATTTTCCTTCCTTTCTCTCTTTCCGAGGCATTTACTTCCAGATCCAGTCATCCTCCTTCTCTCATCCAAGTTACTCCGTCCTTTTTTTTATTTATTTTTTTTTCCGTTTACACACGACCTCTTTCCCAGAATACGACCCCCCATCTCTTTCCCTTCTCCTTTATCCCCCCTTCCCCCCATTTACCTCCTCCTCTTACTCTTTCCCCTCCTTCTCATCCCTTCCCTTCTCCTTTCCCTTCCATCTTTCTTTACCTCTTCTTGTATATAAAAAAAAAAGGTCCCACTTCTAGGTAACTACACGCTTCTTTTTCTTTTTTCCATTTTTTTTTTTTTTTCATTACAGTATTCCATCCTCACCGTATCACCTCCTCCTCTTCTTCCTCCTCCTCCTCCTCCTCCTCCTCCTCCTCCTCCTCCTCCTCCTCCTCCTCCTCCTCCTCCTCCTCCTCCTCCTCCTCCTCCTCCTCCTCCTCCTCCTCCTCCTCCTCCTCCTCCTTTTCCTTCTCTTTTTTTTTTTTCCAGTTGTATATCTTCTCTCTTTCCTCTCTTTTTAGCCTTAGCTCCTCTCTTTAGTCTCTTCTTTCTCCTCCTCCTCCTCCTCCTCCTCCTCCTCCTGTTTCGTGTCGCAATCTTCTCTGTCTTTGTCATCTTTATCCTTGCTCTTTTCCTTCTTCTTCGTACTCTTCCTCATCTTTGCGTTCATCCTTCTCTTTCTCCTCCTCCTCCTCGTCCTCCTCCTCCTCCTCCTCCTCCTCCTCCTCCTCCTTCTCCTCCTCCTCCTATGCTTCCTGTTTGTCATCTTATTCCTCATTTTTGTCGTATTTCTCGTTGTCGTTATCATCGTCATCATCATCATCATCATCATCATCATCATCATCATCTTCTTCTTCTTCTTCTTCTTCTTCTTCTTCTTCTTCTTCTTCTTCTTCTTCTTCTTCTTCTTCTTCTTCTTCTTCTTCTTCTTCTTCTTCTTCTTCTTCTTCTTCTTCTTCTTCTTCTTCTTCTTCTTCTTCTTCTTCTTCTTCTTCTTCTTCTTCTTCTTCTTCTTCTCCTCCTCCTCCTTGGGGACGTAATGAGCAGGGTAAATAAGACATAATTGAACTGCCGCCATCACGTTCTTTCTCTCATCGCGGGTAAACAAATGCCTTTATACCTTGGCCTTGAGAGCCCTCCTCCCTTCCCTCCCCCTTCTCCCAGTGCTCCTCCAAGGCTGCGCTCCCAGGCCTCTCCCGCTGCATTTTCTCCTTTCTTTTCACCGCTGGATTACTCTCCCGCGGCCACCAACATCAAATCTTATTCTTAGCCTCAAGTTTACGAAGGGTTTGGATTGTGTTGTGGTGCGGGGAGTGGTGCTGTATGGTGTGTGTTTGTGTGTGTGTGTGTTTATTTTTTTGTGTGTTTTTGTTTGTTCTCTGGTTAAGTTAGGTCAGTTATGTGTAGGTAGCGAAGTCAGTGATTGTTTTTTTTTTTCTCTCTCTCTCTTGTCCTTTTGTTATTAGTGACTCTTGGGTGTTGGTTTGTTCTTTCGTCTATTATTCTAGTCAGTGATGTGTAGGTAACAGGATTCCTTGTTGTTTTTGTCTTTATTTTTGTCTTTGTTCTTTTTATATCAGTGGTTGGCTACGGATGCCGACCCTACTCAAAGTCCACTTCTCTTACGGATACGAGACAGGGTAACCTTCCCACATTCCAGTCCTCATCTGTATCTTCCTCCTGGTCCTACTGATTTATTATTATTTTTTTCTGTCTTTCTTTGTCGTCCCTCTTCTCTCACCAAAGATTACTGCACGCGGAAGTCGTCATTGTGAAGGTGTGTCCTCTTTCTCTTCTTTCCTTTCTCTTCCTCCTCCGTTTTTTTGATACCTTATTTTCTCTCATTTTTTCTCTATGGTAGACAGTATCGTCTCCGCAAACAACCCCGTAAGGACCAACTGATTTGCTGCTCTTTGTTCTTCCTTTGTCTTCGCTCCTACTCCTCCTCCTCCTCCGTCTTTCTATCACATCCTCGTCTTTCATCTTTCCATCAATTTCTGTTCCCCACAGTCTTTGTCACCTCGCCGTGTCCTGCAGCGGCGCCATAATCGAGAGGCCAGCGTCCCTCGGCCACCCAATACACAGGAAAGTTAATTTTAGAACTGATAACACGTTCAGTTTGCTCTCCTTGCCGGGCACGCCACCTCGACCCTGGCGCGGTGATCCACTTTGCCCTTCTAACTTTGTGACGGGCCGCCCTCACCCTCCGGCCCTCCACCACCCGCACAGCCGCCGCCGCCGCCACAAGGGAGGTTTGTTGCACCGGAGGGAGCCGCGAAACTCGTCCTGGTTTATCGAGTTTTCTTAACCAGACGACGGCGAGGGAGAAGAGAGGAACTGTTGCTTCGAGATAAAGTGATGATGGTCTAGTGGTGGTGGTGGTGGTGGTGGTGGTGGTGGTGGTGGTGGTGGTGGTGGTGGTGGTGGTGGTGGTGGTGGTGGTGTGTGTGTGTGTGTGTGTGTGTGTGTGTGTGTGTGTGTGTGTGTGTGTGTGTGTGTGCGGTTACGTAAGCAATGGTGTAATAAAGGCGAATTGTGTAAATTATAATGTTGCAAACTGATTCAGGAAATAAACTGAGCGAACGGCGGTCATGAATATTAATGATGTGACAGAGAGAGAGAGAGAGAGAGAGAGAGAGAGAGAGAGAGAGAGAGAGAGAGAGAGAGAGAGAGAGAGATTACGAACTACGTAGTATATCATAGTTTCAATGAAGGCTGACATAGATAAAAAGAAAAAAAGAGTGAAGAGAACAAGAAGTAAATCGTGGAATGATATTTAAATGCATGAACTAAAGAGATAGAGAAACATTTGCAACAAACAAACACACACACACACACACACACACACACACACACACACACACACACACACACACACACACACACACACACACACACACACACACACACACACACACACACAAAGATACAGATATAAACAGATAAGAGAAATACACTTACACAAAGACCTTCACATCCTCTCCGCGTCTTCACAAGTTAGAAGAATCTCTTTTTTTCCGCGACGCCTTTTGACAATTAAATTTTGTTTCCCCCTCTTAGAGAAAACGGAATATAAATATGACTTTATTGTATTTCCTTCACGAAAAATAGAGAGTGATTTTTCCCCTTTACTTTTTCCTCTTTTCTTTTCATTTTATTTTCTTTCATACCTTCGCCTGCAGTTGTTCTACACGGCGGCGGAAGCTGACCTACATTTCGCGAGGGGGGAAGACAAGGAGAAAGAGGAGGAAGAGGAGAAAGGGAAAAAGGAGTAAGGGAGTATGAGGAAGAGGCGGAGGAAGACGAGAAGGAAGGGGAGCAGAAGTGAGAGGAAGAGGTAGAGGAAGAGGAGAAGGAGAAGTAGGAATAAAGGGAATGAAGGAGGAAAAGGAGGAGGGCGACGAAGATGACGACGAGAAAGAGGAGGAGGAGGAGGGGAAGGATGAGGAAAAAGAGAAGAGGGGGAGTAAAAGAAGGAGGAGGAGGAGAAAGACCGGAAAATAAAACAAATAGCATAAATTGAAAGAGGAGGAGGAAAACAAAGAGAAGGGAGGAGGAGGAGGTGGAGGTGGAGGAGGAGGTGGAATAATACAGAACAAGCAACATGAATGGAAATAGGAGAAGGGGAATTGAAAAGGAGGAGGTGGAGGAGAAAGGGAAGAGCACGGTAACAGTAACGGCGAGGAAGAGAAGAGAGGAGAGGAAGAGGGAGAGGGAGAGGGATATGAACAAGGAGAATTAGGAGGAATACTTGTATGAAGAGGAAGAGGAATTGGAAGAGTGAAAATTGATAGGAGAATAAATAAAGGTACAGAAAATAACGTTGTGAGAAGAATAAGTGAATACAAGATGAAATTTGAGCTACAACAAAGATTTATAAGCTAACTTGCGTGTTTGATTCGGTTAAACTACAGAAAGTATAATATTAGTGAAAAAATAGTAACTTACCTATATAGAAGACAATATAATGGTTTAGTGTATGAGACTTGTTGTTAGTAGGAAGTGTACAAATGTTTGTTGGTATTCTTATGTGTTACGGTAAGATGTTGGTGGAGACGCAGTGTTGAGAGAGAGAGAAAAAAAACTTTCCCTACACAGAAGACAATTACAAGGGTGTAGTGTACGAGTTTTAGTGTTAGAACGGAATGTAGAAATGTTTGTTGGTACGGTAATGTGTTGTGTGTGTTGGTATTGGGGGAGGTGCCGTGCTGAGAAAAATACATAACAACATAAGGGAAGCTGCAAGTGTCTGTAAAAAAACAAAACCTGCTATTATTATCCACAAACTTAATCTAAACGTCTGATCTTCTCTTAACACATTCTATTGAATTCCACACTTAACAACATTACTAAGCCTATTCCATTCATGCACCACTTTACTCTGAGAACCAGTTTCTTCGTGACTTTTGCGGCGAGAGACAAAAAGAGGAAGAGGAGCAAGGGGAGGAAGAGAAGCAGGCGTGCACAAGACACATAAGACCTCAATGCCCGTGTATTAGATGGATTCATTAGTCAGGAGGCATGAATTAAGTGCTTATGTCTATGATCATCCCTTGGGCAAAGACTGCTATTGTAATCAGGTTCTCACATCGTAAAGACACCGCTTTTCTCTCTCTCTCTCTCTCTCTCTCTCTCTCTCTCTCTCTCTCTCTCTCTCTCTCTCTCTCTCTCTCCTCTCTCTCTCTCTCTCTCCTCTCATCCTCTCTCTCTCTCTCTCTCTCTCTCTCTCTCTCTCTCTCTCTCTCATTACATTACTGAATTGCAAGGAAAACAATCGCCGTCAGGCTTGTAGTTAAGTAAGGATTAGTAAAGAAAAGATGTATATTATTTTTTTACCTTCATGTTTGAGATTATCTTGCATTATTTTACCTCCCATGACTCTTACGAAGGGTTTATCCTCAGCCTTTCCACTGCTGAAAAAAACGTGTATATATATATATATATATATATATATATATTTATATATATATATATATATATATATATATATATATATATATATATAAATATATATAGATATAATATATATATATATATATATATATATATTATATATATATATTTTTTTTTTTTTTTTTTTTTTTTTTTTTTTTTTTTTTCAGTCCAGTTTTCGAAAGAAAGTATTTACTGACAATTAGGTTTAGTTGTTTACGTTATTCACACTGTAAGGTAAAGATGATAGTCTGTTATGTGATTGTCTTCACCTGATTTTTAAGAAATGTATTATCTTCAAAAAAGTATAAGTATGTCAACATTTTAAGTTACCGCCCCTTAAAGACATGAATAATAACTTTTTTCATTCATATTAAATTTTCTGAAAATACACAAAATAGATTTTATGATAACAGAATATTATACTTCCTTTTTATTCTCCATTCATAAGACGAGCCATAGCATTAATAGTTTAAACCTGGCAGACCGTTACAGTTAGAGTTTCACACAAGCGGCAGGGCTGGGATGTGTAGCCGCACAATGGTGAGGGCGACGCCTCCTCCTCCACCGGTCAGGCAGTGCGGTACATGCTTATTGATTTTGTAAGGAATACACACCCTTACCGCACCCCATGTCCCTTCCTCAGCTCACGTGCCATGACTGGCTTGCAGCGCACACACACACACACACACACAGAGAGAGAGAGAGAGAGAGAGAGAGAGAGAGAGAGAGAGAGAGAGAGAGAGGTGGAGGAGGAGAAGGCAGACAGACAAACAGACAGACAGACAGACAGACCGAACGACCAGATAGACAGGACAGCCAGAGATCCCTGCGGAAAAATAACCTCCATCGCTAT
>NC_087157.1:25995615-26003115 GCF_035594125.1 Scylla paramamosain
TTATTATACATTAAAGAGCACAAGAATAGGAGGCATTTTTTTATACGTGTGTGTGTGTGTGTGTGTGTGTGTGTGTGTGTGTGTGTGTGTGTGTGTGTGTGTGTGTGTGTGTGTGTGTGTGTCTGTGTGCTCGTGCGTGTGTGCGTGTGCGCGCGCGCATATCAGAGTGTTACATTGGTATTTGCAGTCCACAGTTCATGGCGACTTTCTTCGTAGATATAAAATAGTAATGACTTTGGAAGTTATTCTCACTTACCCACATAATACCATGTACATAAATATTTTCAAAAGATGCAAATGAAGCATGAATACATTACTAGTTGCACCAAACATTTTTATCCCAAAATTTCAAATCTTGCCTTGAAAAAAATAAATAAATAAAAAAAAGCACGGTATATATATATATAAAATTTCCGCCGTTCAGAAGGCAAGCAGTGGTAAGGTAATAAAGGATTAACGAGACACATTAATTGGTGGTTAGCATTAAGACCTGTGGCTTCTTCTTCGTTAGGAGTGCACTAATCACTTAATTGCTTAATGACATCATCCTAATCACATAATGACTCATGTAATTTTCATTCCTCAACAGGTAAGGGCGTGTCACGTGTGCTGCTGAGGAGGGGCAGGTGGGCAGGTGAGTGGGGCCTGCTGGTGTCCTACGAAAAGGGGAAGGGAAGGTGTGGAGCAGGTTTAGATGTGGCAGTATCCCGTGTCTGGCCCTTCATGATGCCTGTCTGGGTCCATGTGCAGCTTGGTCTGGATTCAGCTATTGCCCTTCTACTAGATGTTATTTTTTTATTCAAGTTGGATTAAAACGAGATGTAATTTATTTGTATTACATGTCTTTTTGTCAGTAAACTACTACTACTACTACTACTACTACTACTACTACTACTACTACTACTGCTGCTGCTAGCTGTGTGGTTCTGTGAGTCTCGAGGTTTAGTGTCCTGTGTTAGGTCCTGAGATTGTGTTCAGTTGTTTTGCGAAGAGGAATATCAAGACGCCTCTGAAACTAAATTGGACAGCTTTCCTTTTTCTCCTTTTTCTTAATTCTTCTCCTGTAGTTATCCTTTTTTTTTATTATTAAGGGGAGTAGCATATTAAACGAGCTTTTTTTCTCTTTTCCCTTTTTTTACTATTTTTGTGCGTTTTTCCAGATTCTATAGCATGTAAAGAAAAAGGAAAGGAAAAAAACTCATCCAGTGCTGAGAAATCCAAAATTTTCGGGCATTATCTTAAAATCTATTGGTGTGCAAAGATATTATCCCGCCAGATCAATAGTTTAATATCACTGTTTCATATTTTGTGTTTTATGATTCAAGCTTAACTGAAAATCATAACATGCAACTGTATAAATGTTTATGTACTTTTATTCATATATTTATTAAACCTTCACAATCTTTCAGTTTTAGTTTTAATATCTGGAATAATTTCATACAGTTTCCTGACGTCTCTTGTTTAATGTTATTTCTTTCTATCCTTTCTTTCTTTATTTTTTTTTCTCTCTCTCTATTATTTAATATTTCTGTACATTCACCGACGCACATAACCCGAGAGTGGAAGCTTAGCGAATTCTCCACTCCTTACTTGAGTATTCATGACGTTTTCAGGGCGTGATCGTATAGCTAGCGAGTTTTACAATATACCTGAGTGCTGGCTACAAACACCTCGACAGGCACGCCATTAGAAGCAACACAGGCGGATAGATCGATGGACAAATGGGTAATATTTAGCTGTTGTGGTGACGTCTGGTGTCCGGTCCGCTTCCTTTGGCTGCTGCTGATGGTGTTAAGGAGTGAGACTGCTGCTTAGGCCCGAGCCATTGGTCTATAATACTTCTTGATTTAATTTTCTATAGCTTTTAATTTATTGGGCTCGGATCAAGGAATGCAGTTTGTCTCTTCTCTTGTCTCTGGTTTTTGTACTTGTGTCATGTAATGTGAATATGTTAAGCATGTGTATAGATAGAAAATATAGAATGAAACATGAAACGAAGAAAATAAATGATGTAATGTGAAAATGACAAGAATAGGTTAGTTTGTGTGACAGGCAGAAAGAGAACGGAAAGGAAAGAAAACGCGAGACATGTTGAAATATGGCTGAAGTAGAGTGTATGTGCATGTGTGTGGTATCAGGCAGCACACTACAAAGCATACCAGAGTCCCGCATAGGAATGAGACGTACAGAGAAGCGGTTTGTATGAGATGCGGTCCAAACCCACCACCCACATATCCATACACCTTTTCCTTCGGTCCACTTGTCTCGCTCATCATTCCTGGCGTGTCCACAATTCCATATCCAGTTCATTTAGTCCATATCGCCTCTACTGATCACTCCACCATTCCCCATCCTCTCATCACATCCACTCCCCAATCCACTAGTCCACGGCGCCTCCACTGACCTCACCCCACTATTATCCACCTTACTACCATATCTACAACCTCCCAGTGCACTAGTCCTCTTCTCCACAACTCCACAACCCCATCCCACGCCATCTCAGCCGAGGTGCACGTGGAACCTCACCTCACCTCACCCACCTCACCTCATCTCACCTCCCCTACTCTCCCCCGCCCGTTGAACAAATGCAATAGTAGCTGTTACTTCATTGCCGGCGCGTGAATATAATTATAGAGCCGCCGTGAGACACCCCGGGCCAGATAATTTAACTTCAAAGGAGCGAGCGAGGCCCCCGGCAATTACACCGAATTACGTGCAGGCTCCAAGATATTAACTTTATATGCGAAGGATCATAAAGCTGCGGAAACACAATACTTTGCAATTCAATTAAACTTCACAGATACCGGGCAAGCTCCCGCGTTTGTTTGGAGACCGGTATTACGGCCCCGCGCCTCACTGCCTCCTTTACACCGGGCCAGCGTGAGGGGCGAGGGAGGAAGGGAGGGAGGAAGAGTGTAGCGAGGTGTGAGGTGGTAGAAGAGAAGGAGGATGTAGCGAGGTGTGGAGTGTGAAGAGAGAGCAAGAAAGAGGGAGGGTGTAGCGAGGTGTGGGTGTCATGAGCTGTGGTGGAAGGGGTTTGGGTGTAGGTAGCTTGGTGAGGACAACTCGTGGGTTGGCTACAGCACCACCACTTCTGCAAGATTCGTGACTGTAAACGTAATGAAATGGAATGGAATTAAATGTACGTACGAGAAAAGAAGGAATTCTATCTTGATGTGTAATTATTTTAGTACATTTAAAAGAACAGAAAATGTAAACCGTTGATAATAAGACTGATAATATAAAAAGAAACATACACCAGCGATAAGACAGGTAATACAGAAATAAGACAACGATAAGAAGGAAAGAAGACTTAAGAATGAAAATGAGAAGAGGGATTTGGGAGAAGATAACGACAGCCATACAGGAAAGGAGGAGGAAGAATAAGAGGATGAAGAGGAGAACGAGGAAGAGGGGGCTGTGCCTCTGGCTGTGGCTGTGGCTGTGGCTGTGGCTGTCTGGCGGTCCTCCTCCATGTTGCGAGACAGACAGCTGGTCACTTATTTAACCTCAGGCCTGAGTCAGTTCTGGAAAATTTCTAAACCTGAGAGAATGTTTATTGTTGCATGACACGATCCTCCACTAATTAAGCTGCGAGGCTGCCCAGAACTCACCACCACCTCAACCACCACCACCACCACCACGTTCACGCAGTTTTTCGTTGATGTCATGTACAGCCAAACGAAAAAGTAAAATGCAAAAATAAGAAAAAAGGAAAAAATATTGTTTGATGTCAGTCGGGTAGGCGATATAATGAATGATGTATCCTCGTGAGTCGCCCTGTACAGGAACATAATCATGACAATATAATGGAGACAAAATATAGGTCAAGGAATTAATCATCCGAGATAAACGTCCTAATAGAAAAGAAATAGTCACCAGCCGGATTAAAAGACTAATGCGGGAACGCTTCACACACACACACACACACACACACACACACACACACACACACACACACACACACACACACACACACACACACACACACACACACACCATATAAACGGGAAACGAGGTGAGGAAAACTGACCTTTTAAGCCACGAGACTAGCGATGTCACGGGTCACGTGTGGCAGCGGTGTCGCTATCTCTATGTGTAATGAAATGATAATATGAATAACAATAATAATCTATCTACATACCAGCCCGGCATTCTCATACCGAAGTAGGCGCGAAGTAGAAGATGGAGAAGGATGAGGAAAGTAAATGTAGGATTAAAAAAATAAATAATAATTATAATACAGTAAAGATAGCATGGGAAACACAAATCAGTCCTGTTAATACAATAAAAATGCCATAGGAAGCCAAGAGCCAGCCTTGATTTTCGCTGCAGTTGAATGGCTTGAGTCATAACACTGTGCGTAGCCTGTTGGGGGACTTGCAGCCACGTCAACATTACACTAAGTGGTCCTCGCCGGATTACACGCAAGGCGGCTGCTGGTCTGCCGGAATGTTTTGCCGTGAGCTTCGTTCTGTTTGCAGTCTGTATTCATAACTCTGTGGATGAAAGCCCGATGTACTTGCCGCATTAGCCTCGTAGACGCCACTGGGATAAGAAAATAGTTATAAGTGCTAAAGTTAAACAAGACTTCAAAGTAGGAATATTTTAGATGGACCAGACACAAGTCAGGCCTTTCATTCACAGCAGGCGTGTAGCTCTTTACTTGCGTGCCGAACATGAAAGTAAAATGGACCCTGGAATGTCCCAAGCAGCCCTCACTAACACGCCATGTGTCAAGTAAGTCCGTCACGACAACTTAGTAATTGCGGCGGCAACGTAACAAGTCAAGATATAAAGAGCAAGGAAATGAAAGGACTCATCACACTTATTTTCACTTACAGAACCTAACACATCATGACCAGTATGTAAAGATGTACTAAAGTCGTCTTTTGTGATAGACGCCTCAGGTCTGATGAGTCTAAATAAAAAAAGGAGGGGGAAGCACTAGAGAACAAAAAGACGGTAAACATTATGAGACTGTTTGCGAAAAGGTTGCTTGTCTAATGAAGAAAACTGTAAAGGCGAAGGGACGGTATTGTATCCTGTTCTGAGTATGAGATAATAAAGTCCTCTTTTGCCATAGACGCTTGAATTACAATGGGTCTACAGGAAAAGAACAAAACTACTGCGGAAGTTATTAGACTATTTGCGAAAAGACAGACTGCCGAATGAAGTAAATAATAAAGGCAAAGGTGAGGAGTGTATCCTGCTCTGAGTCTGAGGTGCTGTGGGCACTTGAAATATTATGGGTCTAAAGGATAACTAAAATAAATAAGTCAATTAGTAAATAAATAAATAAGAGACAATAAACATTATGAGATTTTGCGATAAGGCAGCCTGTCTAATGAAGTAAATAATATGTAAAGGCGAAGGTTGGAAGTGTACGTCAGCTGTCCCGATGTACGTGTAGGTACTCTGGTGACTCGCTCCACGCAATTACGGCGAGTTAGAGGCGGCAGCTCGGGTACCTTGTCTAGTGTTGACTGCTCGCTCCTCCCCAATTACCTGAGAAAAAGACGCCCATAAAAGCGTTGGGGTGTAATAAGAGGTAAGTACAAGTTCCTCCCAGCGGGGTGGAGAGCTTGCTACACACACACACACACACACACACACACACACACACACACACACACACACACACACACACACACACACACACACACACACACACAGGGCAGCCCCGCATTATCTCGACAAGTTTTGGACAAGTTGAGATAAATTGCGTTGGTGGGGGAGGACTGGGGGCGGTGGGGTGCCGCTCTCCCTGCCACCCTGCCAACCCTCCCACTGCACATTAGCGGGGTGAATAACTGTGGTGGGGTTCAAAGGGGTGAGTGGGGAGGGGACAATGGGGAGGGAAAGGGAGGGGAGACCTGAACCTCTTACCCTAAACTGTGATGATGATGATGATGATGATGATGGTGGTGGTGATGATGAATACAGTAGTTGCCAGGGAGTTATAACAGTAGTGGCAATTATTAACTATGAGAAGATACAATTTTATGTGGAAATCTTGATACACATCTTCCCTTCCCTCCCTCTGTGTGTGTGTGTGTGTGTGTGTGTGTGTGTGCAGTGCCGGAGGGGAAGCAGGGTCTGAAAAAACTATGGGGCGCCTCATTAAGTTCTTTCTCATCTCGTTTGGAATATTTTGTCCCGAAGGGTAAACCGCCGCTACTAAAATGCGGGTTTTAAAGCTACGCAACTGGAGATTAATTCTTGATGCGCCATTGAATTAAAACGATACAGAGAGAGAGAGAGAGAGAGAGAGAGAGAGAGAGAGAGAGAGAGAGAGAGAGAGAGAGAGAGAGAGAGACTGGAGGTAAAATTTCATAACCTCATTTACCTTCATCAGCACACCCACGTCTGCCCCTTCACTTCTTTACCACCAGGCGGATATACTCTGAAACGTATCCACACTGCTTAATTAACTCCCTCCTGCTCTCCCTCCCTTCCTCCTTCCCTCACTTGCCTTCGCTCTCACTCTCTCACTCCCACACTGTATATCTTTATCTTCCACGCGAGAATATATACCTTCGAGTATACAAGAAGGAAGACCAATCAGCAGCAGACACGTTGGCCCTTATGAGGGTGTTCATGATCCGCTATAATATTCTAAATGAAGAGACGTAGGATAGTAAAGGGGACAACAAGAAGGATAGGTGGGTGGGTGGGTGGGTGTGAGTCAGTGGATAGATGGATAGGGTTATGGCTGTGGGTGGGTGGATATAATTAAGTTGTCGAGTGGTTGGGTGGATGTGGTTGAGGAAGCAGATGGATGGCTTGGTGAACATTATACTAGTGTGTGTGGATCCACATGCTGCCTTCACGAAGCCTGTGGTCCAGACGTTTGAGTTTATGGATATTTTTTGGGACCCAGTGATTTGGCTATTAAGTGTCTCGAGTACCAAACGTCCTGAGGCCTATTTACACTCAGGCCGATCTGTCCTGAGAATCATCTGACCTGAGGCCTATATGACCTGAGGACCATCCGCCCCAGTACCAAGTGACTAGCCCCCAAAGGAGACTAAAAATGAGGAAGCAGAGGAATGAGCGGGGCAGAAAAACGTCTTAAGGCATAAATAAAGTGTTTGGATGAAAGGAGGACAAAAATATCCTTAGTGAGAGAGAGAGAGAGAGAGAGAGAGAGAGAGAGAGAGAGAGAGAGAGAGAGAGAGAGAGAGAGAGACTTTGGTGTAATGTAAAGATGAGAGACTCCTCCTCCTCCTCCTCCTCCTCCTCCTCCTCCTCCTCCTTGGCTTCCTTGACCGTGGCAGTAAAATAGAGAGTAGGGAGAGCAGGAAAAAGAGAAGAAGGGCGATCCGATAAGGAGGAGAAGAAGAGGAAGGAGAAGGAGTAGAAGGAGGAGGAGGAGGAGGAGGAGGAGGAGGAGGAGGAGGAGAAGGAGGAGGAGGAGGAGAAGGAGGAGGGATCGCGGCGTGCTCCTGGAGCGCGTGTTTGCGACTAACATATTATAAGAGAGAGAGAGAGAGAGAG
>NC_087157.1:26005615-26008115 GCF_035594125.1 Scylla paramamosain
GAAGAATAAAAAGAGAGACAGAGAGAGGTAAATAAAGAGCGAGCGAGCGAGAGAGAGAGAGAGAGAGAGAGAGAGAGAGAGAGAGAGAGAGAGAGAGAGAGAGAGAGAGAGAGAGAGAGAGAGTCATCTAGTCAGTCAGTCACTCACCCACTCACTGAACCACCCCGTCAGTCAGTCAGTCAGTCGGTCATACACTCACTCACTCACTCACTCACTCACTCACTCACTCACACACACAGTCATTCCTTTAAAACCCCAAAACTCACCCTAAGTTGTAAGCGAGTGTCTCATCCAGTCACTCACCAACTCACTCACCCACACACTCAACCAGTCACTCCTGTAAACCCCCAAGCCTTACCCTAAAAAGTTCAAGAAGGCGGGACGCAAGAATTGGACCAAAAGCGAGAGGTAGCGGACCAAATTTTACCGCGAAATAGAGCTGGCACTGCGCGGGAGGTTAAAGTAGTCTCCTCAGGCACAAAGATGCAGGCAGGCACCACTAGCTAAAGAGGGCAAGGGGAGGCAGGGCGAGGGGCGAGCCGGGGAGGACTGGGAGGGAGATGACAAGGGGGAGAAGAGCGGGTTGGGGGGAAGTTTGCTGGGAGATACGAGTGGAAGGGGGTAAAAGGAGGTAAAAGGAGGCTGGAGGAAGAGAGGGAGATGACAAGGGGAGGATAAGGGGAGGAGAGGGAGATAGCTGGGAGGTAAGAGGAGATATGAGAGAGGACGGGAAGTAAGGTTTGGGAGAGAAAGGAGGAGAGGAAGAGGATGCGGAGGAAGGAAGGAAGGAAGGAAATGGAGGCAAGAGAGAGAGAGAGAGAGAGAGAGAGAGAGAGAGAGAGAGAGAGAGAGAGAGAGAGAGAGAGAGAGAGAGAGAGAGAGAGAGAGAGAGAGAGAGAGAGAGAGAGAGAGAGAGAGAATGGTGAGGGAGGTAAAATGAAATGAGAAGCAGTGAGAGGAGAAGGGAAGAAGGAATTGGTGAGATGTGTGAGTGAGAGAGTGAAAGTGAGAGGCGGAAAGGGATGGATGGATGCATAGAGAGAGAGAGAGAGAGAGAGAGAGAGAGAGAGAGAGAGAGAGAGAGAGAGAGAGAGAGAGAGAGAGAGAATGAATGTAGGAAAAGAAAGAAAAAAGAGAAGTGCGCGCTTGGTAATGATTTGCGAGAGAGAGAGAGAGAGAGAGAGAGAGAGAGAGAGAGAGAGAGAGAGAGAGAGAGAGAGAGAGAGAGAGATTGGAGGGTGGGGGGTGGAATGACATGCAAAAGAAGACACACACACACACACACACACACACACACACACACACACACACACACACACACACACACACACACACACACACACACACACACACACACACACACACACACAAAGGAGAGGCGAGCCAGGAGCATTGAAGTGGACGCCTTTACAAATATTTCACGGTATTAGGGAAACATATCCGTGATTATCAACCGTAACGAAACCGGATCCAAAAAATCGAAGCGTGGGGTATGGCGGGGGTCGTGTCGGCTTGCAGAAGTAGGTCAGGACGGAGGAGGAGGAGGAGGAGGAGAAGGAGGACAATGGATGAAGAGAACCAGAGAGAGAGAGAGAGAGAGAGAGAGAGAGGACGAAGATGAGCATGACAAGGACAAGGAGAAAAAGAAAACGAGAAAAAGAAGAGAGAAAGTGCACAAGCAAAAACAGTAACAAGACGAAGACGAAAGAAGAGGAGGAGGAGGAGGAGGAGGAGAGAGACGCGGACAAGGAACATGAAGGAATGAAAGAAGAGGGACAGGAAGCGGAGGAAGACGAGAACAAGGACAAGAACAAAGAGGAAGAGGAGGAGGAAAAGAAGGAGGAGGAGGAAGAAGAAGAAGAAGAAGAAGAAGAAGAAGAAGAAGAAGAGGAGAAGAAGAAGAAGAAGAAGAAGAAGAAGAAGAAGAAGAAGAAGAAGAAGAAGAAGAAGAAGAAGAAGAGGAGGAGGAGGAGGAAGAGGAAAGCAAGAAAAGAACAAAGGTGAGAGGAATACTGGTTGGAGAAGGACGAGGAGGAGGAGGAACAAGAAGAAGACTTGTCAGGAATCTTACTCCCTTGATAAACTGCAGTGAGGGAGAGAAAGATGTATTGTATCTGTTAGTTGAGAGAGAGAGAGAGAGAGAGAGAGAGAGAGAGAGAGAGAGAGAGAGAGAGAGAGAGAGAGAGAGAGAGAGAGAGAGACCCCTGTACTTGAAGACCAGATAAGACCGAGACTCCTTAGGCTGTAATTTAAATTCTCTCTCTCTCTCTCTCTCTCTCTCTCTCTCTCTCTCTCTCTCTCTCTCTCTCTCTCTCTCTCTCTCTCTCTCTCTCTCTCTCTCTCTCATTCCCTTCTTTACTCCTCCTTACCATAGTCTCTTCTCCTTCATCCTCCTGCTGTTTCCTTCCCCTTCCTCGCCTCCCCTGTTCCCTCCGTGCCCCAGAGGAAGCTGAGTGGCCGGCAAACAATATTCTCTCCCCCTGGACACCCCGCCGCGGGA
>NC_087157.1:26013115-26020615 GCF_035594125.1 Scylla paramamosain
TGTGTGTGTGTGTGTGTGTGTGTGTTTGGAGGCAGCCTGTGCTACTGCGAGGCCTGAGGGCGCCTTCTTATACTGTGCCGCTGTCCACCGCTGCTGTCAGGCTGTTTGAAAATGCCGTCCCTGGCTGTTCCTGCTGGCGCTGCTCCTGTGTCTGGCCCAGCTTGCTTTCGGTGGTACTTTGTGAGCCGCTTTGTCTCCAGATGCACCTTTTATCTGGCTGTGTTGGCAAAGGAGTCTCCTCGCAGCGCCCCTCCCTCTGTTCCCCCTCCATCCCAGCCCACCCCCTCCCTTACCCTTCTCTCCCATCCCATCCCCCCGCAGGCCGCCCAGAACGCCGCCGCTGCGAGAGGATAGAGGAGAGGAGGCCGCCCGTGTAATAATATAGATTTTGCGTGGGGAGGAAAAGTCCAGTTTGTTTTAAATTTTCAGGGAAAGTTCGGCTAACAATATTTCTTTTTTTCCGTCCTAAACCCTTAGTCGCTCTCTCTCTCTCTCTCTCTCTCTCTCTCTCTCTCTCTCTCTCTCTCTCTCTCTCTCTCTCTCTCTCTCTCTCTCTCTCTCTCTCTCTCTCTCTCTCTCTCTCTCTCTACTCCGCTTTGCTTTTGTTGAAATAATAGTCGGCAGTAAATGTGTGTCATGTTGCAACACCATTTTGTTGTATCTGTTTGGCAGCCTTGTTTGTTCAGCCTGATGGTGGCGTGCTCAGTCAAGGCAATTACTCGTGCTTTCTGCAAAGAAAATATATTTTAGGGTAACTACTGAGCGTGCTGGGGTTAAACAGTGAGTATGTAGTATTTCCTTGCTTTGTGTGTGTGTGTGTGTGTGTGTGTGTGAGTGTGTGGTTGAGTGGGAAGTGTTTGAAATGTACGTAGAATTGTTTGAATGCTGTATGTGGATGTGATAAGCACTCCACATATGCCACGCACACATACGAAGTAGCAGCGGAAGGGAGACAGTGAGTGCCGCAAAGATACCAGGCCACTATTCTTTAACGTTTCAGCGTCATACCTCGACAACTTTTGGCAGACTGTGATGGAAGTTACTGTGGTCTGCAAGGGTGTTTTCATAATTGAATAATAGTCTAACAAGGATTATGCATTACCAGCGGATAAAACAACCAGGAGAACCCGATTAATCATCTGTATGGCCCCTAGAAATATAGCAAGACCTCAAAATCGTTTCGAAATACGAGGCCAGGAGTATTTGGTGCAGCTTTCATCCATTGGTTCTTCCTCCACTAACCAGGTCATGAGGAGACGCGCCGAATGAAAAAGAAAATATTCCATTGTGCCTCCCGTGGTATGTAAACATCACCGCTCCCCGTCGCCTCCTTCAGCCTCTTCCAGTGGGGTGTGCATTGTCTCCGCCGCCACTCTGCCCCCGCCTAGCCCCGCCTTGCTTCTGCCTTGCTCCCGCCCTGCCCCGCCCTTCTCCCGCCGCCGTCACTGCGCTGGGACGGGTAAAGCCTCCCCACATCAGCGCTCAACTCCTCGCCCCTACGACCATCAGTCTTCATATTAAGCGATGAAATGAGGGAATATTTGACCGTTTTTAGTAATTTTAACTTGGAATTGCTCCCGTTCATGCCTCAATTCCTCTTAGTGGGAAATGTAATAAGTGTAATTTCCTTGTTTGGATTGGTAGGTCAGTAATTTTCCCGGGTCTACAAGAAGGGTTTTAGTTTGGGCTTGATTATGATTCTTGCTGCGTTTGAGGGAAAAGAATGACATAAATGGGAACAATACTTATTCTTTGTTGCGCGGGAATATAGAGAGCGCCGGCCAAAGTTTTCCCCTCGCTGCCGGCTTACCTGCCAGGGAAGGAGGGGAGGCGAAGGACCCTCACTGCGCACGCGGCCACGCACAGAGAGAGAGAGAGAGAGAGAGAGAGAGAGAGAGAGAGAGAGAGAGAGAGAGAGAGAGAGAGAGAGAGAGAGAGACTGTATTTTAACAACGAACATATGATCGTATAAACACAACGAAAGATGAACACACAAACTATAGTAACACACACAGACCTACGACAAACACACACACACACACACACACACACACACACACACACACACACACACACACACACACACACACACACACACACACACACACACACACACACACACACACAAAGAGACGGGACAGACGTACAGACAGGCGCGGTCTCCCCAAGTCGAAACAAAGACAGGAATCGCGAGAAGCTTTTAAAAGATAAACATCCCTTGTGTTTGGGGAGGGCGAGTCAAGTGCACTATGGCTCCCCCGGCCGAGTGAAGTTAAAGTTTGTTGAGCCGCTAGAGAGAAAAGATCAACGTTTGTCTCGAATAGAGGATAGGAAGGAAGAGAAACGGGGCCAGGGGTACGGAGAGAGAGAGAGAGAGAGAGAGAGAGAGAGAGAGAGAGAGAGAGAGAGAGAGAGAGAGAGAGAGAGAGAGAGAGAGAGAGAGAGACATGGGTGCTATACAAGTTAACAGACAAAACTGTGCAGAGAAAAGAAAAAAAAACAATAGAGAAAGAACATAGAACTTTGTATAAAAATAAACAGGGATTGACAGACATAGACAGACAACTATTACTGATAGAGAGACGGGCAGACAATGAGAAAGACTGACAAACAAGAACATAATAGACAACAGACAGACGAACGGGCAGAAAAAGCAACAGACAGGCAGAATAAAAAGAGACAAATACAGACAAAAAAAGAAAGCCAGGCAAATAGAAAAGGAAAATGAAAGAAAATAGACAAAGACAAACAAACAAACAAACAGAAGGAAAATTAACAGAAGTAAACAGATGGTGAAATAAAAAAAAGTTATATATTTTTTTTGTACATTAACTTTTTATCTTTTTTTCTATTTTATTCTTTTCTTTGCTTCCAGGAATCTTTCTCCTTCACTATTAATACGGATTTTAGTTGTGTTTTCCTTTGTTAGTTTTAGGTAGTTCTCTCTCTCTCTCTCTCTCTCTCTCTCTCTCTCTCTCTCTCTCTCTCTCTCTCTCTCTCTCTCTCTCTCTCTCTCTCTCTCTCTCTCTCTCTCTCTCTCTCTCTCTCTCTCTCTCTCTCTCTCTCTCTCTCTCTTATGGGCCAACAATTCATTCTCTTTGTCTTTTTTTTTTTTTTTTTCAAGTTTTGACGTGCAACTTAGTTTTATGAATTACTATGAAGGATATTGATATTTGGCGTCGCGAGAGTTGAAATTACTAGGGATTGTGTTTTTAGGAGTGACTATGTACCAATTTTTTTTTCTTCTTTTTTTTGTCATCGTTGTTGTTGTTGTTGTCCTCCTCGTTCTCCTCTTCTCTCTTTTTTCCTCCTCCTCCTCCTCCTCCTCCTCCTCCTCCTCCTCCTCCTCCTCACCTTCTTTACCATCCTACCTCCCCTACTTTAGATCTGATAGTGTAGCTTATCACGAACACTATCACAAGGGTCAACAGGTCTATTGCTGCTTGTTTTTACCTTCCCTCCTCCTCCTCCTCCTCCTCCTCCTCCTCCTCCTCTCTCCTCTTCTCTCTTCCCCCTGATCCCGGGACTCGCTGCTCCTCCCGCGGGTCACCTTCAGAATTAACAAATAATCAACAATTCCCGCTGATTGAGGCAGCCATCAGTCATTCATTACGGCCCAGCGGCGGCGGGGTATCAATGGCTTTATAATGAGACGGGTCGATCTGATGCACGCCCGCCCGCCGCCCTCACCCCTGCCTCGCCTCTGCTTCAGCCCTGCCTTACCTCTGCTCAGACATACTCGCTCATCTCATCCCTACCTCACCCCTGTCTCGTATATGTTTAACCCTGTCTCATCTCTGTCTTATAATGTTTTACCTCCATCTTACCCTTTTCTCATATTTGTCTCACCCCTGCCTCACCTGTGCTTCATCTCTCTCTCTTATCTTTTTCATCTCTGCCTTACCCTTGTCTCTCCCTCGTCTCGTTCTTGCCTCACCTCCGTCTCACCCCTGTCCCACACTCTGCTTAGATCCATCCACTCACCTCAGTCACCACCTCTCTTCTGCCTCACTAATTCACCGCACATTATCCACTGTTCCTGCCTCACCCCTGCCTTATCCTTACTGCATGTACCCACCCACACTTCTCAACACCCCTGCCACTACTACCCTTGCTCTCCACTACTAATGTCAACGATGATCCCAACATGTCCCTTCCACTTTATGATTCCTTTCTCTCCTACTTATATTTTACTTGTTTCATCCTCGTGTCTTACTCCTTATTCATTGTTCCTTCTTTTCTTCCTGCCTCAGATCCTGTCAAACCCTTTTCGTGTCCCTCTCTGACTCTTCTCTCTTCTGCTTATTTCCCTGTCTTCTTTTTCAAATTTAATACTGGTTTCTTCCTCTTCTAGTGATAAATTGAAACAAACTCTTATGGTTACATCTGCTATGCTTTTTTTTTTCTTATTTTATTTGTTTAGAGGCGATAGTGAGGTCATAGCTATCCTTCGTTTTCTTTTGCCTCACTGACTGCCTTATCCATGCTAACCCTGTCCTGTGCTGTTATTCCCCTGTCGGTCTCACTTTTCCTCTTCCTCCTCCTCCTCCTCAGTCATCGCTTCTCAGATAAAACTAAGGTCCATCATTAATTACTTTTATGTAAGTATTATTTCGCCTGCCCCAACACACAGGACAGGCGCGAGGAGTGTAAAGAGCGATGTGTTCATGAGGAGACTGAAGAGGTGACGCTCACAAATGGCACGAGTGTGTGTGTCTTACTTGAGCCACACTTAAGAGGCATGTGTGTGTTATTCTCTCAGTCTCTTCCCTCCTTCGTATTCTCCTCTTTACCCACCACTTCCTTTCTTGGTCTCGCCTCGTCCCTATCCTCATCCTCACCACGCTGCCACCACCGCCTCTAATGTTCCTCACTTAACTCTAGATTTGGGCTTGTACGTGTCATTCTCTCTCTCTCTCTCTCTCTCTCTCTCTCTCTCTCTCTCTCTCTCTCTCTCTCTCTCTCTCTCTCTCTCTCTCTCTCTCTCTCTCTCTCTCTCTCTCTCTCTCTCTCTCTCTCTCTCTCTCTCCTTTCACGTGCGCGGATACTGAGGACACCAACCCTCACTAAGAGCAGATGTCCCAGAAGGAAAAAAGGTCATCACCTCCACCTTTGTTTCGCTTCCATTTTACCTCTCGAAAAAGAAAAAAAGATATTCGGACCCAAAAAGTCAGTGGGGCTGGCAGACGTGAACCTGTGACTCCGTGACTCCGCGCTGCCGCCGCCGCTGTAGAGCCGAGAATCCCCGAGCCCTACACCAAGGTATGGCTGAAAAATTGTACAACTTTTAAAAGGCTTTACCAATCTCGCATATTCCTTTACTGCTGCACGTATTTTTGTGTTTCGCTTTATTCAGTATTGTTATTGGCAGACACTCGTTATGCTTCGCCGGGCAGCCTCGGGAGCAGCGACAAGCAAACAACTTGCTTTTAAACAACACACACACACACACACACACACACACACACACACACACACACACACACACACACACACACACACACACACACACACACACACACACACAGATTTAGACAATAGGTGAATAAACACACGAAGCAAATTTTAGTTATGAATAGAATTTGGGTCACCAGGTGTTAGCACCATCACCTACAAAGTCTTACCCATACACCCGGCGGCGCCCCTGTCAGTGCCTCTATAACCCTACAAGGCGAGAAGGGACATGAGGCACCGTGCTGGACTATGAGGGAGAGTCACTGTATAGGGCTTTATTCTGAAACACCTGCGCCGCACCTCCACTATTTTCAAAAGACCCTCGTTGAAGCCACACTGGTTTTTAAGGCTGTTTGTACGTTTCTGACGATAGATTAACAAGATTTCTACATTATCACAAAGAGAAACGGTCTTGAGAACCCGGCTAATCACGTATGTGGCATTTGAAAATAGTCGTGATGAGGAAAGCAAAGCGTTTCTGAATACTGGTCATACTCGTACCCGTGGAAACTTTGTTCTTGTCACCGTACAGCGACTCTGCTACACTTTACTGCGCAGGGGAATCATGGAGGCTCGGGAGGAGGGTCAGATTTACAGGACTTGTCTGGAGCACTCGATGGGTTACGGGAGCATTGCCTTGAATTGTCGAGGGTAACGCGCTCCTCGGGTGTCCTGTAGTGGCTCTCCCGCTGTCAGGATCTTGTAGCGACATGTGCTGTGATCCTGAAGCCACATGGGAACATGGGAGCGCTACAGAGGCGGGCGAGAGATGCAAGGCGCTACTAGGAAAGAGAATGGAAGAATGGAGGAGGAATAAAAGGAAAGACTGTGAAGAAAACGCATGAGAAAGAAAGAAAGGATTGGTATTCTCTCTCTCTCTCTCTCTCTCTCTCTCTCTCTCTCTCTCTCTCTCTCTCTCTCTCTCTCTCTCTCTCTCTCTCTCTCTCTCTCTCTCTCTCTCTCTCTCTCTCTATTTTATCCTTTCCTTTTTCTTCCTCATTCTCACTTCGCTGATTTACCTACGTGTTGTTGTGTTTCCCTGCATTTCTCCACGTTTTATTGTTCTCTTAAGTATTATTGGTATTGTTTTAGGTGTTTGTGTCACGTGGGTTAGTGAGGGAGAGGGAGTGGGAGAGGGACGGGCGTGTTCATGGATGTGTTGTTGTTCTGTTGTTGTTTTGCTGCTGTGAGGGTATTGCCGATGTTGTGTAGCGTGGAAATGTCGTTGTTTGTGGCGCTGCGTCATGGTGGGTGAGGAAGGCGTCGTAAGGGGTGAGGGGTGATGTGTGCGGGAGCAGGATGAAGGCCTATAGATGATGGGGTGAGAGACAAGGAATGAAGGCTGACAGGTAGGAGATGAATGACGAGTGAGAGAAACAGGTCCCCGGATGACACGAAGAAAAAGGGGTTACGGATGACGAGCAAGATATGAAGAGTGAAGGAGAACGAAGAAGAGACGAGGAGTTTCGAGTGAAGGCCAATGGATGACGTATAAGATGAGGTGGAAGACGTGACAAGTGGCGGCTGATACCATAAAGGATGACAGATGACGGATGAGGGACGGCGAGTGAGGGATGAAAGATCAAGAGAGAAGGGTGACGGGCTGACGGATGAAGGACTAAGAGAGAAGGATGACGGGTTGACAGGATGATGGTTGAGAAATGACAGATGACAGACAGTGGGTGAGGATTAAGGAGTGAGGACGAGGAAATGACAGCTTATGAAGGAGACAGACAGACAGACAGACGCAGGGATACAATGAGGCCTGACATGAGCCACACCTCTATATTTTAATTTGCATGCCATGAATAAAGTTCGGGACTGCGCTGCCGCCATTGTGGTCGCGCAAGTTGTGTGTGTGTGTGTGCGTGTGTGTGTATGTCTGTGTGTCATCAGGGAATGCGTGGCTTGCTTACTGTGGTGGTGATGGTCGTGGTGACTGTAACCTGACCTGAGTGCGTGGCCTGCTTACTGTTGTTGTTGCTGGTAGTGTTGGTGGTGGTGGTGATGGTGGTGGTGACTGCAACCTGACTGACATAGCATAGC
>NC_087157.1:26025615-26038115 GCF_035594125.1 Scylla paramamosain
TAGAAAAAACAAATAGGAAAATCGTAAGGGAAACGTAAGGATATAAGGGAGCAAAAAAAAAAAAAAATGAAAGAAAGAGGAGAGGAGACAATTATAACAGACATGAAAAATAAAAAAGAAAAAAGACAGGTAAAGGAAACGGAGAGAAATGAGGTAGCGAAGAGAGAGAATAAAGAGAAAGAGAGACAGACAATAAAGAAGGGAGAGGAGACAATTTTGTAATACACACACACACACACACACACACACACACACACACACACACACACACACACACACACACACACACACACACACACACACACAGAGAGAGAGAGAGAGAGAGAGAGAGAATAGGTAAAAAAAAAAGTTAAGTAGATCGTAACGAGAATGGAAAATAGAGAAATGAAGCATGGAAGAGAGATGAGAGAAAATAAAGAAGGAAAAAGAAAAGGAGACAACTTTAAAACAGAGAAAGAGAGAGGAAAAGGTAAAAAAAAAAATAAGACACATAGGTAAAGGAAACGGAGAGAGATGACGTAGCGAAAAGAGGGAAGAGACAGAGAGCAAGGAAGGAGAGTAGGAAGGGGCGCAGGGAGGAGGCGGCGACGGAGGAAGAGGAGGAGGAGGACGACGGGCAGGAGGGGGGTAAGGAAGGAATCCACACCGTTAATGGACGCGGCGCCCCAAGAACAAGGGCGCTCCCGGATTTTATACTGGTGATATTTATGGCTTGAGAGTAATTTGTCATCTTTTTTATTATTATTACCGGAGGAGGGAAGGAAATAGAGTGCGGCAGGAAAAATTGATCGCTTTATATACGAAGAAGAAAGGAGTTTACTACGCTCAGAAGTGAATTGCAGTAGCGGGTAAGATTAAAGCGAGGAGTGAGGCAGGAACGGACGCAGGGAGGCATGGGAGGGAAGGGAAGGAAGGAAGGAAACAGGGAATTAATGATAATGAGCAAGATTACATGATTTATTAAAACGACCAAGAAGAAAAGGAGTATAAACTAATTAAGAAAGCTGAGGGAGGGAAGGAAAACTGTGATAGTGGTAGGGATGGAAAGGAGAAAGGATGGATTCGAGAAGAGAAAAATAAGAACATAAGAGCATAAGAAAATAAGGGAAGCTGCAAGAAGCCATCAGGCCTACACGTGGAAGTCCCTGTATAAAAAAAAATAAATCAATAAATAAGTATAAACAGATAAAGATAAAGAATGGAGACAGAAAAGGGAAAAAAATATAACAAATAAAATGAAAAAAAAAATCGAACGAAGAAAAATCTTAAAATATTGAAATAGAGATAATAATAAAAAAAAAAAAACAGAAAAAGGAAAACTATAAACAGATAAAGATAAAACAAGAAATCGAAGGAAGAAAAATATAACAGATTAAGAACAAGAATATTAAATGATACCAAAAAGGATGAAGAAAAAAAAAAGACAATGAAATCTAGGAGACAGAAAAAGGGAAGCAGCGAGAATTAGAATTTTTTTTTTTTTTTTCACGTGAAGTATTGAGAGTCAGTAGAGAGTTTATATTGGGAGGAAAATACTTAACTTTTTTTTTAAGGGCGGTGGAAAAAATAGGCGGAGGAGAGTTTCGGAAAGTTAAGCAGGTAGCAAATTGGGGCCGCTAGTTGAATTGTTTGGGGAAATTTAAACGAACCCACTTGGAAGTACCATTATTAGGAAGAAAGGGGGAAAATTGTGGGGAAAAAAAAAAGATGAGGGGAGGCAGAGAAGATAGGGGGACAGGTATTTGTTTTTTTTTTTTTCTTTTCTTTTCTTTTCTTCGTCTTGTCTTTCTTGCTTGTATAATTATTGGGAAGGGATGGTTTGTGTGCGTGTTTTTATTCTTTCGTGGTTCTTTGTTGTTGTTGTTGTTGTTGTTGTTGTTGTTGTTGTTCTCTATTTTGTTCTTGTTCTTGTTCACGTTCTTATTATTATTCTTCTTCTTCTTCTTCTTCTTCTTCTTCTTCTTCTTCTTCTTCTTCTTCTTCTTCTTCTTCTTCTTCTTCTTCTTCTTCTTCTTCTTCTTCTTCTTCTTCTTCTTCTTCCTCATATTATTTTACTTGTAAGCCTGATGAGCAACTCAGGGAAGCTTGCCAACACACACACACACACACACACACACACACACACACACACACACACACACACACACACACACACACACACACACACACACACACACACACACACACACACACATCCCAGACAATTAACGTTTGTGTCTCTTCCCAACACTGGTGAATATTACAAAACTTTCTTCATCAGAAAAAATCACACACACACACACACACACACACACACACACACACACACACACACACACACACACACACACACACACACACACACACACACACATACGGATATAGGCACAGGAGGAGGAGGAGGAGGAGGAAAAGTACGAGAATAAAGTAAACTGAAAACGGATTGGAGGAAGGGAAAGAGGAGGAGGAGGAGGAGGAGGAAAAAGAAGAAGAGGAGGAGGAGAAGAAAAAAAGAAAAACAATACGACAACGACAAAAAAAAATAGAATCAACAGAAATCAAGGAAAAAAAAGGAAAACAGTCACCTCAGCATTGTTTTCCTTCACCTCAGCATTGTTTTCCCGTCAATAATAACCTTAACGTAATGGAATCTTTATGGAGGTGATTCATGCTTAGAAGAAACGACCCGTAACCCCATTGGAGGCTTCTTCGGCCTTCCTGCAACTTCCTTAGACGCCTCGAGAGCCCTGTAGGTTACTTTGTGCTTGTTTGGCCCTCCCCAGTGTTATTTTGGTCTTCTTTTGTGTTTCTTTGTGATGGAGTTTTTTTTTTTTTGGGGGGGAGGGGTCTTTGTTTTTTCGTTATACTTTCTTAGGCTTCTATGGGCTTTTTGGGGTCTTTTAGGGTGGGGGATCTCTTCGGCTCCTCTGGTCTCCTTTTGTCTTCCTTTGGGCTTCGTTAGGCTTCCTTCTTTAAACTTTTCTGGATTTCTTTAGGCTTCCTCCTTTAGACCTTCCAGGATTTTTTGGGGGGCTTCCGTAGATTTTTCAGAGCTTTTTCTGGTCTTTCTTTTTTTGGTCTTTGGCCTTCCTAGAGATTTGTTTGGTCTGTTTTTTTTAGACTTTTCTTTGGCTGTTTTTTTCTTCATGTTCTTACTTCTTTGTAGGATTTTCTTAGACATCCTCGGGAGATTTCTTGGGTTATTCTGGGCTTGTCTGGGCGTCGTGGTACAGTGGGCGTGTTTGTCTCCTTTCCATCAAGTAATTTTTGTTGACCGCCCTCCCGCCAGCTCCTGTTTGCCCCGCTCCCCGCAGCCCGGCGTCCCTAAGTGGCAGTAAACACAACGTCCCCTCCTGAGGATTGAGGGAAGATGGGGAAGGAAGGGCAGTGTGTGCTTGAGAGAGAGAGAGAGAGAGAGAGAGAGAGAGAGAGAGAGAGAGAGAGAGAGAGAGAGAGAGAGAGAGAGAGAAGAAGAAGAAGAAGAAGAAAAATATTAAAAGAAGTGCAGGAAGAGGAGAACGAAGGATGCACACACAAACACACACACACACACACACACACACACACACACACACACACACACACACACACACACACACACACACACACACACACACACACACACACACACACACACACACACACACAAGACTATATCATCAAAACACGTGCGTAGGAATGATAATTATGTGTCCGGTGGTGAAATGGAATGGAATGAGGCGTTCAGAGAGAGAGAGAGAGAGAGAGAGAGAGAGAGAGAGAGAGAGAGAGAGAGAGAGAGAGAGAGAGAGCGTCTTTAATAAGGTTTTCTGACTTGATCTGTCAGGGCGACGTGCAGTGAACTGTTGTGTTATTGCATCTCTCTCTCTCTCTCTCTCTCTCTCTCTCTCTCTCTCTCTCTCTCTCTCTCTCTCTCTCTCTCTCTCTCTCTCTCTCTGAAGTAAGTGTGCAGGAAGGCTGAGTCCTCTCCCGTGTCATTTTATCTTTGGGAGAGGCGTGATCCCTCTTGAATCTCTCCTTGGCGGGGAGGTGAGAGGCGGGGAGCCAGTGTGTTGTTCTGGCGCATGTAAAGTGTCTGTGTTGTTGCTACTGCTGTTCGTATTGCTACTAGATCTGGTTCTTGCTTTTTTTTTTTCTTTCTTTCTTGTTTGTTTGTTTTTTGTTTTTTTTTTGCTTCTTTTCCTTTTCCAACACTAAAAGAAAAGTAGATGAAAATATACTGAAAATAAAATAAGACTTAAGCGAACACAAAGAAAATTAAAAACGATAAAAGTGCCAAAAAAATCTTTGATAACAAATACCCCCAAAAAAAACAAGCCACAAGAAAATCAAGCAATAAGCCGCACAACCTTTACAAACCACCAGAATGAAGAGAAGATTACAGCAGTTGAGACCAGACCAGAGGAAACGAGGAAGCTGAACAGTAGACGAGGATAGAGACGGCGGAAGACGGAATGAGACAGGCAGACAAGGCAAAAGCAGGACGAAGACTCGAGGACAGAGAGAGACAAGCAGACAGGCAGGCAGGAACAGGACGGAGAGACGAGGAAGACGGAATGAGACAGGCAAGGCGAGGCAGACAGACAGACAGACAAGACCAGGATGAAGAGGCAAAGCAAGCAGGCAAGGCGAGGCAGGATAAGACAGGGCAGGGACAGGCAGGAGTAGCAGCGTGAGCCAGCCAGGAGAGGCAGACCGACCCTCGCAGTTTCGCCTGGGCTCATTCTGCTCCGCTGCCTCAACGCGACTGTACCAGAGGAAGACTTTCCCAGCAGAGCGACGCTGGCGGAACCGTGGAACCGAGGTGCTGATTAATTTCTGGACCAGTGAACCGCGACGGAGACAGACGGAGAGAGAGAGAGAGAGAGAGAGAGAGAGAGAGAGAGAGAGAGAGAGAGAGAGAGAGAGAGAGAGAGAGAGAGAGAGACGATGATAATGAAGATGGGGTTTAAAGTAAAGGCTTAAATCTTCTCCATGTAATGTCGTTAAATACTTTTTTTCTTCTCTATTTTTTTTTCGAGAAAATCTATATCTCTACTTAAATCATAAATCTGACTTTCCTTGTGAAACTTGGTACAAATAGCTGAGGTGAAGGTGAAGGAGGAGGAGGAGGAGAACAAGAACAAGAACAAGAAGAAAAAAAAAGTAAGGCGAGTAGAAGAAAAGATAGTGAAGAGAAAGAAGAAAGTGAAAGATAACGAAGAAAAAAAAACATAACAAAAACAAAATAAAAAGAGAACTATACCGGTAGGAGGAGGAGAAATAGTAGGTAAAATGAAGAAAAACAAAAGAAAAAAGACCAAGAAATATAAAATCCTTCTCACATAACGTATAAACACAATGGAGAGAGAGAGAGAGAGAGAGAGAGAGAGAGAGAGAGAGAGAGAGAGAGAGAGAGAGAGAGAGAGAGAGAGAGAGAGGTCCAATTTGTCGCTCCCTCTGGACAGGTACAAGACGGTAATTATGCCGCGTGATATGCCGACTCGAGGCAGAAATGTCGGGAAGCAGCACTTTTTGGCGCCGAGATTCCCCGATGAAAGTTGAAAATCAAAGTTTAATGAGGAAATAGTGACAGAAGAAGAAGGCGCAGGAGAAGGAGGAAGAGGAGGAGGAGGGAGGGAGGAAAGAAGAAAATAATAGAAGAGTGCGTTGTTGACAGGAAGGAGGTGAAGGAGGAGAAGGAGGAGGAGGAAGAGGGGAGGGAGATGTTGCGCTTGAGACGAAAGGAGAGAGAGAGAGAGAGAGAGAGAGAGAGAGAGAGAGAGAGAGAGAGAGAGAGAGAGAGAGAGAGAGAGAGAGAGAGATACAAACAGAAACACCAGGATTCTTTTCCAAGGCCACAAAAATCATTAGTCCGGTTTTCTATGAATGTTTTTTTCTCATTGGCTGCTTAGAATCCACGCTAAACCATCACTAGAATCATGAAAGCACTCTTGAGAACACCAATTACTTACACTAGAACCTGTTGAATTATACTCGTGATTAAACACTGAAATATATAAGTTCACGGTTACTATATAAACATAGACACAGAAATTGAGATAAATACAGGAAGAGAAATCGTGGATGAGTAGAGACGAAGGAGTGAAAAAATAGACGTAAAATAGAGTTACGGAAGGAAAGACAGATGCGGGAGGAGGAGAAGGAATGATAGCATGGAAAGGAATGCAGGAGAAAGGGAAAAGAAGGAAAAGAGTGAGGGAAGTGGATATTAAGGGAAGTGATGGGGGTGGGGAGTGCAATGATGGAAGGGTGAATACAAAGGCTCGCTGGAACACATATATAAAAAAGTTATACTATATGAGGGAAGGGGCGATGACGAAGAGGGAAATAAAAGGGAACATACACGCGAATTAAATACTTCCCCTGCTTTAGTTTCATGATTGTAAAGCTGAAATACGTATGATAAAAATGAATGCATGTACGAGTATGTATGTATATTTTGTATGTATATTTGTGTATAAACGGGTGTGTGTGTGTGTGTGTGTGTGTGTGTGTGTGTGTGTGTGTGTGAGAGAGAAATGCAAGGGAATATTAACCTCTCTATGAACTGTGAAAAAATAGTCTGTATGGAAAATTAAACTATGAATAAACTTTGGAAAAATGACCGAGTGATGATAACGTGAATAATAGAAAATATATATAGAGGCCAAATTTACGTGAACAGTGAGTGTACAGGTTTGACATGAAAACAATGGATGAAAGTGTGAATTGCATAATATTGGTAGAATAATATAATACTGAATAAAAATTTACTTCCTTTTTTATATTGATGTAAGAAAGGATGAACATGACTAACAAGATGATGCATGAAAAGGAAGAGGAGGAGGAGGTGCGGAAGGAGGAGAGACAGTAGAAAAAAAGAAGGAAACTTATTGGATGAATAAAAGAAAAGAGCAGTAACAACAACAACAACAACAACAACAATAACAACAATAATGATACATGGAGTGGGCTGAGTTCAAAAAAATTTAAAAAATGAAAAATAATAATAACAAAAAAACAACAACATAACAATACTTTTATCAATAAGAGAAAATGGGCACAACATTTTTACATGGAACAAAAAGCTAAAAAAAAAAAAAAAAAAGAAAGAAAAAAATGAAGAGAAGAAAATATGAAAATAAACTTTTGTCTGGAAGTGCATACAAGGATTTCCTAACACACACACACACACACACACACACACACACACACACACACACACACACACACACACACACACACACACACACACACACACACACACACACACACACACACACACACACACACACACACGTACACACACAAATAAAGGTGCACATAGAATATTTAGCCAAAGAAAGGATGGTAGCTAGAGACGGTGGTGGTGGTGGTGGTGGTGGTGGTGGTGGTAGTAGTGGTGGTCACGGCAGACAACTGGGAGGAACGTGACACGAGCCGGGAAGGGCGGCTAATTTGGGGCCAAGAAGCAAGGGAGCGGCGGGCCAGGGTGACGGGCGGAACGTTAGTGGCCTTAGTAGTGGCGGTGGTGGTGGTGATGATGGTGGTGGTGGTGGAGGTGGTGGTGAGGCGAGGAGGACGAGGCGAAGCGAAGAGGAGAAGGAGGAAGGTAAAGAGAAGGATAAGGACAGCAAAGATTAAAAGAGAAAAAAAATCGAAACAAAGAGAGAGAGAGAGAGAGAGAGAGAGAGAGAGAGAGAGAGAGAGAGAGAGAGAGAGAGAGAGAGAGAGAGTGATGATGGGCTGCGGGGGACATTTGGCATCACCTGCCCTCCGGTTGTCGAGGCGCCGCGAAGGACTGAGTGGCGGAAGTCTGAACTGCTGTGTGAGGCGACTTGTACTTACGTTGCGTGAGAAAAATGTAAGAAAGGCTTGCTGGGAAGGGAAGTGAGCGTTAGGAGAAATTGAAGTTGATGAAGTAAAGCATGTGGGATGAAGGGAATGGAAGGGAAAACGTGAATTGATACGAAGGAATAGGAAACAAGAAGGTGAATGGATGAAAGGAATAGAAGATGGAGGAAATTACGAGGAATAAAATACGAGAAGAGGACGAGGCGAAGCGAAGAGAGGAAGAAGGAAGATAAAATAGAAATAGAAAGGTACAACAAATAGAAGAATAAGCCTAGACGCGAGACATACGAATATATCAAAACAGTACACTAGTAACACGTAACAAAATAACACCAAACACTTCCAGTATTGCAACTTGCACTTCACAACACAACCATGCCTTCTCCACCTAAACACTGAGATACTAAGCTTTACCACTCACATCAACTCCTCTCCTTATTTCTTCCCCCAGACACTGAGATATTTAAGAACTGACCCGAGGCTTCACCATGCATATAAACTCATTTCCCTTCCTAAAAAATGGTGATAGACCCAAAAATAAGCGACCTCGCCATGATCACACGAACCAGACGAGACTCTCCCTAGCACCAGCCGTCCACACACACAGCCAGCCAGTCCCAGAAACCTTCCCTTCGTCCCTCCCTCCCTCCCCTCTCTCTCTCCCTCCTTCCCTCCTCCAACACGCACACTTGGCGATTGTTTCTTCCGTCTTGGCTGCGAGTACTAATTGAATTCCTCCTTCGCCTCGTCTCCCTGGAATGTCATTATCTTCCAATACTTTGAGACGAGGAACTTGAGAAGACTTCACTTGATTCTTTCGTGACGAGGAGTAATTTTTACCTGAGCTACCGCCGCGGGCCAGCCAGGTGACATCCTTAAGGACTTGGAAACTACCTCCGCATTAACTCCTATTACAGTCCTATATGCTTGAAAGGGACCTGATTTTTATTCCTATGGTTATTAGATGTTTTATTTCCCTTTCTCTATATCCTTTGGTCTTATTTCCCCTTCCTTTGAGGGTTTAAAATGATATTAATTGTTATGATGATAAATGTTGGGCAAGATTTCTTTGTCTCTGGTGTGGTGGTGGAAATTAATGTCCCTGTGTTTCTCTTGCAGCAGGTAGGTGTGCGTGGCGTGCCGTGGCGTGGCTGGGTTTGGAGAGGGTGAGTGGGTGAGTGAGACGGACGGTTGTGTGGGGCTTCATTCCTTCCAGATCTGAGGTGAGTTGTTATTTTATTTTATTTATTTATTTTATTTTATTTCGTTTTTTTTATTTTATTTTATTTTATTTTATTTTATTCATTTATTTATTTTTATTTATTTTTTTATTTTTTTATTTTATTTATTTATTTTTTTTTTGTGTTTGTGTGTGTGTTTCTGTTGTGTTTCTCTTACAGTTCATATGCCGGGTTGATAAAGTGTACTTCTCTTCCCTTTTTTTTTTTTTATTTATTGCTTTCATGTTCTGTGCTTTTCTCTATCTTTTGTTTGCCTAGCTTTTCTTGTCTTTTTTTTTTTTTTTTTTTTTACTTTGGGCTTTTCCTGCTTACCCTTTCTGTTTGTTTTACCATTCCCTTTCATGAACTGCATTTCTCTTAATATTTTTAGTTCTGCTGTTTTATCTCATTAATTTTGTTCGTGTTGTTTTTTCCCATGATTTTTGTGCTATGGAGATGCCAGAGGTGGATGGCTTTGTGGTGCATTGCTTGGCTCGCCGCTGGAAAGCTGTGACTTCGAAACCTTGTTGTTTTTCGGCAGGAATAGAGTTGCCACGTGACCCTGAACAGCGCCTTGACCTCTTTGTTTGCGGCGCCATAACTCAGATTTCTAATTTCTTCTATTTTACTGTTATGTTAATGCTTTCTGTTATGTCAATATTTTTCCTGTAGGTTTGTCTATACGGAAGTGGGGCCGGAAAAAAGACGTTACGCATTTATTAAACACAATTTTGGGAGACTTTCCAAAGATTATAGTAATTAAGTCCATCACCATCGTAATTCTCTCTCTCTCTCTCTCTCTCTCTCTCTCTCTCTCTCTCTCTCTCTCTCTCTCTCTCTCTCTCTCTCTGTCTCTGTCTCTGTCTCTCTCCCAGGCAGCATCAATAAAGGTGGTGGTGTGGGTGCAGGTATAAGGCGGGATATTCACTTTAAAAATGCTAATTACTCCTTTGAATTCTACCCTTGGCTCTTTCCCTCATTACTTGCCTGGCTCGCTCATGATCGCCGCGCTCCCTCGCCCGTGAACCAATACCCTGTGCCTTATGAGGGGACGCTGGCTTATGGGGGAAAATATTATGTCAGTAAATTGGTGCTAAGATCCAGTTTTTTGTAGTAATATAGGAGTGATGGGATGATTTTTTTTTCTTTCTTTTTTGGGGGTGGTAATTTTTCTGTTAGTGATAGTGTTTTTCTTTTTAGTCATGCTTTTCTATACACACATTTTTACTTATTTATTTATTTGTTTATTTATTTATTGTTTTCTCTCTGTTTATTTATTTATTTATTTTTGAGGGAGGACTTCTGTAAGTTTGGATTTTTTTATTTATTAGTGTTAGAATTTTTTTTTCTGATCTTGAACAATATAAAATGTTGCTGAAATGTTAGAATGCAATTTATTTTGGGTATGGATTTGTCATGGATCACTTTTTTTTTTTTTTTTTTTTTTTTTTGTGTGTGTGTGTGTGTGTGTGTGTGTGTGTGTGTGTGTGTGTGTGTGTGTGTGTGTGTGTGTGTGTGTGTTGAAAAGATCTTATATAACCTGTAGGGACGACAGAATTTATCTACTATACCTTCCAATACTTTACCACTGTATACGTCATCCATCCATTTCTGCGTATCTTTCTATCAGTCTCTCTCTCTCTCTCTCTCTCTCTCTCTCTCTCTCTCTCTCTCTCTCTCTCTCTCTCTCTCTCTCTCTCTCTCTCTCTCTCTCTCTCTCTCTCTCTCTCTCTCTCTCTCTCTCTCTCTCTCTCTCTCTCTCTCTCTCTCTCTCTCTCTTTTCATACTGGATATTAGTTACACCAAATCCAAGCATCATTCTGCCAATCCTCTCCCGTGATGAAAACCTGATGCTGTGGTGACCGTGTACTGTGGTGCTGTGGGTGCTGCTGCTGCTGTTGCTATTGTTAACCTTTTCACTGCGACACGAAACAATCAGCAGTACCAGCAGCAATGCATGAAGACTTTATAAGCATCTACAAGAAAGTTACCGATGAAAAAGAATACATTTTGCAATTTTCTTCTCTGTTCAAAAATTAGATGTGGCTGTAGAACAAGTAAAGACGTCTCAGAGTGAGTGGTAATTCGGGGAAGGTGTACCAAGTGGCAGTCAAAGGGTTAATAGTGTTGTCCTTCGTGTTGTAGTTGTTGCTCTGATTATTAATGTATGTGATTGTTGTTGGTGTGTTTTTTATCCTAAATAACACGATATGCCCTTCTGTGCTTATTTTTCTCCTTTTCCTAATCGTCAGACTCGTATTGCTCCCTCATATCTTCCTCATTTTCATCTCTCTCTCTCTCTCTCTCTCTCTCTCTCTCTCTCTCTCTCTCTCTCTCTCTCTCTCTCTCTCTCTCTCTCTCTCTCTCTCTCTCTCTCTCTCTCTCTCTCCCCCCATGACCCATTTTACTGTCAAATCACGAATAAAAATTTCCACTCGCTCCTTTGTTCTGATTTTATTCTTTTTATCCATTTTTTCTATTTATTTTTTTTATTTGTTTATTTTTATTTTTTTCAATCCAACGTAGCTTCCTTTATTTTTTTAGTGTCATTTTTTGGTCAAGTCGAGCAAGCAGTTTGTGGAGGTTGACTTGTTTACCGTGCGGTATAACGTGATAAAACAGTGTTCGTTATAGAATTACGGTGTGCTCTCCTCGCTCTCCCTCGGTCAATTCGCTCCACTCGCTCTAATCTCACACACTCGCTCACTCGCCCCCAGATTCCGTAACTTGGTAATGTGCTGGAATCTCTCTCTCTCACTCTCTCTCTCTCTCTCTCTCTCTCTCTCTCTCTCTCTCTCTCTCTCTCTCTCTCTCTCTCTCTCTCTCTCTCTCTCTCTCCATTTTTTCGTGTGTGTGTGTGTGTGTGTGTGTGTGTGTGTGTGTGTGTGTGTGTGTGTGTGTGTGTGTGTGTGTGTGTGTGTGTGTGTGTGTGTGTGTGTGTGTGTGTGTGTGTGTGTGTGTATGTGTACCACTGCTTCTGCTCCGATCCAATTTTATTATCCCTCCACGGAAAGAGAGAGAGAGAGAGAGAGAGAGAGAGAGAGAGAGAGAGAGAGAGAGAGAGAGAGAGAGAAAGCAGGGATTTATGAAATATTTAATAAAAGGGAGGAAGGGAAGCCTCATCAGATTTAAGCACAGATGGGAGGGAGAGGGAAAGGGAGAGAGGGAGGGGTAGGGAGAGGAAGAGGGAGAGGGTGAGAGGGAGGGAATAAAGGGTGAGAGGGAAGAAAGGAAGGAAGGGTGAGAGGGAAGGAAGAGTGAGAGGGAAGGAAGAGTGAGAGGGAAGGAAGGGAGAGAGGGAAGGAAGGGAGAGAGAGAGAGAGAGAGAGAGAGAGAGAGAGAGAGAGAGAGAGAGAGAGAGAGAGAGAGAGAGAGAGAGAGAGAGAGAGAGGAAAAATGTGCAATGTTTGTCTAATTTTGTGAATGTTATTTCGGGTTTATTCTTTCGGACGGATGGACACACAC
>NC_087157.1:26043115-26060615 GCF_035594125.1 Scylla paramamosain
AGAGAGAGAGAGAGAGAGAGAGAGAGAGAGAGAGAGAGAGAGAGAGAGAGAGAGAGAGAGAGAGAGAGAGAGAGAGAGAGAGAGAGAGAGAGAGAGAGAGAGAGAGAGAGAGAGAGAGAGAGAGAGAGAGAGAGAGAGAGAGAAATGCGGAAACTAAAGGGAAGGAGTGAAGGGAGGTAAAAGGAAGGTGATGGAGAGGGGTGAGAAAGGAAGGGGGATGATGGGGAAGGGTGAGGAAGGGGAGGAAATGGGTCTTGATGAGGAATACTTAATTACGCACCTCTTTGAAAACTGGAAGAGAATTTTGGTCTCTCTCTCTCTCTCTCTCTCTCTCTCTCTCTCTCTCTCTCTCTCTCTCTCTCTCTCTCTCTCTCTCTCTCTCTCTCTCTCTCTCTCTCTCTCTCTCTCAGCCCACTATCCCACATCTCGCGGTATAAATTAAATTATTTTTTTTTTTTAATAGCCTCTTTAGGACCAGCAGGTATACAGATGTTTGTTCTTTCCTTGCGTTCCTTTGTGATTCTTTTTTTTTTTTCCCTCATTCTTTACGCACTTTTTCTTCTCGATTAACACGAAGAAGAAGAATAAGAGGGAAGTAATACCAGTAAGATTCTTGAGAAAAAAGGTATATGTATGCACGCATGTTAAGCCATACCAGACACACACACACACACACACACACACACACACACACACACACACACACACACACACACACACACACACACACACACACACACACACACACACACACACACACACCATGGGGAGACAGGCACACGCATCACGGATTTCCTGTTGAGTTTGCTATTGTTGCAAATATTTGGCTTCCTCAGTGTGAGTGTTGGCAGGCAGCTGTGTGACGCCCCCTGTCTGCCCCTTCCAGTGCTGGCAGAGGGCAGAGGGAAGGATGAAATGGGAGAGGGAAATTAGTGGACAGGTTGACGTGGTGATGCATAGAGGAAAAGAGAGAGAGAGAGAGAGAGAGAGAGAGAGAGAGAGAGAGAGAGAGAGAGAGAGAGAGAGAGAGAATAGAAGCGATTAACAAGGGCATGGTATTATAACAGGGTAAACTAGAACTAACTATCTCTGGCAGGGTGGCATCGAAAAACACAGATATACGGGTTTAAGAATGTTCGGAATTGTGCAAAACAGGAGGGTAAGAAACGACAGGGGGAGGTGAATGAGCAGAACATGACAGTGGGAGAAGAGTGGCCTTAAAAATTAAAGGAAGACACGGTTAATGAAAACTTGGTATGATAAAGCACAATTCAGCAGTGTAAGGAATGACGGAGAATGAAAATAAGCAGAACATGACAGGACGGGGAAGAATGAACCGGCAGGGGAAGGAAAAGAGGGAAAAGGAAGAAGCGATAGGAGGAGTGATGGTTGAGGATTAGGAAGGGCAGGATTCTTGCATGGGGGAGGGAAACAAGCAGGAAACAAGAGTAGGGAAGACCAGGTTAGGTTTGCAGGGGAAGGGAAAACTGTAGAGAATAAAGGGAAGAACATATTGTAGAGGGAGGAAATAGCAAAAAGGACAGTAGTGAGAAAGGACATCACGGCAGGAAAAGAAAGAGGGAAAGGGAGGAAGAGGAGGAGGAGGAGAGGGGAGGGTTATGTGAGGTATAGCATAAAGGGGAGGATGATATGGGGGTGAGGGAGGGAAAAAGAGAAATATATAAAGGAAGTGTGTAAGGTTGAGCCCGGAAGCCAAAAGGGAAGTAAGGTTGACAGTCAGTTGACAGGCAGGGAGGAGGGAGGGGAAGAGGAACGGAAAGATACACGGTAGGGAAAGTGAGAGGAGAGAGAGAGAGAGAGAGAGAGAGAGAGAGAGAGAGAGAGAGAGAGAGAGAGAGAGAGAGAGAGAGAGAGAGAGAGAGAGAGAGAAGTAGAAGGGAGGAAATGAGAAGGCTTTAGTTTGACCTTTGAAAAAATATTGTAGGCAAATCAAGAAGAGAAAGAGGGAATGGAAGAGAAGAGAAAGTAAGGATGGAAGAACTGGTTAAAAATGGCTTAGAGGCGAATGAAAGAAGGGTGTCGGTGGGAGAGGCAAAAGTTCTCACAAAGGGAGTGGACCTTTGAAGGCTGAGGGAAGGCAAGGCGCAAAGAAGAGAAAAGTGAGGTTTTAAATAAGCAACAGTAAATGAAAATAAGTAAGAGGGAGAGAGAGAGAGAGAGAGAGAGAGAGAGAGAGAGAGAGAGAGAGAGAGAGAGAGAGAGAGAGAGAGAGAGAATAGCAAAATTAAATAACTCCGAGATAAAAAAAAAAAGAGTAAACACCAGTAAAAGTTGAAATAAAGATAGAGAAAAGTAATGAATATAGAAAAAAAAAAAAATATTTAGTAACAAATTTTAAGACCAATAATATAGAGTGAAGAACAAGTCTATACCACTCTCTCTCTCTCTCTCTCTCTCTCTCTCTCTCTCTCTCTCTCTCTCTCTCTCTCTCTCTCTCTCTCTCTCTCTCTCTCTCTCTCTCTCTCTCTCTCTCTCTCTCCCCCTCCCTCCACCCGCTTCCCCTCCCCTCCCCCTCCCTCCACCCGCTTCCCCTCCCCCTTTCACCCTTTCGTAAACCGCACAACACAATAATGAAAGTTTCAGTACAAAAAAGAGAGAGAGAGAGAGAGAGAGAGAGAGAGAGAGAGAGAGAGAGAGAGAGAGAGAGAGAGAGAGAGAGTATACAATTCGGCATCAAAAGTGCGCCCGCCACCTTCCAGCGCCAGCCCCGCCCCTCCCCCGCCTGTGACACTCTGCCGGGGAAAGAGACATCGCATATCCGCCATCAGGATGTATCTGCATGTGGATCCGGATGTTAAAGGCGGCAAGCTTCCCTTAACGGAGAGGAAACGCTGGAGATAACCGGTGAAAGGAGAAGCAGCAGCAGGAGGAGGAGGAGGAGGAGGAGGAGGAGGAGGAGGTGGAAGAGGAAGGGAGGGGAAGAAGCGTGTTTATAGAATTGGGGATAAAAAAAAGTTTGTGAATAAAATTATGTGGAAAGAATATTATTGATAAATTTTGGGATGAGGGAAGAATGGGAGGGAAGAAAGTGAGCGAAGAGGGAAGAGGCAACAGTTGGATAAGTGTAAGGAATAAGGGAGAGCAAAAATGAAAATTAACAAAAAAAAAAACAACCAAATCAAGGCTTAAGAATGAATTGCGAATGAGAGAGAGAGAGAGAGAGAGAGAGAGAGAGAGAGAGAGAGAGAGAGAGAGAGAGAGAGAGAGAGAGAGAGAGAGAGACTCAATAAAGGAGATGAAAAGACATAGAGTGTGAGAAAGATGCGTGATGGAAGTTGCAAGGAGATGAAGATGGAAACGAGAAAGGGAACAAGGAGGAAAAGATGGAGGAGGAGGAGGAGGAGGAGGAGGAGGAGGAGGAGGAGGAGGAGGAGGAGGAGGAGGAGGGGGGAAAGGTGTATGGAAAAGTGACAGGTGTGTAGAATGACTGGAATAACCTGGAAAGCGTTTAAAGAGAAAGGAGCAAGAGAGAGAGAGAGAGAGAGAGAGAGAGAGAGAGAGAGAGAGAGAGAGAGAGAGAGAGAGAGAGAGAGAGATGGAACTAAACTACCATGGATATAAAAAATGCGAAGAAATGAAAATGTTTTAGATGGGGAATGTTATTGTTGTTGTTGTTGTTGTTGTTGTTGTTGTTGTTGTTGCTCCTTCTTCTTCTTCTTCTTCTTCTTCTTCTTCTTCTTCTTCTTCTTCTTCTTCTTCTTCTTCTTCTTCTTCTTCTTCTTCTTCTTCTTCTTCTTCTTCTCCTTCTCCTCATCATTATTTTCCTTTCACACTCTTCTAACTGATACGTCTCTCTCTCTCTCTCTCTCTCTCTCTCTCTCTCTCTCTCTCTCTCTCTCTCTCTCTCTCTCTCTCTCTCTCTCTCTCTCTCTCTCTCTCTCTCTCTCTCTCTCTCTCTCTCTCTCTCTCTCTCAGTAATTGTTTCCTCTTAATGTTCTCAACGCACCTCCTTTACCGATCTCTTTTTCCCTCCTCCTCCTCCTCCTCCTCCTCCTCCTCCTCCTCCTCCTCCTCCTCCTCCACTCTTTTCTGCTTTTTATTTTGTTCCCTTGCCTTTCTTTCTCTCCTCATCTTCTCATCCTTTCTTAGTTCTCTCTTTATTTCTTTTCCTTCGTTAGTCGCTTTCTCACCCACCTCACGTCTCTCTCTCTCTCTCTCTCTCTCTCTCTCTCTCTCTCTCTCTCTCTCTCTCTCTCTCTCTCTCTCTCTCTCTCTCTCTCTCTCTCTCTCTCTCTCTCTCTCTCTCTCTCTCTCTCTCAGTCTCACTCTTTTCCTTCCCCTTCCTTTCCTCGCTCCTTTCTCCTCCTCCTCCTCCTCCTCCTCCTCCTCCTCCTCCTCCTCCTCCTCCTCCTCCTCCTCCTTCTTCTTCATCAGCCGCTCCTGTAAAGTCTAAGTCTCTTTCTGCCTCTCTCTTCTTTTCCTTCCCCCGTTCCTTTCCCCGTCTCTTTCTCTTCCTTCTTCATCAACTACTCCTGTAAAGTCTCTCTCTGTGTGTGTGTCTAGCCGTCTCTCTGTGTGTCTCTTCTTTTCCCCAACATCCTGCAGAACATGTTAAAGACTTAAGACTGTGAATCCTGGTCTCTTTGTCTCCGCCGAGAAGCTAAGGACCTTAGGGCTCGATCAATCCTGGCCTCCCTCGGGACAGTTTGGGCGTCCTGGGGCACACCTGCTTCTGCTGGGTGGGAAGGAGTGGGAGGAGGAGGAGGAGGAGGAGCTGACGGAGAATAGTTGTCGGAGAAAGAAAATGAGAACAAGAAGAGGAATTAAAACCGTAAGGAAAACATTGTGGGGAAGGAAGACCAGGAGGAGGAGGAGGAGGAGGAGGAGAGGAAAAGTTGAGAACAATGGTAGTTTGGTGAAAGAAGATAAAGAGGTGAGGGAGAAGGAACAAGAAGACGAAAGAGAGGAATTAAAACAGCAAGGAAAACAGTGTGACGTGCGTGCAAGAGAGAGAGAGAGAGAGAGAGAGAGAGAGAGAGAGAGAGACAATAGTGTAAATGTGCTGGTCAGGGAATGTGCAGATAAATGACTAGAGAGAGAGAGAGACAATAGTGTAAATGTGCTGGTCAGGGAATGTGCAGAGAAATGACTAGAGAGAGAGAGAGAGAGAGAGAGAGAGAGAGAGAGAGAGAGAGAGAGAGAGAGAGAGAGAGAGAGAGAGAGAAGAAAACGAAAACGAAAAAAAGGAAAAATAAAGAGTTAAAGAAATATGGCTACGACTTAAGATGAAAAAAAAAATTTGGATAGTGTTCTCGTTCTCCTCGCATGTACGTTATTTCTAATGATGATAAAGGCAGTAGTTAAGACAGTTGTGAAAGATTTTACTGGACTACTATGAGAGGGAGAGGAGGAGGGGGAGGGGGAGGAGGAAAGTACGTAGGTGTCAGAACTAATGCCTAGGAAAAAAAGAAGTAGAGGAGGGAGAGGAGGAGGAGGAGGAGGAGGAAAGTAGATGGGTGTGCGGACTGAAATTCAGGCAGATGTAAGGAAAGACAGGAGGAGGAGGAGGAGAAAAGTACGTGGGTGTAAAGATTCGAATTTAGGAAAAAAAAAAAAAGAGGAGGAGAAAGAAAGTACGTGAGTGTAAAGATTTTAATTTAGGGAAAAGGACAGAAGGAAAAGAAAAAGATGAGAAAGAGATAAGAACGTTTAAATTTATTGATTGAAATCTAGACAGAAGGAAAGGAGGAGGAGGAGGAGGAGAAGGAGAAGGAGAGATGAAGAACAAAGAAGCAGCAGAGATGTCAGGGAATGCGGGGCAGCTTGTGATAAACTACACTGTGTACTCTAAAGTAAGACACACGGGAGGAGGTGGAGGAAGATAAAGAAGAAGAGACTTTGTGTTTTTTCATTAATCTTAAGTCTTCTAAACCTCTGAGATTGTAAATTTTAGTAAGAAGACTGTCAGCAGATCACAGAACTTAAGATTGAGAGACAACTCTAAACACAGTAAAAGTTATTGCAGCTTAGGACTCAACTTTTCATGACTGTACCACTTGTTCCTGATCCTTTAGTCACCATTCCAGTCTTAGTAAGAATCAGTTCCACAGTTATTTTTTTTCCTTTGCCAGCTGACCAACAAAACCACATCACCCCCGATCGAGTTCCACAGTTAACTTAGACCGCTACTTTTCGTTTGGGAGCTCACCATAAATTAGGACTAGTAAGGCAGTAGGGCCAATTCCAGTGTCTAACCAAAACGCTCCGCATATTGGTAAGCTCTCGAACAAATAGGAAAAGCATTTTGTTTGGGAGGCTTATCAAGAGAGTGTGGAACTGAGCCCTAGTTTTCTTAGTTCTTAGGCTCTCCATTGTCTCCATCTGTACTGGTAACTGACAAGAAATAACAGGTTCAAGCTTGATAAAGTTAGATTTAAAATTGAGATGGGATGAAACTGGTTCTCAAATAGAGTGGTAGATGAATGGAACGGTCTCAGTAATCAGGTTGTTAGTGTCGAGTCAGTAGGGGGATTTTAAAAGAAGATTAAAAATATTTATGGATGGGGAAGGTATGAGGAAATAGACACGTTTTATGCAAGAACTGCGTGTAGGTCTAATGGTTTCTTGCAGCTTTCCTTACTTTATTATGTTCTTATGATTCAATAAGCAGCTTTAAAAGAACATTAGACAAATTTATGGGTGAGGATGATAAATGGAAACCGATAGGCATATTTAATACATGAACTGGAGCGTGTAGGACTGCTAACTTCTTGCAGCTTCCCTTACTTTCTTCTCTTATGTTTTTACAACCCCACCTCTGCACTAGGTGGCTCTGCAGCTCATCTCGGCAGGCCGCCACCACGGAATGTTCGGGCAGCGGTGCAAGCAGCGTGACGCATCTGAGTGACGGTTTGCTGCCCCTGAAACTCTCCCGATTTCCGTCTTTAGATCGTCCTGTCGCGCACCACTCCATCAGGTCTGAGCAGCCTGCCGCCCCCTGCCAAACCTTTCACCGTGTCTCCCTGCCTCCCCTCCCTCTCGCCTCTCTCTCTCGCCTCGCCTCTTCTCTCACCCCTCTTCTCGCCAGCCTCGCCCATTCGCCGTGTAGCCTCCTCCACGAGTCTCAGTAGAAATATATATTCATTAATGCATTCTCTCCTCCCCCTCGTCCATTCTCGCCCAGTTTACTTTCTCGAATTACTGAAGTCGTATTTATTTTAGCGTTTGAAATGTGTTCCGTGTTTTGATATACTGGTGTGTGTGTGTGTGTGTGTGTGTGTGTGTGTGTGTGTGTGTGTGTGTGTGTGTGTGTGTGTGTAATCTTTAGTGTCTTTCCATGAATCCAGCTTTCCAGACTTGAAATATTTAGTGGAGATTTAAAGTTCTTGTTCCGACTATGCTATTGTTATTATTATTATTGTTATTATTATTATTATTATTATTATTATTATTATTATTATTATTATTATTATTATTATTATTATTATTATTACTATTATTATTATTATTATTATTATTATTGTTATTATTATTATTATTATTATTATTATTGATCTCAGCAGCAGCAGCAGTAGTAGTAGTATTAGTAGTAGTAGTAGTAGTAGTAGTAGTAGTAGTAGTAGTAGTAGTAGTAGCGGTGGTGGTGGTGGTGGTAGTAGTAGCAGTATTGGTAGTACTAGTTGTAGTAGCATTAGTAGTAGTGGTGGTGGTGGTAGTGGTAGTATCATAATTATTTTTAACATCACCACAATCAATTACAGTCACACAAATAATATTATTATGTTACTTTTTAGTATTGTACTTCAAGTCTGCACATTACATTAAACACTACATCTTTTTACACGTAATTTCCATCATTCCTTTCCAAACTCAACATCCCCAGCAGCACCCAGAAACACAGTATTTGTCACGACACCAAGCAGTGATATAATCTTACTCATATTCTTGCAGCCCTACACTAGACATTAACTACCACATTCTGCTGTTCGCGAGGCTGAGAGCGTGAAGAGAACCAGAAATAGAGTCAGTTGTGTCAATGGCGTCAGTGATAATAGTGATAATAATAGTGATAATGATGGTAGTGGACGCGGTAATGATGGTCGTGGTGATGGTGGTGGTGGTTGTGGTGATGGTGATGATAGTGAACGATTAATGGCTTAGTATCATCACCAACTTCATCTTGTTCCTTATCGACCAGAGAGAGAGAGAGAGAGAGAGAGAGAGAGAGAGAGAGAGAGAGGAGGGAGAGAAATTGACAAAAATACGTCCACATCCAAAACCTGTCCACACCATTTACCTCCATTTCTCTCCACCATAACTTTTTTTCCTTTGTATTCTCGTGCCACGGTTCCTCACGCTCCCCCCCCCACACCTCCTGCGTCTTACTCTCACTCCCTCTCCCTCTCCCTCTCCCTCTCCCTTTCTCACTCCCTCTTTCCCTACACACACACACACACACACACACACACACACACACACACACACACACACACACACACACACACACACACACTTGTTCCTCTCTCACATACACAGAAACCTCTCACACACCAACACCTACTCTCTCTCTCTCTCTCTCTCTCTCTCTCTCTCTCTCTCTCTCTCTCTCTCTCTCTCTCTCTCTCTCTCTCTCTCTCTCTCTCTCTCTCTCTCTCTCTCTCTCTCTCTCTCTCTCACACACACACACACACACACACACACACACACACACACACACACACACACACACACACACACACAGCAACCAAATCCTACTAAATCTACCGCCAATATGTACCTTAATATTGGACTCGCTGCTAACCCCCCTCTCTCTCTCTCTCTCTCTCTCTCTCTCTCTCTCTCTCTCTCTCTCTCTCTCTCTCTCTCTCTCTCTCTCTCTCTCTCTCTCTCTCTCTCTCTCTCTCTCTCTCTTCGCCCTCACCGTGCGGCTCCCAAACTCCCTCGCCCTCGCCTCCACTTCCGCCGGCCCGTCGTCACCATTGACTCGCTTCAAAGGATCCCAATAAAAGGTCGCACCAGAAGCTCGGTTAGTGCTGATTCAAAGCGAGAGAGAGAGAGAGAGAGAGAGAGAGAGAGAGAGAGAGAGAGAGAGAGAGAGAGAGAGAGAGGGAGATCGTAAATATGAGTTGGCAACACCTTCTAGTGCACCAAAAGAGGGTCACTGGAATTCCCTTTTCTCTCCTCCTCCTCCTCCTCCTCCTCCTCCTCTTTCTGGTGTATCCCCGTGTCCAATAAATATTCCCGCCCCATCTACTCCACGCCTTGGACAAGTGTCTCGCCGGATAAACCATACAATGCCTTATACCACCTCATATAATACCATACCATATTACACAGGGCCATTGAGAGGCGCCGCGCCCTTCCAGCGTCTTGAATTAATGGGGATGTAAGAATACAATTGAGTAGAAGTGGTGGGAGTGTCTGGTTTGGTGGTGATGGTGGTGGTGGTGGTGGTGGTTGGAATTGTACGTAAAACAGTGGTATAATAGAGAGCAGAGTCTTCATTATACAGCGTTATTGGACATCGATTATCCCGTGTAATTACTTAACTCAGGGCGATAATGAACCGGCGAATCAAGTAAGTGTGACCGTCGCTTGCCGATGTGGGGGGAGGGAGTGTTTGTGGTGGTGGCTGTGGTGGCGGTGGTGGTGGTGGTGGTGGTTCTGTTCGTGTTGAGTAGTGGGGGTGATAATTGTGTTGGTGTCTTTTCATCTGTTTTGTTTTGTTTTATTTTCTTCATTCATTCATTCATTCATTCCCTCTTTCCCTCACTCATCTTCCTTCAATCCTTCTTTCCTTACTCTCACCGTCTATTCATTCTTCATTCACTCATTCATTCCCTCCCCACACTTGCCCCTTATCCATTCATCCATTTCTCCTTGCACCATACTTTCCACCCACCCACCCACCCACCCACTTACACACCCACTCACTCATTCATTCCTTGCAATATATTCATCTCCACTCAACAAGCACGAAACACCAACACTCCACCGTCACCACCCACCGTCACCACCAGTCACCACATGCATAACCACCATCTGCATTACGTCACTGTCTTGTTGACGCCTTTCATCCTCCTCCTCCTCCTCCTCCTCCTCCTCCTCCTCCTCCTCCTCCTCCTCCTCCTCCTCCTCCTCCTCGAGCCCCGTCAAGTGTTTGTCGAATTTGAGTGGTGAGTGGCAGTGATCTGAGGTGATATTGCCACCCCCGCACTGATAACACGACAGTCTGCCTACTTACCTACCTACGTCGTGCAGTCTAGTTTACAGCAGCCAACAGGTGTGTGTGTGTGTGTGTGTGTGTGTGTGTGTGTGTGTGTGTGTGTGTGTGTGTGTGTGTGTGTGTGTTTGTGAGAGAGAGAGAGAGAGAGAGAGAGAGAGAGAGAGAGAGAGAGAGAGAGGTGTTAGTTTTCATGTTATTTGTATATATTCATTTTTAACGTATTTGTATTGCTTTCTTTTTTTCCTGTAACTTTTTTCTTAATTTGACCACTTTTATTGTTTTGTTATTCTTCAGATTTTTTTTTCTATAACATCTTTCGCTTTGTCCACTTCTTACTGGTTCTTATAAATTTTCTTCCTTTTTCCCCCTCTTTTTTTTTTATCACATATTTCCCAAAGCCAACTTTTCAGATTTCTCCTCTATTGTCTTCGTTACCGTTTTCATAATCATCTCCATGAAAAAAATAAAATAAAATCATACGGTCATTTTTACCACAATTACAAGTATCATGCTTATTTCAAATTGCATGTAGTGAAAGTGACAATGAACTGAACATATTCTATCTCACCCATGAAGTTTAGACAGTGAATGGATTAGGATTCGGAAAGACTCTAGTATGTGATAGGTGTTTGAAGGTGGGGAGGGGAAGACAGAGACAGGAGAGTAAGTTCCAGCGATATGCAAGAGGGAGTGGGTGTGATGTCGGTGAAGAGTGGGACTGGAAAAGTTGGTGGTGTTCAGAAGCTCAGGGTCTGTTGCAATAAATTGTCTCCTGGGTAACCTGCTCCTGTCCTGCTGGAATACTCCTGTTCACTGGCTGCTCCAATTTTGCTCCTCACCTGTCCAGTTTTGCTCCCTTTCTGTGTCTGGCCTTGCTCTACTTTTGCTAGAATCCTGTACCGTTTTTCTTTTTTCTTTCTTTTTGGTTCTTCCTTTGCAGACATTTTCCGGTTTTCTTTAAATTTTGTTTCACTTCTGTAGTTTTTTTTTTTTTTGTCGTATTTAAGTATTAAGTAGATTATGTTCAACTTTTACCAGTTTTACCTTTTTTTTCGTCTCGTCGTCATATTATTAGTCATTTTTTTTTTCATTTTAAGTTAGTTCCAGTCTCGTTCCAGTATCACTTCAAATTTGTTCGAGGGTTTCTTTAGTTTTACTCAACTTTTGCTGCAATATTTTTTTTTCTTAGTTGCTACATTTTCTTTTATTTTCTTCCATGTGCTTTCCAGCTTTGTTTCACTTAAGAGTTGAAGTAGTCTGCCAGTCTTGTTGCAGTTGGTTTCCAGTTTTGTTCCAGCTTCGTTTTATTTTTAGTTTTCTTTCTTTTTTTCTTTTTTTTTTTCTCATGCATCCTTGTTTCATTAATTCATTAGTGACTCTGTATTCCTGAACCACTCTGGTATAAATTAGATTCCAGTCTTGTTCCGTGATGGTTCCGGTCGTGTTCCAGATATGCTCCAGTCCTCTAATTTTCTTTAAACATTAATTTTTATCTACTTTTGCTTTATTTCCAAGTGACTGCTGTGTTCGTGCACCACTTCAGTTCAAGTTAGTTTCCAGTCTTGTTCCAGGCAGGCTCCAGTCGTGTTCATGTCAACGGACACCACAACGCCTGCAGGTCTCGCCTCCTTGTCCTTGGTGTTGCCATTAATTGCCTGGGAACTCATCAACTTGCTCCCTGCACACACACACACACACACACACACACACACACACACACACACACACACACACACACACACACACACACACACACACACACACACACACACACACACACACACACACACACACACACACACACACCATCGATTTTATTGAATTTTCATTGTATTTTTGGCCACATCTCTTCTTGTTTTTCATTTCTTCTACTTTTCTAATCTTTCTTGTAATATTCTATTTGCTCTTTTTCCATCATGTTTCTTTCCATAATGTTGTTCTACTTAGTTCTTCTCTTTTCTGTCTCTTCTTTTCTTTTCCTTTACTTTTTTTTTACTTCCAACCTCTTTCTTCTTGCAGCCTCCTCCTCCTCCTCCTCCTCCTCCTCCTCCTCCTCCTCCTCCTCCTCCTCCTCCTCCTCCTCCTCCTCCAGTCTTCGTCGTTGATATTGCATTATTAATGTAGGAAGGAGAAGAACTGGGAATGAAGGAAGAGGAGGAAAAGGAAGAGGAGGAGGAGAAAGAGAAGAGGAAGGAGGAAAGAGGAGTATAATGTTTTCTTGATTTTTTTTTTTCGCCTTTGTCTTCCTCTCTCTCTCTCTCTCTCTCTCTCTCTCTCTCTCTCTCTCTCTCTCTCTCTCTCTCTCTCTCTCTCTCTCTCTCTCTCTCTCTCTCTCTCTCTCTCTCTCTCTCTCTCTCTCTCTCTCTCTCTCTCTCTCATTTATAGTTTTCTCTTTTTTTTTTTGTCTTACAGTTTTCTCTCTCCGTTCTTGTTAACTCATATAACTTTCCTCCTCCTCCTCCTCCTCCTCCTCTCCTCCTCCTCCTCCTCCTCCTCCTCCTCCTCCTCCTCCTCCTCCTCCTCCTCCTCTTCCTCTTCTTTTATGGTTTTTTTTTGTTTCATTCATTTTTATTGCTTAGCGTCGCATTTTTCGCTGGCAATTTCTTTTCTTCAGTATTATTTTTTTTTATGAGTCTTCCCTTTGTCCTCAGTTTAATTCCCTTCCCCCTTTTCCTCTCTCTCTCTCTCTCTCTCTCTCTCTCTCTCTCTCTCTCTCTCTCTCTCTCTCTCTCTCTCTCTCTCTCTCTCTCTCTCTCTCTCTCTCTCTCTCTCTCTCTCTCTCTCTCTCTCTCTCTCTCTCTTTTTATTTAGGGGGAGGAGGGAGGGAGAAAAGAACCATTTTTTATCTTCATTTTTTTGGTACACTTTCATTTTCCATTTTCAGATCCTTTGTTTCATTATTCTTTTTTCCTCAACTTTATGTACTTTTTTTCCCCTTGCCATTGATTTTTTTTCCCTTGTTCTGGCGTTCCTTTTTTTTCCTTTTTTTTTGGGGGGGAAGTTGTTGTTTTCCTTTTTTTCCCCTTCCATGCTTTCGGTCTCGTCCTCACTGTGTCTTTCCTTTTCCTTTTCTTATTTTCTTGTCTTTCCTGTCTTTTCTTCCTTTTCTCGTCGGTTTTCTTTAGTAAATTTCACTATTTTATTTTTTGGGGGGATCCTAACCTTTTTTTTTTTTGCTTCTCTTCCTCCTCCTCCTCCTCCTCCTCCTCCTCCTCCTCCTTTTGTTGTTGTTGTTGTTGTTGTTGTTGTTGTTGTTGTTGTTGTTGTTGTTCTTCTTCTTCTTCTTCTTCTTCTTCTTCTTCTTCTTCTTCTTCTTCTTCTTCTTCTTCTTCTTCTTCTTCTTCTTCTCCTCCTTTTGTTGTTGTTTTATTGCTGTTGTTCTTCTAATTAATATTATTATTATTATTTATTATTATTATTATTATTATTATTATTATTATTATTATTATTATTATTATTATTATTATCATCACTATTATCATTCTTCTTCTTCTTTTTCTTTTTCTTCTTCTTTTTATTATTGTTGTTGTTGTTGTTATTATTATTATTATTATTATTATTATTATTATTATTATTATTATTATTTTTATTATTATTATTCATATTATTATTATCATATTCCTCCTCCTCCTCCTCCTCCTCCTCCTTCTCCTCCTCCTCCTCCTCCTCCTTCTTTTATCAGCGAACAAGGCCTCTTACTCCATCCTCTTTTCCTTAATTTTTTCCCACACATCAGCTCACTTTTTTCATCTTCCCGCCTCTCCTTCTTCCCGTCCCCGCCGTGAAATATATCAACTCGGACCACTTACTTATTTAACAGGTTCCAACTTTTTTTTTTTTTTCCCCTCCCTCAAACGTGGGACCCAATTTTAATTTCCATTTGAAGTTGTCACCCATACATCACGTCTCTCAACCTTTTCCCGCTTAGTTTCATGCTCCTTCCCCTTTCCTCCTCCCGTCCTCTTTTTCTTTTTCTTTTTTTCTCTTTTTTTTTCCACCTCACTTAATTTTGAAGCTTAGGTAGGTCTCTTGCCGTCATCCAGTCCACCCCTTTCCTCAAACTTCCTTCATAAAGTTCCTGTATTTTACACCTTTCGTCTCTTTTTTTTTCCTTCCTTCTTTCCTTTTTTTTTTTTTATGGAGGTTTGTGTTATATAGTCTTACATTTTTTTTTCCTCTATTTTCCTTCTTCCTTCTCCTTTTCCTCCTGTTCCCCCTCCTCCTCCTCCCGGTGCCTTTTTTTTTTTTTTGTCTCCGTCTCTTCTTCACTTAATTTTGAAGCTTCACAGTCTTCCTTCTAAGATTTTAAAGGAGTTTCGTAAGAAAATGTATCGTTTGTACATTTACACCTTTTGTTTTAGAAAGTTCAAGTTGCACCTTTTTTTTTTTTTTTTTTTTACATAATGCCACAGCTATCATTTTTCACACACACACACACACACACACACACACACACACACACACACACACACACACACACACACACACACACACACACACACACACACACATAGTAATAACAACAAATACTACTTTTACTACCACTACCCCTAATACCACTACCACCACCACAAACCACCACCACCACCACAACCACCACTACTCAGTCTTCCTTACACTCTCAGACCACTACTAGGGAGAGGAATTCGAGCCTGGTACCTCATTGCCACCCGTGTTATCAGGTTAGAGTATTGGCCAGCTACCCTACGAGCCTCAGCCGTCCTAAATTACAGTACCTTCCCCACCGCAGCTATTGTTGAAACGAGCCCTCACAGAGACCGGAAGGGGGACGAGGAAGAGGAGGGAGTGAGGCAAAGTGGAAGTAGGAAATGAGGGAGAGAGGGAAAGAGGTGTGTGTATGAGAGAGAGAGAGAGAGAGAGAGAGAGAGAGAGAGAGAGAGAGAGAGAGAGAGAGAGAGAGAGAGAGAGAGAGACTAGAAATTTTGATTGTTGTGGTTGTAGTTACTGTTGTGGTGGTAGATGATGATTTTGAAGCGGTGTTTGTAGTGTTAGTAGTAGTAGTAGTAGTAGTAGTAGTAGTAGTAGTAGTAGTAGTAGTAGTAGTAGTAGTAGTAACAGCAGCAGCAACAGTAATAGTAGCTACACAATAAATAGAACAAAATAAAAGGACAAAAGGGAAGAAAAAAAAGGGAGAAGGAACAAGAAGAATGAGAAAAACACTACAAATAATTTTAAAAACGGAAGAAAAAGAAATGGAAGAACAAGAAGGAAAAAAACTACAACCAAAAGGGAAAAGGAGAAAGAAAAAAGGAGAACAACAAGAAGGAAAACACCAATGAAGTCCAATGAAGAAAAAAGGAAAAACAGAACAAGATCAAACAAAACTCAACAACCACTGAAAAAAAAACAAGCAAAACGAGAAAACAGGAAGGAAAACAATACAACCAACAGTGAAAAAAAAAGAAAAGAAAAGAAGCACAAGATAGAAGAAAACGTATGCGGGATAGGCGGTAACCACAACCCACGTTATCACATCATTAAGAGCATTGCTGTGAGGAATCTGGAAAACAGCGAAAGTGACGGGGATCGTAAATCACAGAGAATCATGACGAGGAGAGGGCCTAACACACACACACACACACACACACACACACACACACACACACACACACACACGCACATGCACATGCACATGCACACATACGCACGCACGCACATGGATCAACTGGAATAGAAAAGGAGGAAGACGGAAATTAAGATACTTTGAAAAATTAGAAAAAGAGGAAAAATAAGGAAAATTTGAGTTGGAAGTTGTGGAAGAGTAGAAGGAGGAGAAGGAGGAGGGAGGAGAAGAAGTAGGAAGAAAGAACAAGTAAAAAAGGCAAAAAGAACAGTGATAAGTAAAAAGAAAATTGAGAGAGAGAGAGAGAGAGAGAGAGAGAGAGAGAGAGAGAGAGAGAGAGAGAGAGAGAGAGAGAGAGAGAGAGGTGTCGTTTCATTTCCCTTTAGTATTCTTTTGTCAGCCGTTGATCAATATTAAACGGTTTACCTCCTTTGGCATTAATGGACGCGGCTCCTCTGCCTCCTCTTTGCTCAGCGCCGCTCCCTCCCTCCTCCTTCTGTTGATTTTTCCCTTTCACACTCCTCCTCATTCTCCTCCCCCACGCTGCCTCCTATTTCCCTTCCTTTTTCAACAACCCTTAGCTCTCTCTCTCTCTCTCTCTCTCTCTCTCTCTCTCTCTCTCTCTCTCTCTCTCTCTCTCTCTCTCTCTCTCTCTCTCTCTCTCTCTCTCTCTGTCGAGTCTTACTTTATTTTATTTGCAAATATTGATAAAGAATTAAGCTTCGTGCTTTTTCTTTTATTTTATTTTACCCTTTCCCCTCTTTCTTTTCTTCCTTTTTTTTGTGCTATTAGGTTCATTTTATTTTGTTCTCTGGTTCGTTTAACTCCCTCCTGTCGTTTTTCTGTCCCTGCTCTTTTCTTTTTTTTTACTTTCTCTCTCTCTCTCTCTCTCTCTCTCTCTCTCTCTCTCTCTCTCTCTCTCTCTCTCTCTCTCTCTCTCTCTCTCTCTCTCTCTCTCTCTCTCTCCTATTTTTTATCTTTCTATTAATATTTTTCTTTCTGTTTGTATGTACTGTATGTTTTTTCTTTATCTTTTACCTCTTTTCTTCCTTTTTTATTTTATTTTATTTATTTTTTTATTTATTTATTTATTTATTTATTTATTTATTTATTTATTTATTTATTTATTTATTGGATGATGTACTTTCTATGCCTTTGTATTCTTGGTCCCTAGCTGTGACATTTCCATCACCTGCTCTTGCTAAGAAATAGCAGTGGGTACTTCTTTGCTCTCCCCCACAGTCACGGCCACTACTGGAGCAAGACAGGGCCCTATTCTGAAACATTTCTGCGCCGCATCTCCGCTATTTTCAAAAGGCTCTAGTTCATGTGACACGGGTTTTTAAGTGCTTTTTTTATGTTTATAGTGCCAGATTAACAAGATTTATATATTATTAACAGGAGAAGCAGTGTTAAGAATCTGATTAGTCATCTACGAGTATGTAGCCTTTGAAAATAGTCGTGGTAAGAGAGCAAAGGGTTTCTGATTACTGGCCATAGCACACTCCTTGTCACTGTGTTTATCGCGCTACCCTCAGTCCGAAGTCCCCTGATCTGTTGATAGTCCGTTAGTTCCTTGGTATTCTGAGGAGATTGTCAGTTGGTCAGTGAATCGAACATAATGGAGGTGTGTATGATAGTTTTGGTGATTTCTCGTCCTGAGTGTGCCTTTTTTGTAATTTGTTATCCCTTGTGTGACTCTCAGTTTTCGCGTGCTGTGTTTGCGAGGT
>NC_087157.1:26065615-26068115 GCF_035594125.1 Scylla paramamosain
TCTCTCTCTCTCTCTCTCTCTCTCTCTCTCTCTCTCTCTCTCTCTCTCTCTCTCTCTCTCTCTCTCTCTCTCTCTCTCTCTCTGTCCACAATGCGAGGGAAATAGATTGAGCTGCCATCGGGGGCATGAGGAAAATATGTCAACTAAGATAAAGGTCTGATGGAATATTGAAAAATGGAAATGAAATGCATTGTTCTTTCCCCTTGAGTGGATTCGATTGGTTCATTGTTACTTGTAATCTGTTGAGTCGCGGGGAAGGGAAGGGGAAGATAGAGGGCGCCAGAGAGAGAGAGAGAGAGAGAGAGAGAGAGAGAGAGAGAGAGAGAGAGAGAGAGAGAGAGAGAGAGAGAGAGAGAGAGAGATGTTTCTTACATGAAGGAGCTCAAATCCTCTCGTAGACATGTGACTTGTAAAGATCAGAAACTCTCTCTCTCTCTCTCTCTCTCTCTCTCTCTCTCTCTCTCTCTCTCTCTCTCTCTCTCTCTCTCTCTCTCTCTCTCTCTCTCTCTCTCTCTCTCTCTCTCTCTCTCTCTCTCTCTCTCTCTCTCTCTCTCTCTCTCTCTCTCTCTCTTTCTGTTTCATTTGCATTGACTCTGTTGTATCGTTTCTCACGTAAAGAATTGTAACTAATGGTGTTTTAGAACATTAGTTTAACCATGACGCGCGCTCGCGCGCATATATATATATATATATATATATATATATATATATATATATATATATATATATATATATATATATATATATATACACACACACACACACACACACACACACACAAACGTATCCTTCCTCACAGTCCTACAGTTCTTTGAAAGATGATGGCGCAGTTAGTGTTCAAGGTAGGCAAGGGGGGGTAGGGAAGGGAGGATAAGCCCCCACTAGACAAGTCCTTTCTTTATAAGCTTATTCTTCCCCTTCCTCCAGGAGCATTCCATATGCTGCCGCTACTGTGGTCTCCTACATCCTTGTAATATCTCGCCTCGGCCTTCCCTGTTCCACATTGCAGCCTCCGCCAGCCGCCTCGCCCCGCCGCAGTGCTTGCCTGGCGTGGCCTCTGCCGTGCCGTCTCTTCTCATCGCTCCAATACTCGCCCAACATATATAACTATTGGCATTTGTTTATTTATGTATGCATGGCGAGGTACAGTCGTGCTATCACCTGAATAATGGTTCCGCTCCTCGTGCTCCTTGTTGCCACATTCAAATCCGTGCACTATGTATATGCCACCACACTCACCGGGACGCATGCATGGCCACCCCTCGCCGCGGTGTTGTGCGCGCCGCTGCACCACCTGGCGGCCGGCGCGCGTGCATCTGCATGTGGCATCTGCCGGCGTGTAGCATCTGCATAGGCGCCGCTCCTGCCTCACTGACACCAATAGGGTTACTGCAGGGAAAAAAGATAAATATACAGGCGCAAGAATGAGGCTTTGGCAGGCACGTGGGTCGTCCAGGCAACACTCAGCCTGCAGGAGACGCCCAGTAAGTGCTGCTTTTATGTGCAGGCGTTGGCGGCGGCGGCGGTGGTGGTAGTGGTCGTGGTGGTGGTGGTAGTGGTGCCGCAGAGGCGTGTCAGTACAGGCCGTAAATCTGGACCTGCCGCCCGGGACTGCCTATAAAATGTTGGCAGTAATTTATGAACGATAGAAAGTGATTACGTGGATGGCCCTTGAGGATGGATGACATGTTCTGCCCCACTGTTCTCAACCAGTCGCCAACAAAGCAACGACCGCCCGTGTTACTTGACCCATACATAAATCCGTGTCGCGTACACCACCCACACCACCTAAAGTCTCGGTCTGGTATTCAGGAACGATTTTCCCTCTCACCACGACTATTTTCAAAGGCCACAGAGATGATTGCCAAGTTCTCAAGAGTGTTCCTTCTTTTATTAACGCAGAAATCTTGTTAATCTGTCACGAGAACCATAAAAACACCTATAAAAACCCGTGTAGCTTTAACTAGACCCTTTTGAAAGTAGTGGAGGTGCGGCCAGAAGTGTCTCAGAATATGGTCCTTGGTGCCGCCGCTCGTCGCGCTGTGTACCTCATCCCAAAGAGTGGATGTTTGTGGCGCGCTGTATTGGATTTGTCGGTGTTTTGAGGCTGAAATCCCTGCCTCGGATCTCGGGTGATAAATTACTGCCAAGAATCACTCCCTGGAAACGATACAATTCTATGGGATCAGTTTCCTATCTCTTTCTCCGGCAAATCATTAATAACGGCTTGGGAGCGAGAAAGTGTGACGCATTGAATTGCCACGCGATGACTGATGACCGCCGGCAAGAAACAGTCAGGCGGCGGCGCGGAGGCAGCAGCAGCGGCGCCAGGGCTTCCCTCGGCTGCCCCGCCAGGAGGACCACGCCGCGCCTGCACTCGTAAATATGCAAAAAAATGTGAAATTATGGTGCAGCCTCACACGTGACTCCTGGTGCTTCGGCTTGGGCAAAAAAATACCTCGGTTTATGGGCAAGGAAGTAAGGAAAGCCGCCACGACTG
>NC_087157.1:26073115-26078115 GCF_035594125.1 Scylla paramamosain
TTGCCTTGCCTCACCTTACCTTGTCTCGGCCTCAGCTGGTACAAAGACCTGCCTTTTCTTATCAGGTTTTGGATTCACGTTCGTCCCTGTGAGAGAGGAAAAAATGGGTAGAAAATGAGAATTAACAGAGAGAGAGAGAGAGAGAGAGAGAGAGAGAGAGAGAGAGAGAGAGAGAGAGAGAGAGAGATGTGTACCTGTGAGCTTGATTTTGTAGAATGAACTCCACTCGGAGGCTCACCTGTTCTCTCACCTTTATGTCTCTCTCTCTCTCTCTCTCTCTCTCTCTCTCTCTCTCTCTCTCTCTCTCTCTCTCTCTCTCTCTCTCTCTCTCTCTCTCTCTCTCTCTCTCTCTCTCTCTCTCTCTCTCTCTCTCTCTCTCCAGCTGTGGTCCTTCATAATTTTTACCACAGAAGGGATGCGTCGTGATGTGCTATTTTTCTCCTCCTCCTCCTCCTCCTCCTCCTCCTCCTCCTCCTCCTCCTCCTCCTTCCGACGTCTCCCCAACAGCAGCGCCTCCTTCGGGATAATTACAACACATTCTGTCACCATTTTGTCCTCTTCCACACTCTCTCTCTCTCTCTCTCTCTCTCTCTCTCTCTCTCTCTCTCTCTCTCTCTCTCTCTCTCTCTCTCTCTCTCTCTCTCTCTCTCTCTCTCTCTCTCTCTCTCTCTCGCCGAGACCGAGACTTGACCTCCTTTCACGACGAGGAGACCAATTAGATCTCACCTCTCTCTCTCTCTCTCTCTCTCTCTCTCTCTCTCTCTCTCTCTCTCTCTCTCTCTCTCTCTCTCTCTCTCTCTCTCTCTCTCTCTCTCTCTCTCTCTCTCTCTCTCCTTTGTTTCTCTTTTTCCTTCGATCTCCTTCCTGGAAAATGTTGTGTGTCGTATCCGTTGTGTTGAATGTTTCTCTCTCTCTCTCTCTCTCTCTCTCTCTCTCTCTCTCTCTCTCTCTCTCTCTCTCTCTCTCTCTCTCTCTCTCTCTCTCTCTCTCTCTCTCTCTCTCTCTCTCTCTCTGTAGGGTCTCTGGTCTTTCGCCTCGTACAAATCATGACTCATTTATCTCTGTGTCCTTCTACGCGGGTTCTTTAATTTTCTGCCCTACTCTTCTGTCAGTCTCCCCCCCTCTCTCTCTCTCTCTCTCTCTCTCTCTCTCTCTCTCTCTCTCTCTCTCTCTCTCTCTCTCTCTCTCTCTCTCTCTCTCTCTCTCTCTCTCTCTCTCTCTCTCTCTCTCCAGCTTGACGCCATTTTGGGGCTCACACTTCCAATTACCTCTACCATCTCACCTCCTTTTCTCTCCTCCTCCTCCTCCTCCTCCTCCTCCTCCTCCTCCTCCTCCTCCTCCTCGCCTTTTCCATCCCTTTCCTTTCTCCCTCAACAAGTCCTTTCTTACATCTTTGCCGTTCTCTTCTCATACTTTTCTCAACCTTTTTTTTTCTCTCCTCATCTCTCTCTCTCTCTCTCTCTCTCTCTCTCTCTCTCTCTCTCTCTCTCTCTCTCTCTCTCTCTCTCTCTCTCTCTCTCGCTCTCGCTTTCACTCTCTCCCTCTCGTTCTCTCTCTCTTGAGTTTCCTGTACCCATGAGTGACAGGGGTGCGAGAAAAGGGAGTCACGCTATTCGCCTCTCGAAAAAGTGACACTGGCTGGGCGACTTACTTCATCGCGAGGAATCAGCGTCGAGATGATGGAGTTGCTGATTCTGGCCGTGAGAGGTGACGCTGGAGGGAGGGGCTGAGGCCTTAATCTCCACTGACACGCTGAGGAGGCGAAGATGGGGAGAAGGAGGAGGTAGAGAAGGAAGAGAGGCGATAGAAGGGGCTGGAGGGAGGAGTAGGTGGATAGGGGGGTAGGAGTGGTGTGGGTCAGTTTCGAAGTGTGGGTAAAAAAAAGGCACGTAATCTGAAAGGGTCATGTTGAAGTTACACGTGTTGCTAAGGATTTTTTTTTCTATGGTTCTACTGATTCATTAAGAAAATTTCTACATTAATTAACACGAAAAACATCCTTCAGAATCCAGTTAATCATCTCTGTGGCCTTTGATAAATAAAGTTTTGTGAGACAGAGATAGCAAAGCATTTCAAAATATGGGCCTAAATGGAGAGTGGAAATTTACCTTGAGGAAACGCCGCACTAGACTGAGAATTGGCTATTTTGAGATTTTAATGAAGTACCGCAAGAAATGCAAGAAATATCCAACCATTACCTTTATTTTTTTCTGACCTTTATTTATTTATTTTATTTATTTATTATTTTTTTCTTTTTTATTATTTCTCCTTGTGTGCAGTCGTCAGCAGGAGTGAAGGCAAGACGTTGATGTGTTGAGCAGTCAAGTAGATTTGGAAAAAGTTCTTCTCTTTGGTGTTTATATAAGAGCATCTTGCGATATCTGTGCGGGCGTTGCAATGGCGGTCGATATACGGAGGCCAGGGGGAAAGTGTATTAAAGTGATGACTGGGGGACGATGGGGCTTGATAGGGAGAGGAGGAGGAGGAGAGGTGATAACAGAGGAAGGGACGAGGCACACGTTCTCCTCACCTTCAGTCCTTTCCTCGCTGTTTTGGCACTTTTTTATTTTTTTATATATTTTTTTTTATTTATGTTTATTTTTTTCTGATGGATGTCTTTTGAACGATTCGACCTCAGTTTCCTCTGCGTTTTCTATTTATTATTTTTTTTATTTATTTTTTTTTTTTTTTTCAGGTGATGTATTAAGTTTAACCTGTGACTCTTAGCCCCTTTCTTAACATCTATTGCTGTCACGTGTTGGAGTTGTTAGAGTGTGAGAAGGAGTTTTTTTTTATTCATTTATTTTATTTGTTTATTTATTTATTTTATTTATTTATTTATTTATTTATTTATTTTATTTTTATTTTATTTTATTTTATTTTATTTATTTTTATTTATTTATTTTTATTTATTTATTTATTTTTTTTTTTTGACTCGCGACTTAAATAACATGACGAGTAAGTCCACGACCCTGCGAGTGAAGAGAGCTCAACATTATACTTTGATTCGGTATTCGGGGGTCACGTTATCTTGTGAACTACTAGAGAACTCATATTTATCTGACACTTTCTCGTACCTTTGTGTGCTTTCTGTCAGAGTTGGCCACCCACTCCTGCCTCGTCCTGTCAGCAACACCTTCACGCCTGCTCCTCCTGAAGATAGCCGTGTACCCAGGAATAATAAGATAAAACAGATAAAAACTAAAACTTCATATAATTTTGGCGAGGTATATATTTGACTGAAAACACAATATACATATAACAGAAAACACTGATGCCTTTATTATACGACTATTGCATTGCCGTCTGGAGTGGCGCGAGGGCGAAAGAAACAGTTAAAGAAAAAGACGGACGAACGGACGGACGGACCCGCTCGCCACGTACGGAGGGGCTCGACGGCGGCCCACTCGCTCCGGCGGACAAAAAGGTCGCGCGACAGTCAGAAAAGGAATGAGGAAGAAATATGAAGGGATGGAAGGAGGTCAGTGTTTCCCAGGAGACGAGGAGGCACGAGGAGGGACGAAGAGGAGCGAGGAGAGGAGGGACGAGGAGGGGGCGCCGTGGTGTTTGTCCGCCGCTGCCGCCGCCGTCTGTTTGCTGATAGAATTTCTCGACGGGTCAGCCTCGATCACCTCCCGCCACTTGTTATGTAGCAATGTGTCCTCTCCCGCGTCCGCTGCCTCTAGTCCGCCCCGCCCGTCCACTTCCCCCGCCACTTCTGCCTGCTTCACCATCTCCACCTGTACGGCCACTCCTACAGCACCTCATTTTCTCCTCATCTCACACATCTGTGCAACCTCTTTAACATAACAACAACAGCAACAACAACAGCAACAATAATAACAACAACAATAACAACAACAACAACAACAACAACAACAACAATAACAATAACAAACAAAACAATAATAATAATAATAACTACAACTAAAAAATAACAACAGTAACAACGACAACAATAACAACAATAATAACAACAACAACAATAACAACAACGACAACAACAACAACAACAACAACGAACACAACAACAACAATAACAACAACAACAACATTACATTATCATCATCATCATCATCATCTCATCATTATCTATACCCATATCCACAGTCCCCTTTTTTTTTTTTTTTTTTCTCTCTCTCACAACATCTGCATCCACCCACCACCACCCTACCACCACCACCACCACCACCACCACCACCACCACCACCTTAGGCTCGCTCGCCTCCTGAAGAAGACAACACGGGGAGGAGTAAGCCCCTGCCCAGACACGTCGCCTTCACCACCTTTCCTCCAAATCTCTAGCAAAGAACATCGACCGTGGGCAGCAGCCTCCCTCAATCCCCGCCCTCCGTGCTCCCTGCGCCGCCCCACCCTCCCCTCCATTCCTTCCCTCCCTCGCACCCCCTCCCCCCCGTAGAGGCGTTTGAGGTAAGCAGTTGTGGCTACAATTGAGATGGTGCGAGGGAGGCACTTGTGTTGCTGCTTGGGAAGACTTTTTTTCCCTTTTTCTTTTGTCACTGAAAATGTTGGTGTGTATTTGGCGCAAGATAGGAAGAAAGTGAGGAGGAGGAGGAGAAGGAGGAGAAGGAGGAGGGATAGGGGGAGAAGGTGTTGGTGGTAGAGGTGGTGGTCAGTGTGGTGGTGGTGGAGGAGGAGAAATTGACGAGAAAGGGAGGAAAAGGAGAAGGAGGAGGAGAAGAAGGAGGGGCGGCGTTGGATGGCAGCCAAGACTCACACAAAATGGAATACAGATTGCTACCATTCCTCGTTTTGGGAATATCCACATTGGAGGTTTGTGATGGAAGTTTTCTCTTTTTGTATTTACAAGGTGAGGGTTATGATGCATGGCGGGGCGGGAGGGTAGGTGGCGAGAGGGGTAGGGGGGAGGAGGAAGGAGCGCTGATCCCCTTCCACCCTTCTCTTAACGCTTTTTAGAGAGGCGTCTTGGGAGATTTGTGCGAAACGTGTCTGTGTGTGTGTGTGTGTGTGTGTGTGTG
>NC_087157.1:26080615-26115615 GCF_035594125.1 Scylla paramamosain
GAGAGGTGGGGGGGAGGAAAAGCGAGTAGGACTAGAGAAAGAGAGAAGCAAATAATTATGGACTATAGGGGAGAAGGAAGAAGCAAGAAGGAAAAAAGGAAAGAGAGCGTGTAGAGAGAGAGAGGAGAGAGAGGAGAGAGAGAGAGAGAGAGAGAGAGGAGAGAGAGAGAGAGGAGGGTGTGTGGTGAGGTGAGTGATGTGACCAGTGAGAGTCAGTAGAGGGAGAGAGCAGGAAAGAAATGTGCTGGGAAATGGTGGAGGGAGAAGACAGAGTGGTACTGGGGGGAGAGGGAAGGTGGAGGGAAGGTGGAGAGAAGGAGGGAGGGGGGAAACCTTAAGGAAGGAAAGGAGGAAAGAGAAACATAGAGCAGAGGAAAGAGGGAGAGAATCGTGAAGGGATGGGGAGGAAGAGGAGGAGGAGGAGGGAAAAGGATGGAGAGATGGAAATATGAAGAGAACGTGGAAGAACTAAGCGAAGGAGGGAAGAACAAGGAAGGGAACACAAAGACAAGGTGGGGGAAAGGGAGAGGAGGAGGAGAGAAGGAGACATGATGAAGGAATGAAGAGAATGGGTGAAGGAAAGAGAGAGAGAAAGAACCTAATGAGATGTAGAAAGATACGATAGGAAATAAAGCTGAACAGAAAAGGAAAATAGAAAATAAAATTAGAAGAAAGGAAATGAGATATCGATAAAAAAAAAAATCATACGCAAAATGGAAAAGAAAAACGAAAAAAATAAGAAAAAAATAGATACGAAAAAAAAAACAATAAACAAATGAATACAGACAAACAGCCGAAACAAAAAAAGTAAATAAATAATAGTAATAAAAAGAAAAAAAAAGAAATAGAAGACACAAACTTACTTTATCTCGCAACTGACCGAAGGATAATAGTAAAAATAATAAATAAATAAATAATAATAAAAGTACTACTACTGCTACTATTACTACTACTAATACTACTACTACTACTACTACTACTACTACTACTAATAATAATAATAATAATAATAATAATAATAATAATAATAATAATAATAATAATAAATAAATAAATAAAAAAGAACCCTAACACATAACAAAACTGGAAACTTGCGAATCTACAGTATAGATTAGGTAGACTATGGGCTGGTGGTGGTGGTGGTGCGTGGTGGTGGTGTAGGCTTCCTCGCTTGGCACGTCACTAAGCACCGCAGAAATAAGCCATGACGGGGAGAGAGAGAGAGAGAGAGAGGAGAGGATGAGAGAGAGAGAGAGAGAGAGAAGGAGAGAGAGAGAGAGAGAGAATAGAAGAGACCCAAGGGAGAGAGGAGTGAGAGGAGAAGGAGGAGGAGAGAGAGAGGCCCCGCCGGATCCTCTGAAGGTGCTGTCTGGGAGATAAGGGCTGGAGTGACGCCCCCTTGATGGCACAGCCGCCCCTCGTCACCACTCCGCCGCCCCGCCGTCACCACACAACCGGTCCGCCGTCACCACCCCGCCCACAGTCACCACTTCCTCCCCAGCAGTGACGGGAGGCACCAATATTTGCCGCACAAGGACACACACGCTCGTTGGTGATGAATGGGTGGGCATGGCGAGGCAAGGGAAGGGTGACGCGCCTCGGGAAATGCTAGAAAAAGGCATGCAGTAGAGAGAGAGAGAGAGAGAGAGAGAGAGAGAGAGAGAGAGAGAGAGAGAGAGAGAGAGAGAGAGAGAGAGAGAGAAAGGAGGGAGGGAAGAAAAGAAAAAGTAATAGAGGACAGGGTAAGAGAATTAGGCACAAAACGTAAGACCATAAAAATAGCAAAGAACAAGCAAAAGAAAAAAAAAAGTGTTAATAAATTATGAGAGAGAGAGAGAGAGAAAGAGACACACACACCACACACACACACACACACACACACACACACACACACACACACACACACACACACACACACACACACACACACACACACACACACACACACAGGCAACCAGACAGAGACAAACAGGCATACAGACACACCACAGACAAACTACAGAATCATCACCTAACAGAATACTGCCTCAGGTCGCTCAGAAGCATAACACTTGTCCAATTAGCACTCCGTTACCGCCTTTATGTCTACTTGGTCATAAGGGGCGCCGGTAAGTGTGCGTGCGGGTGATGTAGTGCCGGGCTGTGATGGGGCGTGTTTGTCGAAGGTGTGCAGAGTGAAACGAGCTGTGATGAAAAGCCGCTTTCTTAATTAATGACGCAGAACTTGTGTCATTATTATTTCGTGTTTGTTTTCAGGAGTTACGCGAGAGAGTTGGGCAAATATTGGAGTTTGTGCACATTAACTGAAAATATTTGAGGGCAAACATAATAATTCAGTTTGTTTAGAGTGGACATTTAGTTCATTGACATATCGCGTGCTTTATAAATAGTGATTGAATTATCCCTTGCAGTTTGTCAAGGACGAATATAGTAAGTACCGCAGGGACGGGAACCACGGCAGATCAGGCCCTGTGTGAAGCTCTTGGGTCTTGCTTGCAGAGGAGTAGAGGTGTATGAAGGAAATTCTAGGATGTCTGCTTGTTAACGCTTTGCTAGACTTTTGTTCATAATCATTAAGCACCTTTTAATAATTATTCTTTACATGGGTCTCTTAGAAAGTGGTGTAGCTTAGAAAAGGCTTCCTGAGCAGGACTGTGCCTGTGTGAGTGCTGTTTTGGACCCGCACATCACACACCTGTCCTGCCACATCATTACCTGCAGACAGACGTGATATCCTCTTCCTTTTCCTCCCTACCTCATCCTCATCATCATCATCATCATCATCATCATCATCATCATCGTTACATTTGAGTCAAGTTTCTGGATTTGCTACGAGTCTGTTGTGTGCAGAAAACACCGCCAGGAAGTAGTGGTGGTGGTGGTGGTGGTGCAGCAGGGTGAGGCCGCCGCTGCCTGCTCACCCCGAGGCCCCGTCCAGACAAATTACACCGCCGGATATTGTTAGGTTAACGAGAGGAAAATGGAGGAGCAGCCCCACCTCGACCCGTGGAGCGCAAGGTGCGGGGCGGCGAGGGGCACAAGACACGAGGCACGGGGACCAGTAGGGCAACAAAATCCTCACTAAGGGGATGCGCGAAGCTCCCATTAACGAGCTTACAGCGCCCCGGGGAAATTGGTTCACTCGTGATATGCAAGACAGCTCCCTCACTCTCACCCTCACCCCCTCGCCCCCGCCCGCCCGATGTTCTAAATTACACTACAGGTACACTGACAAATGGGGCACAACCGCGACCTTTTGTGAGCATCGAGGAGAGGAGTGAGCCGATACTGAGGTTGTGTTCTGTGTATCGGCATGGCGGACAGCTGCAGGACGGCAAGGTGAAGAATGAGGCGAGGACCAAAACAATACTTTCCTTATCACGAAAAAGAGCAACATTTTATACGCACATTTTCCCGAGTCCTATCATTTCCTCCCAGAAGAGCATTACAAAAGCGTGCCAAGGAGCTTCCATGCCTTACCTGCTTCCCCCCACGAAACTAATATAGGTGTGGGGAGCCTTGCACACCTGTCACCTGGGAACGCCACACTCAAGAGCGGCCCGTGTGTTTGTCGGGAAGCTGCTGCCTTATACGAGTCAGTATTTTCAGCGAGGTGCTTCCCGGGCGGTCATGGCGCGGCGGCCCACATTCAGCGTGTCGGGAGGGACGGCGCTGCGAGGGGGCTGGATTATCTCGCGGCGGAATCTGGAGCGAGGAGGCTGAGACTGTCCCTGTTTCCCTCCTAACGTAAAATTTTATACACTCATTCAATTTCTGCTTAAGTCCACCAATAAAGTGTCATCGCGGCGTGGGGGCGCGTGGCGGCGGTGTGGTTACCTTGCTAGTCCCACCGCGAGAGAGCCGCGGGAGATACTGCGAATGCCAAACCTATCTAGTTTTTCCTCATTTCGGCGGTGGAGGAAGTCCTGCGGGAAGTAGTAGGGCAGAAAGGCGACATTAAATAGCTGGAAATGAGGCAGGGACGAGATGCAGCAAAGGGTATGCCACCGGCCATAAAGGAACCAATCTCCCCTAATGAGAAGAGTGGCCCAGTTGCCTCCACCTGGGAATGGAAAAGAGTGGGAATTGCAGCGACCACCGAGATTTTCTGTGGCAGGTGCGCAGCTTGGAAAACGTGCTCGGGCTTCTTTTTTTCTTCTTTTTCGTCCTTTCTCACTTTTAAATATTTGTTAGGAACTTTTAGATACGGTATGTGTTCGCTGAACGTGTGTGCGTGTTGCCGGTGGGGTATGTGTGTATGTGACTGTGTGTGTGTGTGTGTGTGTGTGTGTGTGTGTGTGTGTGTGTGTGTGTGTGTGTGTGTCCTCCGGGCGTGGCAATGTCTCCTGCTGCTGCAGACTCCGGTAGTAAGGGCGAGCACCGCGGCAGCTTGAGGAACAGGTGGAGACAAGCAGGTGTGCTGCGGTGATTACCCCTTGAACCTCGCCACGTGCCTGTCCTCCATTATTGGCGATGATCCTTGTGTCGTCCGCTGAGCCTTGCATTCCATCGCGGCTTCGCGTAAGAGCCGCGCAGTGCCCGGCGTGGCCATGCACGGCATTAACCTACATAAAGAGGACCTGCTCGGCCTGCTTCCTGTGCCTGGCCGGGATGGACGGGAACACTGAAGGGAAGGAAGGGCGCTGGGTATGAGTGGGTTTGGAGGGGATGTTGTATGTGCACGTCAGTTGTCATCTCTTTCTTTTCCTGATGATCATCTTCACCTTGCTGCTGCTTCTCCCTCTCCCCCTCTACCCTAAGTAGCCACCCCATCACTAGGAATGGCCTGACGCAATGCCTCAGGAGGTGTAAGGACGCGCGTCGCGCACCAGGATTAACAAGAGTGTGTGCAGGCATCGGACACCTTTAAGAAACTGAGAATATGATGTAAAAATAGAGGTAAATATAAATTACGTTAGGGAGCAGAGATGCATGTTATTGATATGATGCAAGAAAATAAAAAAAATAACGAAAACAAGTTTTAGGAAAACAACAAACGATTTCCGTAAAATCCAGGAAAAAATTGAAACGGGGACGTTATTGAATGCAAAGATAAAATTGCGAAAAAGGTTTAGAGAATTTTATGTAGAGAGAATTACACTCTCTAAATTTGGCAGTCCCCACGAGTGAATACGTCAGTGGATAGCAGAACAACAGCACAAGTAACAGATGGGGAAGTGGTGCACGCCTTGAAAGCTTGAAGTGAGGAAGGGCCTGAGGGGACGATGGCGTCTTGGTGGAGGCTTTGCTGGTTCACTGCAGACTTGTCCATTTACTGATGCCCGCGTACACAAGGCGAGGCGCGCTGAATGGCGATGCAGTGCTGTTCTGTTAAGCAGGAGAACAAAAGAAAAATTGGGTAAGTTTTGTTTCTTCGTACTGTTGTCAAATATATAGACATTTATACGGCGCCCTTAAAGAAAAACTGTTTAACTAACAAATGCCCCAAAAAAAACGAGAGAGAGAGAGAGAGAGAGAGAGAGAGAGAGAAGAGGAGAGGAGAGAGAGAGAGAGAGAGAGAGAGAGAGAGAGAGAGAGAGACGAGAGAGACGACAGCGAGAGTATGACTGTTTGCAAGTGTGATATTTTCCTGTGAAGGCCAAATAGAAGCTACACTTCGGTGACACAAGAGGCATTCTGCGCACTAAGACGCGGCACCTTCACTGTCTTCACTAGAATAAAACAAGCACTTTAACTCCCCCGCAGTAAGCCCTGGCTGTGGTGATGGCGGTGCGCGGCGCCTTGTGGAGTGTGGCGTGGGGTGGCGTGGCTAAACTTGGACAAGGGACAGCCAGCACATTCACCGCTAACCTATCCATTAAAGTCAACATTCAAACCGAAATAAATTATCCTGTCAGTTTGTTTTGTTTCGCGAGTTCCTTTACTGGAAGCCGCGCGGCCGCTGGCTTTGTGGACTGGACGCTGGCGCAGATCAAAGCGGCGCTGTATGAAGGCTGCTTGTAATTAAATGTTCGGTTTTGTCATGTTTTGCTGGTAATTTGACGTGCACGCTGCGGCCGCGACCGTGACGTGGCGACAAACAAACCAGCGTGCAAAGACACCTTACAGATGTCCTTAGCATCTCCTGTTGGCTTGGGTATGGCAGGTTCGAAGCAACGGAATGGAGTGTGAGTGGTGTGTGCGTGGGACAAGTGTGGCTGGAGGCAGGGTGAGGCAGGACGCAGGGGCGGCGGGTGGTGGGGCGCAGGAAGTCCGCCTCGGATGGAGTAACAAGGTTTGCAGGGCGCCGCCGTATCGTAAGAGGATCACATACAATATCCTGTGAATATCCCGCGCCAGTGACTTTTCCGTTTTTGTTTGATTTTGTGAAGCCGAGTGACGCTCCTGACACGAGGCGGTGGGAAGCCCGCGTCCGCTTCGCCGCTGTCAGGCGCAGCTTGGAGGAGAAAACGGGAGGCTGGAGTCGTTGGTGTGTGGCTGTGTGGTGACCTGCCTCCCTCCCTGTGCGGTCCTTAGTGAACTCGATCCCCTCCCGTTATGTTCCTTCTTTAACCTCTCCCGATCTTCTCCCTTTTCCCTCCCCCTGTAAGTCCCTTCCCTCTCAGTATGTCTTTACCTCGTGGCCTCAGGAATTGTTTCTTTCAAGTCAAAATTTAGGACTTGTAGTTGCTCGAGGGCAGGAGAGGGAAGCGAACATGTGGAGACGCTAAAGTTGAGAGGTAATTTTGTCTGTATAGTGCAGTGTGCCGTGAAGAAAGGGGCTGATCTGGTCCTTTTCATCTGTTTCTTTGTCTATCTTTGTTTACCTATCTAGCTGTATATATATTTATCTCTGGAACTGAACACTGAACAAGGTAAACGGCTGCCGTTCCTGTCCAATACACAGCACGGCTCGTCCGCGGCCCGGCCTTCCCTGGGGGCTCTAATCGAAGGCCGCCTCGCCCGCCACCGCTGCTCGTGCCTTTAGGGTCAGGAGTCTCCTCTCGAATACAGATCGACTCACACAAACAAAATAATTTTGAGTGATGCAATTTGTCCTCCACAACTGGCTTTCCTGTCTTGGCGAATTCCAGGCAAGAGCGGCGTGCCGCCCCTGGCCTGAGTAACTGCGTCTTCGCTCATTTCTCTGAAAGGACTTTGGCCAGTGAAACCTTTCCCCATTCAGAATTATTGCTGTGTTCTGCTTACGAATTCTATTGTGTACTCTTATGTACGAATTTATGACATCTATCGCTTGATACAAAGCAAAACAAACATATTGGGAAGAAAACAGATGAACGCTTCTTTTCTGAGATCAGCACAAAGTTATCGGAATAGTTTCAGACATCTTTTTCGGGTTCACCACCACCACCACCACCACAGTATCGAAGGCAGCACATCCCGAAGTCTCATAAATAGCTGGTCGGCAAGAGTTCTTCACCAGACTCGCGTTCTAATTGCCATGGCCATGAAACTACCCAGACTGCCCACGCCGCTCCCCGACCCTGTCTCACCATGCACAGCCTCTTCCCCGCTAGATCACGCTCAACTAAACTAAACTAAACGCCTCGGTACCCGAGGCGAGAACCGTGCCAGTCTTACAGTGCCTCTCCAGCCTGATCTGTCAATGGGGATGCCTTGACGAATACATTTAGAGACAAGGGCGTGGCAGTGTGAGTGGTGGTTATGGTGACTGAGATAGCGGTGGTGACGGAGGCAAGGCTGTTGGCCATCTCTATTCCATGTAGTGAGGTGATACACAGACGTAGGTGTTTTCCCTTCTCTTGTCTTTGCCAGGTATCATAATTTAACTTCTCACAAAGACACAACACACTCTCTCCATTCTCTCCCAGCACGACCCTTCGCCTCCAGGAAGGGCGGAGGCAGGGAGGGAGGGGAGCGGTACAGTTCCCTCCGCTGGTAAAGAACAGTAGTGGGCTTTAGGGCATGAGCATTAGTCAGGATCGCCTGTGTACCTGCCGCATATATTAGCGGGGGACCTTTTTCCGCCTCCTCGAAGTTTGGTTCAACCGGACTGAACGTACAGCCTCAGTTTGGCGAACTCATTCCAGCTGTATTAACTTCTATTGGGGAATAAATTTGCATGAGTACCTACCGACCGACCCACGCCTGTACAGCTGCGTCCAGGCTGGGAGTGGGTGAGTTGTTGTAGAGGAAGATGACTGTGGCTTTTTTGTGTCTACGGGGAGCAACAGAGAATGCGGTATTGCTGACCCTGGTGCTGTCATTTTGCTTCCATGATTGCCGTGAGAGTTTAAGGAAGGATTCTACACTTTATGGGTAAAACACCTGTAATAATCCCACTGAACATCGTTGTGGCGTATGAAAATAGCGTTAATGAGAGAACAAAACCTTTAAGAACATGGACCACCTTCTCTAGAAAACGTTGACGAGAACACCGGCATTCATAACACATAAGCTGAAACGTGAAATTTACACTTCGAATAAAATAACTGCTTTCTTCTTTTCATTAAGCTTTTCCCATTGACATGAAAGACTTATTTCCTAACGATATTGTTGTAGGAAAGAGCCAATTTCTCCTGTTTCTTTATTCATTTGGCACACAGGAAGCCATGAGAGCCTGGCGTGTTGGGGCGAAGAGCGAATAATGTGAGGAGGGTCAGGGCACATGAAGGCAGTGAGGGTCTGTGCCTGTGTCTGTATAGACCGTGATACCTTCAGTCCAGCCGGGAAAAGTGGAGATGTGGGGTGAAATTAAATCGTTAAAGAACCTCTCTCTCTCTCTCTCTCTCTCTCTCTCTCTCTCTCTCTCTCTCTCTCTCTCTCTCTCTCTCTCTCTCTCTCTCTCTCTCTCTCTCTCTCTCTCTCTCTCTCTCTCTCTCTCTCTCTCTCTCTCTCTCTCTCTCTCTCTCTCTCTCTCTCTCTCTCTCTCTCTCTCTCTCTCTCTCTCTCTCTCATGAAACAAAGCCAGAAAAAAAACTGTACAAATTGCGCTGGTGGAAATAAAAATAACAAGAAAACTCGTGCGATTCCAATAAACCCAAGCGAGGCCAGATTTAGTCCCCGAGTTGCCGTGATATCCCCGTACTGAAGGCAACCTAAGCAATGGCAATGGTTGTACAACTTGCTCCACAGACTCTGACACCTTAGGGACTCGAAGAACAGAAGGTAGAGGAGGCAAGTAGGGTATTCTCTAGGCACCTCTCAAAACCTCTACTATAATCCTTCTTTTACCCAGACTAAGCTTACTTTTATCTTGCTTTTAACTTACAGACTGCCTGATAAGAGAGGGTGGATTAAATAAAGCACATGTTGGGAAGGGCAAGAAGATAAAGAATAAAGTAAATGAATAGCTTACGAGTATTTGAGGATGTTCCACGCGTTAGAAGTGAATGACTTGATAAGGTTGGCTGAGAACAGACAGAGGAGGCGTCCCATGATGGTCCGCGTCAAACAAGACATGGCAATTCGGTAAACTTACTTCCTTGATACATGTTACTTCACTTCCAATTGTCCATCTGGTGTTCGTATCCCTCCACCCACCTCTTGTGTGCCTCTGAAGGAAGAGATTAAGCGGAAGAAGGATAGAAAAAGATAAATATGGAAAAAAAAATTAAACAGTAGAGGTTGCTCAGAGAGAGAGAGAGAGAGAGAGAGAGAGAGAGAGAGAGAGAGAGAGAGAGAGAGAGAGAGAGAGAGAGAGAGAGAGAGAGAGAGAGAGAGAGAGAGAGAGAGAGAGAGAGAGAGAGAGCGAGCGAGCGAGCGAGCGAGCGAGAGAGAGAGAGAGAGAGAGAGAGAGAGAGAGAGAGAGAGAGAGAGAGAGAGAGAGAGAGAGAGAGAGAGAGAGAGAGAGAGAGTCCTCCAACAATCCTACAACAATATCATGCACTTGCTCTCAGTCGCGCAATTTCCTGTTCTTTTTTTTTCTTTTTCCTTTTTTTCTCCCACTTTTTTTTTCAGCCCATTTATTTTAGGGAGAATCCTCTCCTGACGCACCATACAAATTGGCAATTAGAAATTTTCACCAGGTAGGAGGGAGGGAGGGAGTAGGGATGAGGAGGAGGAGGAGGAGGAGGACAAAATAGTGGGAGGAATGAGGACACAAAGTAAAGTACAAGGAGAAAGAAGAAAGAAGAAAGAAAAAAGAGGAGCATAAGAAGAAGGAAAGAAGGAGGAAGAGAAGAAAGAAGACAAAATAATTAAAAGAATGAAGACTAAAATATACGGAGAGAAAGGAAGAAGAGGAAGAACAACAACAATAACAGCATCACCAACAACAGCAGCAACAACAACAACAACAACAGCAGCAGCAGCAGCAGAAACAACAAACGACACCACCACCACCACTATCAACAACAACAACAAGAAAGAGCAGAAGAAAAGAGGAGGAGAAAGAAGAAGAAGAAGAAGAAGAGGAAGGAGCAGATTTTGTTGTGACGTCAGCGAGTCATTTCCCGGCCAATATGTCTCATTCGCATGGTCAAAGTTGTATTAATTTGTGTCCATCTCCCTTTTTTATCGCCTTTGTCCCCATCTCGCCTCGCCTCGCCCGGTTATTGCTTCTCTTCCCTCTTCCTATTAGTCTCTCTCTCTCTCTCTCTCTCTCTCTCTCTCTCTCTCTCTCTCTCTCTCTCTCTCTCTCTCTCTCTCTCTCTCTCTCTCTCTCTCTCTCTCTCTCTCTCTCTCTCTCACACACACACACACACACACACACACACACACACACACACACACACACACACACACACACACACACCACATACACACACACACACACACACACACACACACACACACACACACACACACACACACACACACACACACACACACACACACACACACACAAATAAGCAGATAACAAAAAAAGATCAACACTAACCATTACAAATAAGAAATAACATCAAAACAGTAACGTTAGATTCGTAAAGTGAGTGAAAACGGGGAAAAAAAAAAAAAATTGAATATATAACAAACTATAGAGCAAAGGTGATGAAAAGTAACGTTTAATTATAATCTAAACCTAATCACTGATATTGAATGCAAGTCTTTGGAATCTGATTGAAGTCTTTTAGCAGGTAAAGGAAAGAATGAATGGGAGAAAACAGTATTGATTTCTCACCTGTTGTATCGTTTACCTGTGGAATTACTATGTTTAAGTAATGGCTAGAGTGTGATATGAAGGTGACTGACGAGAGAGAGAGAGAGAGAGAGAGAGAGAGAGAGAGAGAGAGAGAGAGAGAGAGAGAGAGAGAGAGAGAGAGAGAGAGAGAGACGACACTGATCCTCCCACACTCCATTAATGCCCTTGCTTCCCCTTATCCAATCCTCCCACAACATCCTTCCTTTTACTCCTTTTACCATTCCTTGCCATTCCTTCCTCCCATATTACCCTTCCTTTTTTCAACACCTCTTATACTCCCTTCCCTCATCCTCTACATCTTCCTATTTTCATATTATTTATTTATTTATTTCTTCCTCTTATTACTGCATTTATCCCATTCTCTCATAATACCCTTCATTTTATCAATTTTCTCCTTATTCTCTCTTCCCTCTCCCCTTGTATCTTCCCTCTATCTCTCTACTATTTATTTCTTACGTCTTCTCACTTTTTCTTTTCTTCGTTCCTTCTTCCCCCGTCCTAATTTCTCATAATATATTTTTTTCTATAAGTTATTATCATCTCTCGCCTCTCATGAATTATTATCCTTCTGCTATCTCCTCCGTACTATTTCTTCCTTATTTCTTTCTTTGCTTAACACTTCGTCTTCACTTATTCTCATATCTGTTTCTCCTCTTTATCGAAATTGTGTTTTTTTTTCTTTGTTCTATTATATCTTACCCCCTATCTCCTGTAAACCATTTATTTTTTTTATTTTCACCATTTCTTTCTTTTTACTTTTTTTTTTTTAATGATATCTTCCCATTTATTAAAACTATCCACACCACCTTTCTCCCTCTCTCTCTCTCTCTCTCTCGCTCTCTCTCTCCTTCCTTCTATCTGCCTTACCATTTCTTCCCCTCGCTTCCTCCTTTCTTCCCCGTTCCTTCCCCTTCCCTTTCACTCTCATATCTCCTGTCTGTTCCCTCTTATCACACCCCTCACTTCCTTCTGTCATCCTTCTAGTAACTCTTCACCGCCCTTGCCTCTCCTCCTCCTCCTCTTCCTCCTCCTCCTCCTCCTCCCACCTCTTTCCTCTTTATCTTCTCTGTCTTCACCCACTTCTGGCTCTCTTTTTTTTTCTCTCGTACACCCTCCTGACTTTTTCCTTCATTTCCCTTCCCTCTCTCGTTCGTCCTTCCCTTTCCCTCCCTCCCTCCCTGTGTTTCTTCTTCCTTCCCTCCCTCCCTCCCTCCCTCCCTCCAATTAGAAGGATAATGATAACCGCCCATATGCAAATGCTTAAAGCGACATGAAGACCTGAGATGAATGGATTAGTAGTTGGACCAGCTGCTTTAACTTGAGAGAGAGAGAGAGAGAGAGAGAGAGAGGGGTGGGGGGGTCGTTGCAGAGGAAAGGAGATTGACGAATATAAATAAGGAGAATAAAAATAAAGGAAGTCTTGATTGTTATATTTACTTAAAAAGGAGACATCTTAGAAAATCTGTTTGTTTACGTCTTCAGAGTGTCTTCAGAATGGTAAAAGTGATGATGATAGCAGCAGTAGTGATAGTTGTCTTGGTGGTGAGGATAGTGATAATAGTGGTTGTGATAATGGTGATGGCAGCAGTAGTGGTGGTGGTGATAATGGCAAACATCGCCATTCACCATTGTTTTTTTTTTCCGTCTTCTCTTATCATTCACTCCATATTATAAAAGAAAACAAAGAATCTGAACAAGACTTCTATTTCTCTCACTGCCCCAGGTATGGAGTCTCAGAGATTCAAATTTTCCGCCGTCTTGTCCCTCCCCACCCCTGCTGTTCCTCCTCCTCCTCCTCCTCCTCCTCCTCCTCCTCCTCCTCCTCCTCCTCCTCCTCTTTTTACTCATAATCATTCTTAGTTCACCTTTCTTATCGCATGTTGTAATATTTCCAAACCATCATGATTAATTTTCTCCAGTGTTTTCTTCCATTTGTACCTGAATAGAGTAGTTATTTAGTTTTTTTCATTATTCGTTAACAGATTCATTTCGATCAGTTTCGTGGCAGTCAGTCAGTCAGTCAGTGTTTGTCTCAGTGCACGCTGAGTCGGTGTCTGTGTGTGTGTGTGTGTGTGACGTTTAATAATTTGCCTTTATTAGTAATATATGAAGATGTTTGGGACACTTTGGCAGTTCAAGAAGAAGGTGAGTGGTTAGTGGGTCCTGAGAACGAGTGTGGTGGAGGTGGAAGGGCGATGTTAGGTGTTGAATGTATGAAGTGGTGGAGCGGTCGTGTGAGGGACAAGACAAGGTGGTGGTGGCGGCAGATTCTTGTTCCCTGCTCCTTGTCCCTTGTTGCTTGTGTGTTATGCGTCACTTCCACACCATGCCTTCCTTGTTATTCATCGCGCCTCAGCCTCATAGTGCTTCAGTGCTTGTAGCTGCTCCGGGAGTTAATGTAATAGGCTTGTTACTTGCCCTCCCTACCCAACTCCTTCCCAGCGCACTTCCTCCCCTGCTTTAAGTAATGGATTCGCCCAGTCTGATGCCGCGTACATGTAGTTGAAATGCATTGGATTTTCAAACTTATTTGTCAATGCCTTAGTTTATATTTTATCACTTGATGTTTTTCAGGCAAAGTGCGTAAGTTAGATGCATAGAAGCTGGAGGTGTAGATGATAACGTACACTTTATTTATTTATTTATTTATTTATTTATTTATTTATTTATTTGGTTTATCGGTAAATTTTTAGATTTACACCATAATATCCCTAACTCCTTAACCTAACTGGGGGGATGCGTCGTCCTGGCCCCCCTCTAGTAATACTAATCTAACCTAAGCTAGCCGGGGGTTGCGCCTTCCTCGACCCCCGTCAGGGATACTAATCTAACCCAACTTAACCCATCATACAGGATCGGGTCTAAGGAACTTTTTGGGGTGAAATGCCCGTGTCTATTTTGAAACTATGGATTTCCCACAAACCCAGAGAGATAAAGTTTCTTGAGTTGTAAAGTATGATGGTGTAAATCTAAAATAGTACCCGTTTATTATTGGTATTATGATTACTTTTGTGTATTAGGGAGACCAGCAGAGACAAAAATACCGGTCTTAATCTTGTCACCAAATAAAGAAATAAGTAGAAGATTCGATAGGAAGACTAACTTTTTTTTTCTGAGTTGTTTTGTGTGTTATGCGTCACTTTCCAAACAGTTCAAGTCGTAGGCAGGGGAAACATCTTGAGTGATATTAGTCTTACCCTTAACTGAGCTTCATCATTGTGAAAATACCCGAGTATGATTTATAATTGGAGATGTAAATGTATATACCTCCTTATGTAGCCTTCAGTGATGTTACTTGTACTCCCAAAATTCACTCTTATTACTGTGGCTATACTAGACGTGCAGACTGAGCTCCCGAAGTGATGTAGGTGGATAATGTACGATATTTATTTCATGTATACGAGATAAATTGGGTGCCTGAAGAATGTTATGATAGACACACACAGTGAGAGCTTTAAACTAGTGGAGCTCCAAAAGATTATAATGGTAATGAAAAAAAAAAAGCCAAATAAACAGTTACATGTTTTTAATAAGGTGGAAATGAATAAAACAGACCCTGAAGAATATATATATATATATATATATATATATATATATATATATATATATATATATATATATATATATATATATATATATATATATATATATATATATATATACTTGATGAATTGTCGAATAAATGGACAAAAAAAAATGCAAACATGATATTCCAACATGACAGACAGGAAAAAAAATCGGTAAGAAGCTTTTGGAAATTGAAATAGATATACAAGAGATTATAGAGGATAAGAAGAAGAAAAATGAATAGGGAGGTAAAGCGATGAGAGAGAGAGAGAGAGAGAGAGAGAGAGAGAGAGAGAGAGAGAGAGAGAGAGAGAGAGAGAGAGAGGAACAACAACAACAACCCACCACCGATAACACATCCCGCTTTATGATGATAGCAGTGATCGAGTTACAGTGTCGCCCACGAGATAAGTCGCGAGGGATATATTGAGGGAAGTGATCTACAGGTAACCCGATTGATTTTCCGATAGAGAATGGAGAGAAATAACCCGCACGATGTTTTCCTGTTTTTTTTTTTTTTTCTCTCTCTCTCTCTCTCTCTCTCTCTCTCTCTCTCTCTCTCTCTCTCTCTCTCTCTCTCTCTCTCTCTCTCTCTCTCTCTCTCTCTCTCTCTCTCTCTCTCTCTCTCTCTCTCTCTCTTTCTCCTCCGTCCCATTTTCCTTCGGCAGGTAACCCAATATTCTTCTACAAGGTTTCGGCATTTGGGAGGATTTGATCAGACAAGCGTTCGGTGGGATAAGATTGTCTTGCACTGCGCTCGGGGAAATCAGCCAATTCCATTATTCTTGCTTGATTACACCCAGTCATTCTCACCTCTCTCTCTCTCTCTCTCTCTCTCTCTCTCTCTCTCTCTCTCTCTCTCTCTCTCTCTCTCTCTCTCTCTCTCTCTCTCTCTCTCTCTCTCTCTCTCTTCTACTTCAGTTTCCTTTCTCTCCTTTCTCTCCCAATCCTTTCCTTTCCTTTCCTTCAACACATTTTTTCCCTCCCTCCCTCCCTCCCTTCACTCCATACTTCATCTCTACCTTTATTCTTTTTTTCCTTTTCCATTTCCTTCTCTCATTCCATCTCTATCCTTCCCTCCACTTCCTTTCCCTCTCCTTCCTTCTTTCATTCCTTTCCCGCTATTCACCTTCCTTCATCTACTTTACTCCTTCCTTCCCATTCCTCCTCATATCGATGCCTCCATTCTTCCACTTCTTTGCCCTTTCTTGCTCCCATCATCGCCACCAAACAACACCAGCTCGCCACTTCACCTTCCCATCACCCCCATCATCACCCTTCCCTATGAAATCTCCATCGTTATCCCCTCATCTCTTTACCCCTTTCTCTACTCCAGCATCCCAACCCAGCTGTATTAGCCCACCTCCACTCTTAACCACCCAATCATCCCATCACTCCCTTACTTTTACTTCCTACTAGTGTGTCTCCTTCCCTTTATCTTAGCACACTAGCCTGCCGCCGTCTCTGCTATTCCTATTACCCCATCACCCCATCTTCTTGCATCCTACCCTGTGCATCTTCCCGGCCCTCTGAGTCGCCCCAGGCCCCCACTCACGTCTGGCTTCGTCGATCACCCTCGTTAAGCAGTTAGGCGCTTGTCAAGGGGAGCGTTCCTCAGAGGCATCCCGCTCGGGACTCCCTTGTTGAAATCCCGTTGTTTCCGAGTTGGCTACGAGGATGCCTAGGTAGAAGGATCTGGTTGTGTAGTGTGTGTGTGGGTGTGTGTGTGTGTGTGTGTGTGTGTGTGTGTAAGGGGGGTGATGTGGTTTATTTTGGTTGTTTACTTAAGTGAGTGATGTTTTGTTTTGTATTTTTTTGTATTTGTTATCATTGGTTTCCTCTTTTCTCGCTTCTCCCCCCCATTGTGTTCATGTTAGCGTTCCTGTTTTGTTTTTTTTCATTTCTCTCTCTCTCTCTCTCTCTCTCTCTCTCTCTCTCTCTCTCTCTCTCTCTCTCTCTCTCTCTCTCTCTCTCTCTCTCTCTCTCTCTCTCTCTCTCTCTCTCTCTCTCTCTCTGTACCCGTTCTACACATTCTTTTCATTGCCTACTTTATTTCCTTCATTTATCTCTCGTTTTCTTTCTCTTTTCATCGACTTATAAAGGTGTAGTGCTGCTTTACTTTTCTAACCCTCCCTTTCATCCTCTTTCCCTCAGTTTCCTCTCCTTCCTCATCTTCATCCCCCATACAGTAATCCCAGCGCACCAGGCCTTCTCTCCCTCTCTCCTCTCCCCGTCTCTCTCACTCTCTTCCTCTCTCTTCCTCCCTTCCTCTCTCCCTCTCCCTCCCTCCCTCCCTCCCTCTATTAGAACTAATTTACAACTTCTGGCCAACATAACTGGCTGCTCGGATTCTCATTATGTTCCTCCTCCTCCTCCTCCTCCTCCTCCTCCTCCTCTTCTTCTTCACACACACACACACACACACACACACACACACACACACACCATATATTATTCTCAGCCACCTTTATAAACTTTCACAATCTCCAGCCGTCAGTGTAGTGGAACTCTTACATTTACCTGTGATTTACCTGTACAAATTACACGTCTCTGTAGTCTGGGCCGCTTTGAAGTTAATGTTAAGACTATAGAGAAGCAGCGAGCGCCTTGAGGGAATGGGTAGGGATGAGAAGCAGAGGTAGAAGAAGGGAGGTTGTGGGTACGTAGAGTTCAGGTAGTCTTTGTTTTTGAAATGTTCTTCTGTGTGTGTCGGGGTGGGTGGGTCAGGGGGTGGGGAGATAATTTTTCCTTCTTTTTTTCTTCTTTGATCAACTTCTTTTACTGTGAATCTGAAGTCGAGTGGAAATTTCAGCTCTAGATTGTTGAGTCTGGATAATTTGGTGGGCACGGAGTTGAGGTGATACGTATGAGGTGGTATAAGTTTAGTGAACACACCAAATCACCTTTTTTTTTTTTTTTTTTTAAGTTATCAGGGTTTGTTAACATTTATTTAAGTAAGAAAAGGAGTTGAAATAATTAGTGAGTTAGTGCTAAGCTCATGAAATTAACCAATACTTTTTTTTTTGTTTTGTTTCGTTTTTCTGCTTTGTCAATATTTATTTCAGCTTCACTCTCTCTCCGCATGTCATTAACTTTTTTTTTAATTGTTTATTCATATTCATTTTAAAATTCTTTCCTCCCGTGGATGATAGTGGAAGCAAAACTCTAAAACATTTCTTTTTTTTTTATTTTCTGAAATTGTACTTTTTTTTTCATAAACGCCAAGTCCTTTTTCCCCATCGCAAATTCTATAAATATTTCATCCGTATCCGTCACTCACCTGCTTTGTGTTTAGCGATCGAGAGACAAATAGTTTAGCGCAGTCCACCTCCACACAAATTACTCCTTGGTGATGTACTGTACGTTGATGAATAGTTTGAATTAGTGTGACTCATTACGCGGTGATGTATGTACGGCAATTACTGTCCGCGGCAAGTCACATTATCGTGCACAATGTCTATGGGGAGGGTTTGAAAATACATGGATTCTGTCTGGCGCTCTGTTTTTTTCGTGAGTGTAGTGAAGTTTTCCTCCTCTAATGATGGTTTTTGTATGTATTTTATCCATTTGTTTTTATTTATTTATTTATTTTATGGGAGGATTCGTCTTTTTTTTTTCTCGTTGTTTTGTGTTCGTTATTTTAATATTTTTGCGGATCTTACGTTTATCTAAGTATGCCTTGAATGTGTTTGTATTCATTATCATAACTTAGTGTCTTGTTTATCTATTATTTTCTTTTACCGCTGCACGTTTTCTTTAAAAAAAAATCTTGACATTCATTAGGCCCAAGTTTGTGTTCAATACTTATCGCGCCATTTTTTTATTTTTTTTATTACGGTTTTCTAAGTTTGCTTTTTTTTCTTTTTTTTTTGTGTGTGTTTGTATTCATTATCATACCATTCTTTAGTGCCTAGTTGTCTTGTTCATCTATTACTTTCTCATCTGTTTTTTTTTTTTTTTCTGCAGTTATCACATTTCTTTCAGACTGGTTTATTTAAGGTTCTTTCATTCTTGTGTATATACGTATATTCAACATCATAACATTCTTTGAGCTTTTACTTCTCCAAGGTCCTGTCATTTCTGCGTATACTCGCGTGCATGCATAATCATAATCTGTCGAAGCTCTTCTTATCTAAGGTTCTGTTATTCCTGTGTTTGTCTACTCATTATCACAACATTCCTCAGACACCTACTTTATCCACGGTCTTTTTACTTCTCTTCCTGTCTTTCTCTTCTTAGTGACATAGCCTTCATATCCTTTCCTTACTCCTTCCAGCCGCCTTCCCTTCATCGTTCCGTCACCCTTCCATCACCATCAGGGTCATGACTTACCACACCACCACAGGATCATTTCAGTAACGCAAGCAACCACCACAACACATACGCTCGTATTATCGTTGTGTTCCTAATGTCTTGTATACACCATTTTGCATGACCTAAAATTCTCTCTCTCTCTCTCTCTCTCTCTCTCTCTCTCTCTCTCTCTCTCTCTCTCTCTCTCTCTCTCTCTCTCTCTCTCTCTCTCTCTCTCTCTCGTTCTTTATTAGCAGTATTCGTCATTTGCACATGTATTGTCTATAACCTTTATCATTTTATTCCATTCCTCTCGTTTTCTTTTTCATTCTGCCCTTTGTCTGTCTGTCTCCTCCTCCTCCTCCTCCTCCTCCTCCTCCTCCTCCTCCTCCTCCTCCTCCTCCTCCTCCTCCTCCTCCTCGTCTTCCTCTGCTATTGGTTATGCTAATGTCACTCGCCGGTGCATATTTATTAGTTTTATTTATTTATTTATTTATTTGTATGTGTGTGTGTGTGTGTGTCTGAAGATAAGTAAGTGATAATGAAGGTGATTGTTCGTGTTGCTTCGTGTGTCTCTTGTTTTTCTCTTGCTTTATTTCTGTTTTCATTATTTTTTTTTCCTTTATCTTGCTTTATGTATGTATTTTTTTTTGGGGGGAGGGGTTGTTTGTTTAGTTGTTTAGTGATATTGTTGGTTGTTTATTTGTGTGTATCACATTTGTTATCGTAATCGTGTTTGTTTTATTTGTTTTTTTTTTCTTTTTTTCTATATTTTAATGTTTTATTCCGTTGTCTGTTTTCATTCTCTCTCTCTCTCTCTCTCTCTCTCTCTCTCTCTCTCTCTCTCTCTCTCTCTCTCTCTCTCTCTCTCTCTCTCTCTCTCTCTCTCTCTCTCTCTCTCTCTCTCAGGTAAGGAGATAACAGAAACAATGGAGAGAGAGAGAGAGAGAGAGAGAGAGAGAGAGAGAGAGAGAGAGAGAGAGAGAGAGAGAGAGAGAGAGAGAAACTCCAGAAGCAGATACCGGTAGAAAGAAGAGACCTGTCAAGGAGCATCGGTGAAGGATTGAGAGAAGGAAGGTCGAGGGCCGGGGTGTGTGGGTGTGGGTGAGGGTGTGGGTGAGCCGTCTGTCACCCGCCCCGCCATGTCCAGGTCTGTTCTGAGATCGAGTTTAATCAAAAATTACCATATTAAAAGGTCGGAGATGAACCTGTGGACGGAGGAACATGGCCCGGAGGCAGGGAGGGAGGAAGGGAGAAAGGGAGGGAAGGAGGGAGGGAGGGAGAGAAAGGAGAAAATGGAATGTACATAAAATCGTGTGAATTGTTTGTTTGTGATTTATGGTGGAGGTAAAAACAGAAAGGATTCCAGTGTAGTTTATTATTGTTATGCTTTGTTGTTGTTGTTGTTTGTTGTTGTTGATGATGATGATATTGTTGTTATTGTTGTCATTATTATTATTATTATTATTATTATTATTATTATTATTATTATTATTATTATTATTATTATTATCATTATTATTATTATTATTACTACTACTACTACTACTACTACTACTACTACTACTACTACTACTACTACCACTACTACTACTACTACTACTACTACTACTACTACTACTGCTCCTCCTCCCACTCTTTCTCCCGCAACTTTTAATATTGCAGATCTTATAAAAACCTGTACTGTTCTTACAAATACAAGGCTATCTGCATACAGGAACAAAAGTAAGAAAACCATGAAATAACCATAAACACCGAAAAATAATGGTAATGATGTTAAGCACACGTTGAAAATTGAACAATTATACGTTTATTTAATTGATGGTTTATTTTTATTTATTTATTTATTTATTTATTTATTTATTTTTTATGTTTCTTGTGCTGTAAAGGATATTGAGTATAAAAGGAGGAGCTTCCATTCCTTTGCCTCGTCTGTCATTGTGTAAGAAGCATTGGTAAGCAGAGGAAAATAAAACATTGATACGAACAAACTAACAGAAGCTCTGCAGGGATACAACCTACGTACAACTGCAGGAGAGACTGAGGAGTGCACTGTACCTGTCCTCATGATAATAGTAATAATAATAACAATAATAATAATAATAATAATAATAATAATAATAATAATAACAGCAGCAGTCGTACAAACATATAAAAGTAAAACACAGGAAATAACTCGCGCTCTGTAATGGAAATAGAAATTGCAAACATATATTAAAAAAATAAAATAAATAAATAAAAAAATGCCAACTGTGTTTTACCATTATGTATAATTAATGTACGCGCGCGCAGACACACACACACACACACACACACACACACACACACACACACACACACACACACACACACACACACACACACACACACACACACACACACACACACACACACACACACAATGCACTTGCTATAGACTTATCCAGAAAGAGAGAGAGAGAGAGAGAGAGAGAGAGAGAGAGAGAGAGAGAGAGAGAGAGAGAGAGAGAGAGAGAAGGTAAAGCAGTAATGTGGTGTTGACATGAGCGATTATCTCTCGAGTTGTTAGGCGGAGGGAATTACGTGAAGTAGTTACAGCAGTTACAAGACAAGGGGTGTTGTTATCTTCTTAACGCGGCACACCTTACATAATGATAGCCTCTCTCTCTCTCTCTCTCTCTCTCTCTCTCTCTCTCTCTCTCTCTCTCTCTCTCTCTCTCTCTCTCTCTCTCTCTCTCTCTCTCTCTCTCCTCCATAAACAACCTCTAAAGGGGTCAACATGTCTGCAGCTGCTTGTCCTTCTTTCGTATTCTTTAATGAGACAAGGGATAATATAACTGACTCTAGGATCCATAAGTTTGTGACACGAAAATTTAACCTCTCATTCCCAAACACTTTGTCCCCTCATAAGGACTAGTTTTAAATGCCACAAAGTTCATTATTCACGTTTTCATGTGTATTTTTCCTATTGGTAACGCGGAATCCCTGTTAAACTATCGCTAGAATCATGAACACATCCTTGAAAACCCCAGAAACTCCCACTACAGCCTCAATAAGTTTAAAAATCCACGAAATGTTTAGGTGTATAATCCTTTGTGCTACAGATCAGATTGTAGACGAGAGAGAGAGAGAGAGAGAGAGAGAGAGAGAGAGAGAGAGAGAGAGAGAGAGGCAGCAGTTGATGAGATAGAGTAGTGAGTAACAGAGAATAATGACCCTCCTCCTCCTCCTCCTTCTCCTCCTCCTCCTCCTCCTCCTCCTCCTCCTCCTCCTCCTCGCCTCCCTCTCCCTCCTTCCCTCCGCCTGCCTTTCCTTGATCTTGCGGAACGGAGATATGGGCGAAGGGAATGGGGGGGCTGGATGCGAGACGAAACCTCTTGGGCGTGTGTCCGTTAAGCCTGAATGTGATGATGAGGTTTGAGGATGAACACACACACACACAGACACACACACACAATCAATAGTATTTCCCTCCTAGATTAGTCTTACCGTTAGGATTAATGTTAAGTTTTTCCCCATCCCCTATGTACATTTTCAGTTTGTCAACTGCCTAAATAATAAACCGTTTATTATTATTAATTATTATTTACACAAACGATATCGAGAGAGAAAGATGAATGGATTAGGCAACTGTATTAGAAACTGATACATTATAGAAACCAGGAGTGAGTGAGTGAATGACAAGAGAGAGAGAGAGAGAGAGAGAGAGAGAGAGAGAGAGAGAGAGAGAGAGAGAGAGAGAGAGAGAGAGAGAGAAGTTTAAATGTATATGAAACAGATATACTATATAAGAAAAAGTACATGTGTGGGTACCTAAGAGATACACTTTGTTTAATGATGTAAGAATGTATAATGAAAACCGGGGCTTCGTGATTTTAGAGGCTCGGGGCTGTGGAGAGGAAGCGAGGTAGCGAGGTGCAAACAAACACAAACCTCAAAGGGCGTGAATCTAATGAAGGTATGAGTATGGCGAGGGCGTGACGGATGTGCTGTAATGGGCCTGATGTGTGGGAGGAGCCGCCAGAGTGCTGAGGGAACCACTGACGCTGCCCTACATACATACATACATGCACACACTCCCACACCTGCCGCTAATGCCTCGGGTTTGAAAGTGTGTGTGTGTGTGGGTGTGTGTGTGTGTGTGTGTGGGTGGTGAGTGCTGGATGAATATTGGATGTCTTGGAGTGTAGTGGTGTTTCAGAGACGTGGTGGTGATGGGAGGGGATAGGTGTGTGTGTGTGTGTGTGTGTGTGTGTGGGCGGGTTGGGGGTGGTGTGTTTGTGTGGGTGTGTGATGTTTTAGTGGCGCTGGGATGACGCGATGTTTTGTCCCGCCCCGCATGTAGTAATGGAATGTCAGTACTTAAGTTAATCTCTCGCATTACATCGACTCTAATGGAATGTTTTAATGGTAATATTGGGTTATACTGGTCTTACTTTAATCTCTCTCTCTCTCTCTCTCTCTCTCTCTCTCTCTCTCTCTCTCTCTCTCTCTCTCTCTCTCTCTCTCTCTCTCTCTCTCTCTCTCTCTCTCTCTCTCTCTCTCTCTCTCTCTCTCTCTCTCTCTCTCTCTCTCTCTCCACACACCGGAGTTCGCTGGCCTGTGTTGGTCTGTCGTCACAAGATAAAGGTCTGTTTCTTTACACGGGAGTCGGCCTGGGAATGACGGGACGCATCTAGACATTCCTTTGACAGCCACCTGCACGTAAACACACCTGAGGGAGGAGAAGAGGGCTACGTACATACATATATATACACATAGACATACAAACACACATCCATGATATACAATTAAAAAAAAAAAACTTTCCTTCTTTGACATGTACGAGTATGAGAAGTTAGGTTTAGTTTTGTTAGGTTAGGTTGTTAGGTTAAGTTATGTTAAGTTAGGTTAGGTTAGGATAAGGTAATTTAGGATAAGTCATTTTAGGTTAGACTAGGTTAGGATAAGGTAATTTAGGATAAGTCAGGTTAGGTAAGGTCAGGTTAGCCAAGGTCAGGTTAGCCAAGGTCAGGTCAGGTTAGGTTATGTTCGGTTAATTTACGCCAGGCTCGCGCGTGTCAAACTAAGCCATTAGTCACATGTAATAATTGTATTCATTTCATCTGTAATCCTTCTCATTTACAATCCATTCCTTGACAGCTAATTTTACCCGTACCATTTCTCTTTCGCAGGTAAGCTTTGGCCTCAACTGGGCTACAGGTGCACAAACAAGGACACGTACAAAGACAACAAGGAGAGTGAGTATACTGTAGTGGTGCGTAACACTCACAGAACTTCAGCCAGATGTTCTAGCGTTTATATGCGGAACTTCAGAGCATTCATTACCTTTGTTGTCAACTTCATGGGAACTTCAGGTGTTTGGGGGCCTTGGGTGGCGAGCTGGGGGAGGGGAGGCTCAGGTGTGCTAGGTGAGGCAGGGGAACTAAAGGACTAGAGAAGGACGTGCTGGTGTCTATTATTGCCCAGTTTACTATTACTGAGGTCTGTCCTTTCATTTACTCTTATGTTGCTATGTTTTTTTTGTTTTTCCTGCCATTTTCTCCTCCTCCTATTCTGTCTATCTTTCCGCATACCTATTCTTTTATCGGTAAATTTCGTTCTGTTGTTTCTCTCTGCCTTCTCCTCAGCTTGTTATTATTATTTTCTTTGCCGTTTTCTCCTCCCCTTTTATCTGTTGGTCTGCTCATATTTTCTTTTTTTTCCGTCTATTTCACCCTTTAGTCTCTCCGTATTCTCGTTTTTATGTTGCTGATGTCTTTCCTTTCATTAACCATTGTTCTCTTTTTTTTTTTTTGCTGTTTTGTCCCTTTCTATCTGTAGTGTTCTCTGTTTACCCTTTCTGTATTACTAATGTCTTCTTCCCAGCTTGTGTCCCGTTTCTATGCCATTACAGAGGCGCTGAGTGGGAAGGGTAGTGCCGGGGAGGTAAAGAGGTGTAGGAGAGAGGGAGAGGGAGAGAGAGCAGCACTGGACTTTATTTCCCTGATAACGCCTCCATTCAGAGTGTGTTAATGTACCGAATCACGGGGTGCCGGGGCGCTATCAGAACCCGCCCCGGCGAACCATTAAGGAAGTCGGATGTTCGAGGGGAAATTTCATCCGGTGCGTTTTTAATCTCCGTAATGTTTCCAAAATGTATCGCGCACCTTTAAGATTAACAACGACGGGCGGCGGGGGTTTGTATCGAGAGACAAGGTTAACACTCTCTCTCTCTCTCTCTCTCTCTCTCTGCTCTACCACTCTTTTTTTTAATATATATAACCATCCGAGTTTTATAAGGCAAGTAATATAATAGCAAGTTCAGCCATTAAGCGACCCCGTGTAATATTTATCGAGTATCGGCCTTCGTAGCTTGACATATATTATACCAAATATATTTCATGTGGGACTGGACACTTAATATTGGTTTCCGCTGCACCTGCTGACGAATGGTGACGGAGAGGACAGGTGGAGGGATGCTTAGCCCCTCGTGTGTGTGCGCGTGTGTGTGTGTGTGTGTGTGTGGGTTGGCGGGTGGGTGTAAGTGTTTGTGTCAAAGTGAGGTGTGTGTGTGTGTGTGTGTCAGGGTACATTATACTCTCTCTCTCTCTCTCTCTCTCTCTCTCTCTCTCTCTCTCTCTCTCTCTCTCTCTCTCTCTCTCTCTCTCTCTCTCTCTCTCTCTCTCTCTCTCTCTCTCTCTCTCTCTCTCTCTCTCTCTCTCTCTCTCTCTCTCTCTCTCTCTCTCACACACACACACACACACACACACACACACACACACACACACACACACACACACACACACACACACCGTTTGCTCGAGTCTTTTAATAATACTCCCCTTGAGGCACTTAAAAAGCTATTTATCTTACCGTGGCACCTGCAGCCGTTATAGTTTGTCTGCCGAGCTTCGTTAAGACGAGATAAACACCACGGGAGGAGAAGGAGGAGGAGGAGGAGGAGGAGGAGGAGGAGGAGGAGGAGGAACGGGAGGAGGAGGAGGAGCACAAATGGTCGTTTCTCTTTCTCCTCCCCCCAAGATAATGGTCTTTCTTTGTAATACTTCCAGAATTTCGACGCTGAGGGAAAAAAAAACACTGTCAACCTCAGTATTTTAAAGGCCCTCGTAATGCATTCAGGGTATTTGGTTAATCGGAAAATAGTGTGATGGAAGTGCTCTCCGTGACACTGCATTGAGAGAGAGAGAGAGAGAGAGAGAGAGAGAGAGGGGGGAAAGATCTTAGAGGAAAGAACAAGACAGAGGAGGCGTGGGCGAGTGTGTCAGTATGTACGAGTGATAAGAAAGTGGTACGTTGTCCGTGGTGTGTTTTTTTTTCGTGTTTGGAGTCGTTATGGTCGTTTTTATGCCGTCGTTATGCCCCGCCTGTGTTGCCTTGATGGGAGTCCGGGTGGCGAGTGGCTGATTCGCTCTGTACGCAAGTTTTTCTCCCGCGTCTGATACAAGGACGCGAAGCAGCTGTAGAGAGGCGGGGACTTGCTGTGTGGGCTGGTGGACGTGGCTGCTTTGTATACTGATATGTAGCGTCTGGTTGCCTTTGTGTTTTGCCGAGAAGGTTTTGCTGATACTCGTAAATCCTTCCATTCAGTGACAGATTCCTTTGGTGCCTTACATTTCTTGTGTCATTATTACCATTCGTGCCTTCTTAAATGTTTTTAGAGTTTTCTTTCAATTTTAACTAGAGGTTATTGTGTTTTTTCAAGGTTGTTTTCTTAGTTTTAGGCATAGTTTAATTCTTCTAAGTATTCGTACCTCTTTAAACGCTGTCGTGTCTTGCCTCATATTTAATAGCTTTTAATGGAACTTATTGGGATTTTCGAGGGTGTTTTTTCATAGTTTTGCTTGCAGTTTAAGCAGGATTGTATATTATCACTGGAAGGAACAACCGTGAGAACCTGACTGATCACCTCCGTAGTTCTGATGACTGCCCAGCATGTTTATGAGTGCAGGCATTGATGGTGTAGCTGATCACCAGTAGTCTTGTAACGGCCAACAGATCTATTGCTGTTTGTTCCTCCTGTGATCATTTGCGTTTTGATTAAGGGGAAGTGGGACTGTACCGCTGCAGAACATGAACGAGTTGGTGTTGTTATAAAATTTGCGTCATAGGTCCATGTTGATATATGAAGGAATGATGAAGGAATAAAGGTAGTGATAGTAATGGAAAACAAACGAAATGATTATTAATAGAGAAAACTATAAAAACAATGACTACTAATGGAAAAAAAGAAATTAATGGGAGTAAATTATATCAACACACACACACACACACACACACACACACACACACACACACACACACACACACACACACACACACACACACACACACACACACACACACACGTCCCTCTACTTATCTATCTATCTGTCTATCTGTCTGTCTGTCTGTCTCTGTCTGTCTGTCTGTATGTCTATCTTTCTTTCTATATCTATCTATCTATCTATCTATCTCTCTGTCTATCTGTCTGTCTGTCTGTCTACCTACCTGTACCTACTTACCTACTTACCAACTGACACACACACACACACACATACACACACACACACACACACACACACACACACACACACACACACACACACACACACACACACACACACACACACACACACATACGTACGTACACGCAACCAACTTTATAATGACCTACGTGAAAGACATGTTCACAGTGTGTCTAACTTTTGTTTTTGTCACAGGAACCAAACTTTTAGCATGATAATGAACCTCAAATAACAAACTTGTGAGGACCTTCCGAGGGGGTGGGGGAACTAGAGTGGGTGGAGGGGGAGCGAGAAGGGGGATGGAGGGGGAGGTGGAGGCGGCGAACCTTGTGCTGCGCCGCCGGGAGTCATGTGCTGGGTTTTCTTTCTCCTGTGTGTGTGTGTGTGTGTGTGTGTGTGTGTGTGTGTGTGTGTGTGTGTGTGTGTGTGTGTGTGTGTGTGTGTGTGTCACAAGATACGTGTGTTGCAAGTAGTGTTGCGAGTAGTGTGTTAATGCTATTTTTTCTTCCATTGATTTTTTTTTTTTTTTTTTTTTTGGCAAGTGGGTAATATTAGACTCTTGAAATGGAGAGGGAGAAGTGGAGGAGGAAATGGAGGAGGAGGAGGAGGAGGAGGAGGAGTAGGAAGTGGAGGAGGACCTTGTGAAGAAGGAAGAGGAGGAGAGTAGGTGAAAAAAAAAATGAGGAGGCAAGAGTAGAGTAAACTGACACACACACACACACACACACACACACACACACACACACACACACACACACACACACACACACACACACACACACACACACACACAGGGACATGCACGCGTTCATGGAGTGGAAAGCCGGAGGATGGGGAGGTGGAGGAGGAGAATGGTTGTGGGGAGTTAATGGTGTAGGATGTGAGAGAGAGAGAGAGAGAGAGAGAGAGAGAGAGAGAGAGAGAGAGAGAGAGAGAGAGACGAGGAAAGGACCCACAGATAAAGATATGTATGAGTGAATGGAAAGGGGAGGTGAGAAGGGGAAAGGCAAGCAGGCTGAGGCGACGGGAGAGGAAGATGCTGATGGGATGATGTGAGAGAAGGATGCGAAGAGGAAGAACCAGAGAGAGAGAGAGAGAGAGAGAGAGAGATGGAAGCAGAGGGTGACTGACTAAAGCTGCTGTTTCTCGTTAAATCTATTTTGAAGCTCATCCCGCCACTCGAGCACCATCCCCTCCATTACCACCAACACCGCCATGCCGTCCTCCACCATTTCACCCACCGCCACTTACTCCCTACAACGGCTCCTCTCCCTTCCACTCGCACCGACACTCCCGGCCTCCTCACAAAGGCAGGAGGGCCCCCAGCAAGCACTCCGCCCAGACTTCCAGCGCCTCTCAAACGCAAACCACCCGCAAGGACGCCACAACAACCCTCGTGAGTCCAAACACCCGCCGGGGGAACCTCCTGGGCGCATTCAGGCCTTGGAGAAAAAAAGGAAGGAAAAAACATGCTCAAGACACACTCAGCAGGTCCCGGAATGTGTTCGTGTGTGTGTGTGTGTGTGTGTGTGTGTTTCTGCTTGTCTATTTATCTGTCTTGTTTTGTCTTGTCTGTCTGTCTGTCTGTCTGTCTTGCCTTGTCCACTTTCAAAATACAAATAGACAAGACTAATTTTCACTTTACATAACGAAAAAAATAAATCACCCAATCTCGTAGCATTCACCCACATTTCCTCCCGTAGAAGTCGACGAAGGAGACACTCTTAGATGAAATAACACGTGTCCTCCCTCCTCCCCCACCCCCACCAAGGCTCGTCCCGTCCCAAACTTGCTAATGACGAGGCTCCCTAGCGAGTGACCACCTCATTACACATGCGGCAAGAGCATAAACACACACACACCCATAACTGGAGCTACACTTAAGAATACTAATGGCGGAATTGTGGCCTTTTTTTTTTTTTCTTTCTTTCTTTTCTTTTTAGTTTAAGAGCCAACCGGGGAATATAATGAGCGTGGTGGCGTGAAAAATAGAGCCACGTTAGTGTTTCCTAAATCATGTAGATTGTCCGTAGTCATTTAGGTTTGTGTGTGTGTGGTGTGTGTGTGTGTGTGTGTGTGTGTGTTGTGCGTGTGTGTGTGTGTGTGTGTGTGTGTGTGTGTGTGTGTGTGTTTGTACGTTTTTTTGTGTCTTAATCGTGCTATCTCCTCTATTGCCATTATTTTCTCTTATATTCCTCCTCCTCCTCCTCCTCCTCCTCCTCCTCCTCCTCCTCTTCCTCCTCCTCCTCCTCTTCTTCTTCTTCTTCTTCTTCTTCTTCTTCTTCTTCTTATTCTTCTTCTTCTTCTTCTTCTTCTTCTTCTTCTTCTTCTTCTTCTTCTTCTTCTTCTTCTTCTTCTTCTTCTTCTTCTTCTTCTTCTTCTTCTTCTTCTTCTTCTTCTTCTTCTTCTTCTTCTTCTTCTTCTTCTTCTTCTTCTTCTTCTTCTTCTTCTTCTTCCTTCTTCTTCTTCTTCTTCTTCCTTCTTCTTCTTCTTCTTCTTCTTCTTCTTCTTCTTCTTCTTCTTCTTCTTCTTCCTTGTCGTCGCCGTCTTATTCACTTTCGTCTTTTCCCCTCATTGTCGTCGTCCTCCTCCTAATTCTAATCATCATCATCATCATTATCAAAACACACCACACACACACACACACACACACACACACACACACACACACACACACACACACACACACACACACACACACACCGTCGCACTCTTATCCAAAGCGCTTATATCATCCTTCCTTTATTTTTTTTTTTTCTCTCTCTCTCTCCCATATATATAAACACGAGGAATAAATCAAGAGTGGGGGGCCGCGGCTTGGGCTTTAGGCTTACCACCACTACCACCACCACCACCACCACCACCACCACCACCACTACCACCACTAGTCTTCCCCGGGAGTGTTTTTGGCCCAAATCTTAAAAATCCCCTCTAAACGACGCTATAAATTAAATTGATTTTTCGATAGAAACTGAAGCCACTCGCCACCACCACACGCCTCGCATACTCCTCATCCTATTTGTACGCCTACGTCCTTTTCCTTCTTCTTCTTCTTCTTTTTCTTCTTCTTCTCCTATGTCTACGTCCTTTTTCTCGTCTATTTGTTTCGTCTAATATTTTTTTCTTTGTTATTTTCAAGTACTTTTTTTTTTGTATAGTTTTCTTCTTGTTCCTCCTCCTCCTCCTCCTCCTCCTCCTCCTCCTCCTCCTCCTCCTCCTCCTCCTCCTCTTCCTCCTCCTCCTCTTCCTCTTCCTCTTCCTCCTCCTCCTGGTCTTGCTACTAACTGTTCTCTCCATTCCTCCAATCATTTCCCTCCTCCTCCTCTCCTTCGTCTCTTCTTCCTCCTCCATTTCCTATTTACTTCTCCACAACCTTCCTTTTTCTCCATGTACGTAATTTTCTCTCTCCCACTTCACCGATTATTGTTCTTCCTTCCTCTCCTCTCCTCTCCTCTCCTCTCTCATCTCCTCACCTCTCCTCTTCTCTCCGTTCCTTTCTTCTTTTTTTTTCCTTTCATTTTCTCTCTTCTCTCCGTTTCTTTCCTTTCGTTTTCTTCTTTCTTTCTTTTCTTCCTTCCTTTCGTTTCTTTTTCATCTAATTTCCTTTCGTCCTCGTCCTCGTTTTTTTTTGTCATTTTCCTTCCTCCTCCTCCTCCTCCTCCTCCTCCTCCTCCTCCTCCTCCTCCTCCTCCTCCTCCTCCTCGTATGATCGCTAAGTGTGGAATAATGTTATCATTGCCCCAATAGCCTGGCCTGAGGAACACTGAGGAACCTGCCCCCAGCTTTTCCCTCCCTAAGTAATTGTGTAAAGAAGCAAGAAGTAGGTAAATGTCCCATCCTCTCATCGATCCGTCTGTCTGTGTATGTCTGTCTATCTGGCTCTCTCGGCATCTCTGTCTACCTATGTTGCGTCTGTCTGTGAAGTTGTGTGCATTTGTTTATGTTTTGTCTTCTTGTTTTCTGTCCGAGTCTTACATCTTTCTGTTCTTATCTTTTTTTTTTTTTTTTTTTTTTCTTTTCGTTTTCTCCTCTTGTCTGTATGTCTGTTCTTTTATCTGTCCTTGTGTGTGTGTGTGTGTGTGTGTGTGTGTGTGTGTGTGTGTGTGTGTGTGTGTGTGTGTGTGTGTGTGTGTGTGTGTTTTCTGCTAGTTTTGGTCCTGTTTGTTGATCTCTCCGTCCGCAGGTCTTGTTTTTGTCAGTTTTACGCACTTGTTTCTCTGTCCGTGACTCTTCCATCTGTTCTTGTGCGTTTGTGTGTGTGTGTGTGTGTGTGTGTGTGTGTGTGTGTGTGTTTTTTTTATACTTTTGTCTTGCTATTTTGTTTGTAGGTCTCTGCATATGTCCGTACATTTTAATTTTTCCCTTAATTTTGTCTCTCTCTTGTCTCTCTGTGTGCCTGTCCGTCCTTGTGTCCGCGTACAGTAAAAAAAAAAAAAAAAAAAACACATCCCCGCATCACCGTCATCAGCTGGGCAGCGTCGTTATCGTCGTTATGTGATCATAACGCCGTTTCTTCTCTCACATGAATGCCGCTGTAATTGCCGTCATCGCAGTATCCATTACAGGACGTTTTTATCATAGCCCACTTTTTTTTTTCCACGTGGGTGTATATGGCGGTGCGGGTTTTCGGGAAGGGCGAGTAGGTGTTTCCTTCGTCGCGTCCACCACAACCCCGACGAGGCCATGGAGGGAAGCGCAGCACCCCGTTTCATGGTGGCCTCGCACGCCCCTGCCACGCCGCCGCCACCAGAACAACACTGCGTAGTCTGATTCTGAGAACACGCGCAGTGAACCGTACTTGAGCCTCTGGCCGCTGCACCACCACCACCACCACACCACCACCACCACCACCACCACCACCAGCAACATCAACAACAACACCTCAGAATCAGAAAAGTAAAATCATGAACACACTTTCAATCATCGCCTCACGTCCTCTTCCCTTTATGCCAGGTGTTTAAGCAGCATGATTAACCCGCCTGCCATTGAATATTCATGGGCAGGGGCATCCAGCAGTGTTAGCACCGGTAGTAGGAATATCCAGGAGAGAAGAATCGCACCGCCCCGCCATGGTCTCATCCGCGCGACAGCGATAACTCCCCCGGAATCGAAGCCCGCGTTAGAATGTTATGCGATTTAATTCCGAGTGGAGGCCGCGGGAATAGCCGGGTCGAGATATGATAATTTATTTACCTCTTTATCGGGAGCCTGGAGCTTGGGGGAGGAGAATTCTCGGAGGGTTTTAGGTGTGGGCTGGCGAGTCTGTGATTGCTTCATTTCCACTCGGGTGCGCGTGACGCTTATCTGGCGATGTAACGCTGGAGGAACGTGGCGATTCTTATGACACATGGTAATGGCCTGCTGGGGATGCTGCCGCCACGCCGAGGAGTTGCTAGAGTTGCTACTGCGCCTTGCTGTTGTGTTTTAACGGATTACTTCTGCAGGGATGAGTAAAAAAAAAAAAAAGGAATGCTATGGCTTTCCCAACGCCCCTCAGCCTTACTGCCCCCAGTGAACCTTTCTACATTGCCACACGATGCTCGGCCCTATTTACCCCACGGTGGACTAAAGGCGATGTGATTATGGCCCCAAATAATAAGGGTTTTAGCGCGGTGATCGACGGGGGAGGCCGCAGCGGCGAGGGGCGAGAGGCGGATGGCCCACGTAACTCACTCCCCACTCTGGCATTACGGCGCCGCTTATGAATTCATTATGTGAGGGTAATTACGTCTGTGTCTCCGTTATGGTAACAGCCTTATCTTGGACAATGATTACCCTAACAAGTTCCGATCGCGGCCTAAGTAAGGGAGGAAAGGGAAGGGAGGATGGGAGGGAGGGAGGAGACGTGGCAGGGAAGGGTTAGGGCTTAACAAGATCATTGGAGATAAGTAAGTTCGTGCCATAAATAAGGTAATTAATGCAAGGAGGGAAGAGTTAGCGAGTGCACTATATTATTGTGGTTATTAATGAGATTCCGGCACACACAACACGGGTCGCGGGAGGACATTATTACACGCTAAATTGCTGTAATGGCAGGGAAGGGCGTGTGCGGGCCGCCAGGGACGTCGCCACCGCCTCGGCACACACCTGGCGCCGCTAATGTTATTGAGAGTTTTCAAGGTCGCGGCGCAGCGAGGGAGAGGGAGCGCCAGTCATCTGCTGCTGGATATTTGATTAATTTGGTATTCCATTAAAGAGAACTCAGTATTCATTACCAGGCAGAGTAAAACACTCAATAAAGGCTGCGTGCGAGGGGCCTCAACCCCTGCTGCACACACACACACACACACACACACACACACACACACACACACACACACACACACACACACACACACACACACACACACACACACACACACACACCATTATTGCTGTTTACATTTTTCTCGTAATTCAGCAGCAAAAAGTTTGGCGAAGTAAGCCAGGCCCCGCTGCCTAGTGGCCGAATTATCCCTCAATTTGAAAGTGAGAGGAAAATGGCTGACACAGCAACATTACGCGGATAATGGAGTGGCGGAGGTGGAGTCGGCGGTGATGATGGTGGTGATGGGATGATGTTGGAGGCTGGCGGAGGGGAAGTGAGGGGAGAAGAGGGGGAGGCCCAGCCGCCATTGACTCCAACAGCTGTGTGTCCGTCTGGATTATCGATTTTATCCTTCTCTGTCCGGCACGGACAAGACACACTGATGGCGCCGCTGCCCGCAGGCATCCGGTGCGTGCCACGGCCCGCGGCGGCCTGTGGGGGCGAGGGGAGGTGACACTGGCACACTCCCCACACAGCTCCTCGTTATTCATGAAGTGAAAACTTACAGATTTACCGTAACATTAATTTCGTGTTACAAATTCACCGTAACATTAGATTTGCTTCATGTGTATTTCCGTGCAGTGAAAACGTGAATGTGTGTATAAAATCTAGAAAATTGTATGTAATGGACAAGAGAATTTAACATTTCAACAAAATAAAGGTGGCTCTTTATATACCAGATCTAAATAACTTTAAAAAGGGAGTAGCAAGACATGATGTTACGTATTATCTCATGATGGGAGCAAAAATACAGAGGATGAGGCATCCCTCGCTTCATCACTCTCAGTTGGCCTTCACAGCACGCACAGAGTACAGTGACAGTATTATTCCAGCCAAGCAGCAATGTGTGGTCTACCTGTGGCCCCGTCGTTATTCTTATCATTTGAAAGTATACTTCGATCAGTTATAGCATAGCTCCTCTCCTTTAGACACTTCACAGTGGGTGTATGTTATCCTTCAAGTTTTTTTTTTTCAAGATTAACGAGTTACCTTTCATCTTAAGTCCCGCAAATATGAGAGTACAGTGCTGGATAACACACACACACACACACACACACACACACACACACACACACACACACACACATCAAGACACACGAACAAAACCCAATTATGTCACTTACAGTATCAGACAAACCTTCACACTCCTCCCCTTATAACGCCTCGTAAACAAAACCCAGTCCAGCCTGCCAGCCTCAGCGTGGCGGCAGCAGCAGCAGCAGCAGGACGGCAGGCGGCCAGCGGCACCACCTCCCGCCGCAGCTTCAGTGGACCAGCTGGA
>NC_087157.1:26118115-26135615 GCF_035594125.1 Scylla paramamosain
GTAATGCAGGGAAAGATTGTCAGCGTGAGAGATGAAACAGAAATAGTAACACAAGTACATGAAAAGAGGAAGGAATAGCAGTCCTCTCGCGGCGGGTCTTCTGGACTGGCAAGGGAAAGGGAAGGGGAAAGGAACGCATGGGAGTGAAATTGAGGGGGCGGGCATGCAGAGTGGAGGGCGACAGGTGCGCCACAAACGCCATATTCAAGCCGAGTCGTGTCGTTTGTATATTCAAAAGAAGGAAAGCGTAGTCCTCCGTATTCAAATTGGAGCTCTCACAAATCCCCGTGGCCAGAGTGGTTGGGCTCAAAACCTTGTTACTGCTGCCACCATTTCGTGAGTCCTTGGTATTGCATCTGGCGCGCCACGGACAGCCGCCCCCCTTCTACTCCTCCTCCACCTCTTCTATCCATGAACGGGCGGGACACCTTTTTACATAGAGACGTGTCCACCACCTCCACTACCACCACCACCACCACCACTACCACCACCACCACTACCACCACCACCACCACCACCACCACCACCTTTGTATAAATTGTAAAGAAACACGAAGGAAAAGGAAATATTTGCACAGCGTTCCTACGTAAAAGGGTTATGTGTGTCTGATGGTTTAGGGGCATCATTTTGCTGGTATTATCTGGTGATGTGTGTGTGTGTGTGTGTGTGTGTGTGTGTGTGTGTGTGTGTGTGTGCGTGTGCGTGCGTGCGTGCGTGCGTGCGTGCGTGCGCGCGCGTGTGTACCATATTCTAAAACACGTCTGCGTCACACCTCCACTACTTTAAAAGGCTCTGGTTGAAGTGATACGTTTTTTTTTTCTTTTTTTTTATTGAAAAGATTTCTGCATTATTATTATCATGAGAAACACTCTTGAGAATCCGGCTAATCATCTTTGTGGGCTTTGAAAATAGTCGTGGTGAGAGAGTGAAGTGTTTCGAATATGGCCGTGTGTGTGTGTGTGTGTGTGTGTGTGTGTGTGTGTGTGTGTGTGTGTGTGTGTGTGTGTGTGTGTGTGTGTGTGTAGGCAAAGGAATATCGTGCCTTGTCGTGCCTCACAATGCCGGACAACTTAACGCCGGGCCAGCAATCCGTGAGCCTCCCCTCGCGTGTCCGCCACACACAATAATTTGTCAGTGGCGTGACGTGAGGGTTGGCGGGCCGGCGCGAGTCACCAGTGTTGCATGGACTGTTATCCCTCGCCGGCGACACCCGCTTACGACCGCGCTGAACGACCCGCCCGGCGACCAGCTGGCCAAATGGTCTTTTCACCCACACGTGAGCGCGCCGTTCACTGATGCTTGATTTACTCTCCGCATTGTGCCTTTTTTTTTCTCTCCCGTCGCTCGTGTTTGCATGGCCGAGGCGCTGCTACTGCTGCTGCTGGCTGGTACGCGAGGGAGAGGAAAATGATATTCTACGAAAATCTAAAAATATAACTACATATTTTTCCTCTTCGTGTACTTTAAAACACTATAGATTTTCCTGGCACATACACTAAGGGAAGGAAAATCATACTCTACCAGAAAAACAAAAAACTAACCGCGTCTATTCATCTACTTACAAATCGAAAGACGTATAAATTTTTTCTACCAGGTACGCGAGCAAGACGAAAAAGTATGCTCAACTAAACAACTGAAATCTAACTACATATTCATTCATCGCCGTGTACTTTAAATATCGATTGTTCTGCCTACCTGTCTGCCGATGCACCAGCTCAGACTGACCTACTTACCCACTCTCCCTCACCTCTTTCACTGTCCCTCCTTCTCTCTTCCATTCCCCCCCCTCTCTCTCTCTCTCTCTCTCTCTCTCTCTCTCTCTCTCTCTCTCTCTCTCTCTCTCTCTCTCTCTCTCTCTCTCTCTCTCTCTCTCTCTCTCTCTCTCTCTCTCTCTCTCTCTCTCTCTCTCTCTCTCTCTCTCTCTCTCTCTCTGCCTGTCCTTGCATGTCTCTACCTGTCTGGACTTGACGGGGATGGAGTGAAGTGTTGGCGGCGCAGTGTGGCGTGTGATTCTGAAGCACTGCAACACTCATTCTGTAGCTCTTGTGTTGCCAAATACTTCTCAGCGACCGTGTCTGCAGAGAGAGAGAGAAGGGGGGATGAGGGGCAGTTCTCTCTCTCTCATTCCTTTGTACATTTTAATGGATCCTCTGTCATTCATGGCTTCTTTCTATTAATCACCCTTTCTCTTCACCTCCCTTCCCTTCACCTCCCTTTCCTCCACCTCACTTCCCTTCACCCCGCATCCCTTCATACCCCTTCTCTTCATTCCCCCTTCATTTCACCTTTCTTTTGGTTCCGTGATATTTTCGTTTCATGAGTTCTCTTTGATGTTTGTGTTGTTTTGGGTAGTTTTGTATTTATCGGTCTCATGTATATATTGCTTCTTTTCATGACTTCTTTCACTTGTTATCTTGCTTAGTGGTTCTCTCTCTCTCTCTCTCTCTCTCTCTCTCTCTCTCTCTCTCTCTCTCTCTCTCTCTCTCTCTCTCTCTCTCTCTCTCTCTCTCTGGGTTCGAACTGGTGGCGGCGGGATGATAGGTGAGGGCGTGCACCATCCCGCCTGTCACCCCGGGGCAGGGGTGGCGGGGTAGAGGGGGGACCAGCAGCCACTTGGTGGGGATCCGCCAGCTCGCCGCGGCTCACACACGGGAAATCTTAAAGCAAAATGTGAGGAAACTTGACTTCTTGGTCCACCGCGAAGGAACTTTAGGTTTGACCCGAAATGCTCCCGTGTCTGCCTGTATGTCTGTCTGTCTGCTTTTGTACCCTACACTGGCTCTTGCTTCTCCATTTTATTTCTTTGATTTTCTCTCATTTTGTTCTTTCTTTGATCTATCGTATTATTTTCCTCCTCCTATTGCCTGTCTTTTCAATTACGTGAAGTTGCAGCGGCGTTATATATATATATATATATATATATATATATATATATATATATATATATATATATATATATATATATATATATATATATATATATATATATATATATATATATATATATATATATATATATATATATATATATATATATATATATATATATATATATATATATATACTGTGGCATTGTTCATTCCTTGTCTTGTGTCGCGTTGGTTGTTTGAGTTGCATGGCGTTCCTAGGAGGTGCTTCCCGTGCCTCGTCAGCGGCGCGGCGTCCTCACTGCCATTCCCGCGCTCATCATTAACAGCCGATATTGTCGCCTTTGTTGTGTGGCGAGTCAGTGGGCCGCCCCTCACGGCTGTCCCGGCCCGCTGTGTGTCACGAATCGCGGAGCCTTCTGCCGCCACACACCACATAATGCAGATGAAACCTGCTGTCTGCCGCACGCGCACACACACACACACACACACACACACACACACACACACACACACACACACACACACACACACACACACTTTTTTTTTTTTTTCCTCTCTCCTGCGGGTGCTCCTTAGCCAGGGCTGCGGGACCCATGAAATGAGGCGTACAACATTCTTGCCCCGACGTGTTCCTCTTCTTCCCTGTCTCGGCGGAGAAGTTGCAGCTGCTGCTCTCACATAACAAGTTAGTCGGTCGCCAGAGTTGTGGTGAATACATCGACGGTGTTTCCTCGGGCTCTTAACACCATCCAACTTGTGGGAAATGTGGCGGGGTGCGACGCCGCCCTGGGAGGCTGCGAGCGGCCTTGGATGACCTACTACATCAACAGCACCAGCAGCATCAGCAGCAACAGCAACAGTAGAGGGAATGTCTGTTTTGATAATGTTGAATTCGAAAACACCGGAGAGTCAGTATAAGCCAAACTGCACCAGAGTGACTGTAACTAATGCATGTGTGTCGTATATGTTTTTGATACATGCATTCAATTCCCTAACATTTTTCATTTTTCATCTTACTCTTGTATCGCCCCGCTTTTATTCACGTGTGTTCCCCTTGCTCATTCCTTTCATTTCGAGTCCGCTCCGTCAGGACACTGTCCTGGTCATTGCTTCCCTTCCTGCCTCGCCGCGCCCTTCCTCCCCAAGGTCCCTACATCTTGCCTGCTCGCCCTTGCGCCCTAAATAACTCACTGAGAGAGAGAGAGAGAGAGAGAGAGAGAGAGAGAGAGAGAGAGAGAGAGAGAGAGAGAGAGAGAGAGACAGAGAGAGAGAGAGAGAGAGAGAGACAGAGAGAGAGAGAGAGAGAGAGAGAGAGAGAGAGAGAGAGAGAGAGAGAGAGAGAGAGAGAGAGAGAGAGAGAGAGAGAGCACAGGACCGACTGCTGAATAAATTTCCCTGCATAGGTTCTCCTGGTGACGACTTTGAGGCAGCGCATGGACACAATATCGCACCACAAATAGCATGTCCCCGAACACACACTGCCCATTGTCTCCACGACGCTAAGTGACGTGGGAGGGAGACTGGGGTAGACGCTGGAGGAGGGGGAAAACTGGGGACACACTACCTCCTTCCTTGTCTCTCTTCCTCCTCCTCGGCGCAGTAGTTCACCTGATGGATGGAACATTAGATTTAGATCACGTGCGGGTACAGGTATGGATTCAACTCCTGGATCTTGATTGAGTGTCGTTAACGGGATTCTGATGTGTTTGCGATTGGTACGCGCACGTCCGAAACATTGCCTAATCGGTGTGTGTGTGTGTGTGTGTGTGTGTGTGTGTGTGTGTGTGTGTGTGTGTGTGTGTGTGTGTGTGTGTGTGCGCGCGCGCGCGCGCGCGCTCTCTGTCTACACCTTACACCATCGCCTTCACTATTCTCCATCTTTCACTTCATATCAGTTTAGCGCATCACAAACAACCTCGTATGAACCAACTTGTCAACTCTTGTTTACCCTTCCCTTGCGTTTCTTTGCACCAAACACCACCACTCACTCACTCACGCACTCACTCGTCCGTCCACTGTGTCCGTCCGTTAGTCCTTAGCTCTCTGTCAGCCTCTCTTCATCCTCCTTCCTCCTTGAGCCACTTCCGTGTAACTTCCAGTCCATCTTTACATTCCCTCAGGTTGACAGACGAAGGGTCATAAAAAAATCAGCATCTCGGGAAGCTAATATCCAGCCACTCACTTACCTGCACCGAGCGAACGACAGCCAAGTTTTTATATTCGTCAATAGTTGGTTTACTCTTTACTCAATATGCTGAGGGAGGACGGGGAGGAGGAACAGGAGAGGAGGAGGAAGAGGAAGGGTTGGCGGTCAAAGAAGACTAGTGGAGATAGTTCGTTGCGTGTGCGTGTGTGTGAGCGAGAACCCCCGCCAGGAATATGTACTTTTAGAGAAGGAAAACAGAGAGGCTTGGTGGTGGTGTTTGAATAGCGTGCAATTATCATGCGAGGCTCCGGAATGCTGCCGCGGATGTGAGCGCTTCCCAATTTTGATCTGGTGACCCTTGAGAATGGAGGAGTGCATTGGAGAGTGGCACGCAGGTACACACACACACACACACACACACACACACACACACACACACACACACACACACACACACACACACACACACACACACACACACACACACACACACACACACACACACACACACACACACACACACACACGCCACGTACCACTGACACGCCAGCACACACATTTATTATTCTTGTGATCATTCTCTTTTTTTCTCTCTCTTTCTCTCTATTTCTCGCTCGTACTTCATATTCCTTCCTATCTTTCCTCGTGATTTTGTTTTCTTTATCTTGCGTTCGTATCTTTTTCCACTGCTCTTCCTCCTCCTCCTCCTCCTCCTCCTCCTCCTCCTCCTCCTCCTCCTCCTCCTCCTCCTCCTCCTCCTCCTCCTCCTGTTTATAATTCTTCGCGTCAGTATTTCTCTTTTTTTTTCCTTTTTCTTTATCACTTGACTCTTCTCATCTTTCTCTTTTCTTTATTTTTCCTATCTATCTGTACGCCTCTTCGTTTTCAGTCTTTAATCTATTATCTTTTCCCTTTCCATTTTCGTGTTTTTTTTTCCTCTTTTGCTCTCTTTCGTATTTCTTTCTAAGTATATTTCTCTTCATTTGCTTTACTTTTCGTTTCCGTGTCTCCTTTGCCTCTTACTAATTCATTTTATTCTTGTATTTTTTTTTTCTGCCTTCCTGCAACTAAGAACCTAAATTTAGTTCAGGTACGTTTGTTAACTGTCTCTCCTATGTCCTTGTCTTCCTCCTCCTCCTCCTCCTCCTCCTCCTCCTCCTCCTCCTCCTCCTCCTCCTCCTCCTCCTCCTGCTCTTCCATACTCAGCATCTCAGGGCGACGACCAGTAACTGTGTAGACTAAATAACCGCCCTTCCATTCCTCCAACCAATTTCTCTCCCTTTCTTTTTACCAATTCTTCCTCCTCTTCCTCCTCCTCCTCCTCCTCCTCCTCCTCCTCCTCCTCCTCCTCCTCCTCCTCCGCCTCCTCTTCCTCCTCCTCCTCCTCCTCCTCCTCCTCCTCCTCCTCCTCCTCCCCCTCCTCCTCCTTATCCTTCTCGTTCTCTTGCTCTTCCTTTTCTTCCTGACACTATCTTTTCTACTTTTAACTTGCTCTCTTCTCTCTCCTCTTCCTCCTTCTCTTCTTCTTCGTTCTCCTATCCTTCGTCCTCCTCGTCCTCTTCCTCCTGACACATCTTTTGTACTTCTACCGTGTCCTCCTCCTCCTCCTCCTCCTCCTCCTCCTCCTCCTCCTCCTCCTCCTCCTCCTCCTCCTCCTCCTCCAGGGCTTAAGGCTTAATTCCATCAAGCTTTCTGCCTACCCTGTCCCTTCCGTTTGTATCGCGGTCCATTTTCTTTCCGTCCTCGCCTCGTTTCTCCTCCGCGGTTGTCATTTGTCCGCATCGTTCCTACCTGTTGTCTTGTGGAGCATGTCATATTTCACCAACACGCTTACGTTCATTCGCTTTATTTCCTTCTTTCCTTTCTTTCCTTCCTTCATGTCTTCGTGTCTCCTCCTCCTCCTCTTCTTCCGTGAATGGATGAGTTATTTTAATTTCGTCGAGTTTGTTTTCTTTTGTTTCTTTTCCTACCTCCCGTCTCCTCGCCACCCACCCCTACCCCAAGTTCTCCTCTTTTCTTCTTTTTTTTTTTTCTGAAGCGTGGGTCATTGTGACGCTCCTGACTTTTTTTCTCTCTCTCTCTCTCTCTCTCTCTCTCTCTCTCTCTCTCTCTCTCTCTCTCTCTCTCTCTCTCTCTCTCTCTCTCTCTCTCTCTCTCTCTCTCTCTCTTTCGCTCTTTTTTTTTTTTTCCTTTCCAGCGCAGATAAAGTGAGAGTGTGGGTGACGGACCTGGTGGCAGTGGTGGTGGTGGTGGTGGTGGTAGAGAGAGAGGAGGGTTTGGTTGAGTAGGAAGAGGTGCAGATTTTTGTGCTTTAGAGAGGCAAGTGGTGTATGTCTGGAGCGAGGGGAAAAATATGTATAGAGCACAGGTATCAGCATCGGAGGAGGAGGACGAGGAGGACGACTACGACGAAGGAGACACCGAGGAGGAGGAGGAGGAGTTGGAAAAGGACAGGGATATGGAGGAAGACGCGAGGGAAAGAAAAAAGAGGAAGAGAGAAGTAAGAACCTTTCACATAAAAGTCGTGCAGTATTGGAGTCGCTGCATTTATAGGAAAGTCAGAGAGAGAGAGAGAGAGAGAGAGAGAGAGAGAGAGAGAGAGAGAGAGAGAGAGAGAGAGAGAGAGAGAGAGAGAGAGAGAGAGAGAGAGAGAGAGAGAGAGAGAGAGAGAGAGAGAGAGAGAGAGAGAGAGAGATTGACTAAATGAAAGACAAGAGACTGACTAACTAATATGTAGACAAAGAGAGAGAGAGAGAGAGAGAGAGAGAGAGAGAGAGAGAGAGAGAGAGAGAGAGACGTTCAATGATTGACAGTAAGACAAAGAGAAGAATCAGGAAGAATAAATGTGATTACTAAACCGAGAGGAGGAGAAAGAGGACGGTAATGACGCCAATGATGATGAAAGAAGCAATAAGTGGAAAAGAAGGCATGAAGGGGAAGTAGAGGAAAGAAAGAAAGGATGTGGAGGAGGAAGAGGAGAGGAGGAGAAAAGGAAGAGCTGAGGTTGTTTTGTGTTTCAAGATAAGTGAAGAAATAGAAAAGGAGAAAATACAAAGGTAAAAGAAAAGGAGGAATGAATGTAGAGGAAAAGGAGGAAGAGAAGGGAAAAAAGAAGAGTAGAAGGACTATGCTTGTTCTGTATTGTACAATTGATGGGAAAGATTATAAAGTAAAAAAAATGTGGAAGGAATATAGACGTTATGACGGAGGAAAAATAAGAAGAAAAAAAATTAAAATGGAAACGAAGAAAAAGAAAAAGCAATATGTATGAAAATTTGTATGGAAAAGAGAAATGGGAGAATATATATAGAGAGAGAAAAAAAGGAAAATAGGAAAAAGAAAAGATCGTAAATACTAAAAAAAAAATATATAGAAAAGAGAAAAAAGAATATAGATGTAGTGGTAAGGAAAAGGAACATAAAAATGGAAAGGAAGAAAAACAAAAGAGAACACGAAAAAAAATATGGAGAAGAGAAATTGAAGAATGTAGACATAACAGAAAAGGAGAATGGAAATGGAAAGAGAAAATGGGGAGAGAAAGAAAACCGTAAGACAGTAAAAAATAAATATAAACGTAAAAAAAGATATGGAAGAAGAGAAAAGAGAAGAATATTGTAGATGCAGCAAAAAAGAAAAGGAACAGAACAGAATTCGAAAGAGAAAATAAAAAAGATATGCCCCCCAAAAAATTGATGGAGAAGAGAAAGGGAAGAAATGTACGTACGTAGTGTTAGTCGAGGAGGAAGAGAAGGAGGAGGAGGAGGAGGAAGAGAGTAAGAAGTATACTTGTTTTGTGCTGTAGGATTGTCAAGAGGTGAGAAGACTCCAACTCCGTGCTCATACATATTAATACCCCCACCACACCCTCTCTCGCTCCCCTCTCCCCGCTCCTCACTGCACCCATTTATCTTCCCTACACCATTCCCAGCTCCCTCTCGTGCCCACTTGCTCCTCGGCATCACCATACGTGCCTGGCGACCTTTTTCAATCCTGCCACTTGGAAGGAGAGGGGGAGAATTGGAATATGCAGGTGTGAAGGTGGATGGTTTGGGTGGAGGGTGCTTGGAAGGTGTAGGGCGTTGCTGGTATAGGCGGGTGTTTGTTGAAGTGATGGTATGTTTTGGTGTATGGGTGTATTTTTAAGTTTGAGTTAGGTTTTGTGTGTGTGTGTGTGTGTGTGTGTGTGTGTGTGTGTGTGTGTGTGTGTGTGTGTTCTTGTGGTGTTTTTCGGTCAGTATGGAATTTTAAGTTGAAGGAAAAACTCATTTATCTGTTCATGTGTTCTGTCTCCTGATGATTATCTGGTTCTTCATTTCATTTAGCTTGTGAATTGGGTCTCGATGGCATGTTTCAGCTTTCTTATCTCTCTCTCTCTCTCTCTCTCTCTCTCTCTCTCTCTCTCTCTCTCTCTCTCTCTCTCTCTCTCTCTCTCTCTCTCTCTCTCTCATTTACATATCCATCATCAATCTACATGTCTCTTCTGATATTCGTCATTTTTCACGATTCCCATACAAATAGTAACCGACAAAACGAATCACTTTCACCTACAAGTAATACACTTACTTACTGATCCACTAACTATCACCGTTCATTTTCTATCAATTTTCCTTTTTATTTACGTCATTCTTTTCAGGATTCCCATACAAATATTAAACGAGTCTCATCACCTTACGAGTCTCATTCTTTATCCATTAATTGACCCACGAACCATCACCATTCAGTTTAACCTAAAAATCCTACAGAGTCCTTCAGGGTGTAGACTGCTTCCCCCCAAGGCCAGCTCGTGCCGCAGTGCCTGACAGCGGGATCTCCGGAGCGAGGAGGAAATCGGGGAAGCAGAGATGGGAGGCGGTGCTGATGGATGCGAGGCGCCGGGCTGTGAGGGCTGTGGGCGCCTAGATTAATGGTTGTGTTCGCTGAGGGATGAGAAACCGAAGCAGAGAAACCTCGATAAAACCATAAAAAAAAGGAAGGTTAAAAAAAAGGGGGATAGAAATATATATTGGTGGCAGCGCGTGGATAAGGGGCGTGGCGCGGGGAGCGGTGACAAGGTGGCGAGGCAGTGCTGGGAAAATAGTGCACGAGGACCAGGGTTGAGTCCTCCTTAGGTCCGGACTCTCCATAATCCGTTGTTTGGCTTTATCCAGCTCGGGGAGGAGGCTTAAAGGGGAGACTCAGGAGGCGCGGTGAGCAGGAAGGCAGTGACCAGACTTGCACGCTGCAGAGGAGTGAGTAGATGATCTAGATTGTACTGAAAAAGGGTGAGTATTTAGAAGTGAAGAGATTATGTCGTCGATGAGCAGAGTGGTACAGCTGAGGTAATGGTACAAGGGGACAAAGGAAGTTGCGATTGATTTGTTCGCTAGTGAGAAATAAATAGATAATCCAGAATTCAAAGAAAAGGAAAAGGAGTATAGAGTTTGACTGTGTTTCATGAACGCGTCCAGATTAACAACGAAGGCAAGAAGACAAATACAACAACGAATGACTAACTAGCTACAGAGGGATAGATAGATAACGAACAGAGCGATAAACAGATACCGCAGACTCAACAGGAAATAGAAAAAGAAGTGCAGAGCTTGATCGTGTCTCAAGAACGCAACAGCCAATATTATGAATGAAGACAAGAAGACACAGATAACACCGAATGACTTACTCGTTACTTAGAAATGAATAAGTAACGTACACTAGGGAAAAAAAAATGCGGAGCTTGAACTTATCCTGATAACGCAACAGCCAAGATTTACAGGTTTCACTGCAATACAAAATAATTAGCAGTAGAACTAATGCATGAAATCTATATAAGCATCTGCAAGGAAGGGGATAAAAAAGAATATGCAATTTCTATCCAGTTTGTAGATTGGAGGTGGCTGCAGAACAAGTAAAAATGTCTCAGAGCGACTATTAATTAAGGAAAGATGTATGAAATAGCAGCCAAAGGGTTAACAACGAAGAGAAAACGACAAAGAAAACACCAATTGACTTGTTCACTAAGGAAAGATAAATGAGACATCGTATACAAGAGAAAAAACAAAAGAAGTATACCGGAGAGTTTGCCTTTACCTCGAGAACACGTCAGGCCGAGATTAACAACGAGGACAAGAGACAAAAGAACACAACGATTCTTCTTAAGGGAGGAGGCGGAATACCAAGGATGGCCGACGTGCAGAGAGGAGAAAATGGAAAGGAAACTCGGTAATTGTAATCACGTCAGGATGGGAATTGAAGAAGCCCCGGCAAGACACTGTGGTTGGGGAGGGATTCCGCCCTCTGTCTGGGAATCTGTGGAGGAGGAGGAGGAGGAGGAGGAGGAGGAGGGGAAAGAGGGGGATGTGTGAGGATGGCTACACGGGCGGGACAGCTCTTGAGGGTACAGGTTTCATGTCCCTCCTCCTCCTCCTCCTCCTCCTCCTCCTCCTCCTCCTCCTCCTCCTCCTCCTCCTCCCCCTCCCCCTCTGCGTGTCATCGCTTCCTTCACCAGTGCTTTAACCATTGCCGCCTCCTCATCCACCTCTTCCTTGCACCTCTCTTCCCTTCCTCCACCACCACCACCACCACCACCACCACTACAACTTACATCCCACTCCGCTGTCAGGATAGGAGAGAGAGAGAGAGAGAGAGAGAGAGAGAGAGAGAGAGAGAGAGAGAGAGAGAGAGAGAGAGAGAGAGAGAGAGAGAGTGTTTAGCCTCACACCTCACACCTTCATCACCACAAATATAAGACGCGTTTCTGCAAGACTTTTTTTTTTAATTCCTTAACAAAAATACGCAGGAAAGTAACAAAAAATCCTGTATATCCATTAATAACAAAGAAAAGGCTACACTATAATCACGGTGCACATGACTCAACGCAGGAGGAGAAACAGGAAGAAGGAAGAAGGAGGCACGGCGGTTGCTAATGAAAACGGAAGCAAAAATATAATGGGGGAAAATATTTAACGCCCGTGAGTATAGCGAAGATTGGTAATTTTCCTGCAAAAAGAGCCTAATTACGCTGGAGATAAAGTAAGTTACTGCAGGAGGACCTCGTGTCGACGAAGGAGTTTAGAAACGGGATGTTTAGTGGGACTGAAGACGTGGGGCTGCCTGCTGGGTGGGGGTGGGGGTGGGGATGGAGGGGCGGTGCAGCACGGGAAAGGGGAAAGCAGAGTGGAGCGGTGAGTGAGGCAAAAGCAGAAGCAGGAGCAGAAACAGAAGCAATAGTCAGCGGAGGAGAAAGAGACGGGAAAAGAGTGGAGAGAGAGAGAGAGAGAGAGAGAGAGAGAGAGAGAGAGAGAGAGAGAGAGAGAGAGAGAGAGAGAGAGGAGGGCGGAGGGGGTTACGGAGGAAGAGGAAGAAGAGAAAGCAAAGGAAAAGGAGGATAGAAGCAGTACGAAGAGGAGGAGGAGGAGCCAGCGCGCCGTTGCCTCACCCTGGGGGCGGAGCTCATGCCAAGGACACCTTTAAGTTCGCTTCGGCAGGTTTTTAGTTAAGAGCTCAAACACGACGACATCTTCTTGGGGAGGGGAGGGAAAGGAGAGCGGGAGGAGGAGGGGAAGGAAAGTTCAGGGCGGGATCTTTATTTTCCGCCGTAGTTCACGATCAAAGTAAACCCAAGGAAGTCACCAGGGAACCCGCGGCAGAAGAAACCAATTAGCTGAGGAACTTGTGGTGAAAAGCATTTGACTGAGGCAGCCACGGGGAAAGTGTTTGTTGGAGGAACATCTGGAGGGGAAAAATGTAAGAAGGGGGTGAGAAAAAGGAGGGGCGGGGAGGGTGACGATGGATGAAAGCTCCTCTGAGGGCAGTGTGTCGTTGGAACGCTTCTGGCGGGAGTATTTGATAAGGTCATCATCAAAGGGAGTGCTCGCCGCCTCTTCTGCGCCCACGGAATATACCTGAACCTAAGCCCGCCGCCAAAGGACGTGAAGGAGCAGTCCAGGCCGGCAGCGGAGAACCAGCAAGAGAGAACCGAACAACTGGACCGGCAGGGAAGAACAGAAGTAAACGGGCAAGGAGGAACCGAACAACTGGACCGGCAGGGAAGAACCGAAGAATTGAACCAACAAAGAACCGAACATGACAGGAAGGAACCAAAGAATTGAACCAGCAGGGGAGAACCAAACAACTAACTAGATCGACAGAGAGGAACCAAACAGGCCACACCATCACCACCACCTACTCGTACAATGGGCTTCCTTCGTTAACATTGTCAGTACTGTAAAAAAAGAAATGTCTTCATAGTCACAAAGAAAAAAAAAAGGTTAAATTTATTTTTCCTAGACCAGAGAACTATTTAAGAGACTCTAGCATGGGTGGATAAAGAAAAATAAAGCAGTGAAAAGGTTAAGAAAACACTGGGCATCACAAGCACCTGAATTTAGGTGAGGGACAACAACATTAGGGACTTCGGGGCCTTAAGGGTGTGAGGGCGGGCAGACCCTTACCTCCCTGCACCCTGAGAGGCCTGATGGGAACGAAGATGAGATTAATATGCTTATTGAGTGCCTGTCGCAGCCCCTATTGCCTTACATCAATATGGAAGGTGTGCGGAGGTGTGAGGAGGCGACGCTGTAGGAGGAGGAGGAGGAGGAGGAGACCGAAGAGGAGGAAGAAGAGTAGAAGGAGCAGGAGGAGGAGAAGGATTAGTAAATGGGAAGAAAGTTGGAGTGTAGAAAGGAAGGTGTAAAAAAAAGGAAGAAAGGACAGATATGAGGAAGAGAAGGAAAAAAGACGAGTATTGAAAGCAAAAAACAGAAAAGGAAGAGAGAAGGAGGAGGACGATAACGAAAAGAATTAGCTGATAAAGAGAAGTAGTGGTCATTATATATATATATATATATATATATATATATATATATATATATATATATATATATATATATATATATATATATATGAACTGAAAAATATTACAAATCGTGTGTGTGTGTGTGTGTGTGTGTGTGTGTGTGTGTGTGTGTGTGTGTGTGTGTGTGTGTGTGTGTGTGTGTGTGTGTCCGGCCATGTACAGGTTCTTAATTATCGACAGAAGATGAAATCATGATAATTACCGTATGTAAATTTGCAACCTGAAGAATGACAAATTAACACACAAAAAAGAAATGATGGAGTGTGTGCCAGAGAGAGAGAGAGAGAGAGAGAGAGAGAGAGAGAGAGAGAGAGAGAGAGAGAGAGAGAGAGAGAGAGAGAGAGAGAGAGAGAGAGAGAGAGAGAGAGAGAGAGAGAGAGGAAATAAGGGAAGGGTCTGAGGAAGGTGAAGGAGAAGCGGACGAAAATATGAGGCATGGTGTCAAAAAAGTGTTAGTCAATTAATCGCGGTGCGCAGGAGATGCAGGTGAAGAGGAGGAGGAGGAGGAGGAAGAGGAAGAGGAGGTGGAGGTGGAGGAAATAAAACAGGGAAGATATGAAGGGAAAGTTGTGGACGCAAGGGAGTAAGAAAAGGGAGTTTATGGGGAGGTTGGAATTGGAGAATGTGTGGAGGAGGGAGTTGCTTTTATTAGTTTGTGGTTTGGATTCTCCTCTCTCTTAGATTGTGTGGAGTGACGCCTTCACCACCACCACCACCACCACCAATACATATAACACTACTCCTCCTCATCATCATCATCATCATCATCATCATCATCATTACCATCATCATCACCTTCACCACCACCACCACCACCACCACCAGCTCTCTCTTCTCCTCTCTCCTCTCCTCTCCTCACCTCTCCTTCCTCTCTCCCAGCCCCCTCAATTTGTCTTCGTCTTTCCTTCACCCTAAAAAAAATAATAGAAAAATCGGATGAGATGCCTTGTACTCGTGTTTGTGTTTTAATTAGCGGCGGTAACCTGATTGTTGCCCGTGATTACCTTACCTGAGTTACGGCCAGGTATGGGAAAGGGCAAGGTGGGAGCGTAGGTTTGTGATAGGTGTGAATGATAGGCTGGGTTAGAAGAAGGGAGGTTGGTGGGAAAGGAAAGGCTGTAGATTTGCTAGGATAAAGAGAGAATAACAATGGGAGAGAATGGGAGCTGGGAAGGAGATGGGAGAGGAAGAGAAGACTGGGAAGATGAAGAAGGTTAGGAAAGTAGGCGTGCATGTTGGTAAGAAAGCGAGAAGATGAAGGAATAGGAAGGAAAGAAAAGAAAGAAAGATGACGGTAGGAAGACGAAGAAAGAGGTGGATGAGGAGATAAAACAGTTAGGAGACTAGAAGATGCTGACATGGAAAAAGAAGTGGAACAGGGAGGGACGGCTGCTAAGAGAAGTGAAAGTAGGAAGTGGGTGAAGAGATAAATAAGAGACAAGAAGATGGAGTCGTGGAAGAAGGAACTGGAGAGGTGAGGGTGAACTGCTAGAAGAGGGAAGGGAGTAAGGCAAGTCAAGGCTGCTAGGAGGGTGTCGGGTGGGAGGGAATGGAACGAGGGCGTGGCAGTGGAGGTTCCAAGGGTTAATGTGGATGATGTTGGCTGTGGAAAAGCCGATGATTGACCAATTGGCGCACAGATTGAAGGTCCGGAAAACAAGAACGTGACGCAAAATTGAAAGGAAGTCTCGATCTTATGAAAATAAATGAATACATCAGACATTGACTAATTTATACAGAGATTACTGGTATAGAAAAAGAAATACACCGCAAATGTGAAACTTAACCCTGATTAAATCGAAAATTATAATGCTAAAAAAAGACATGAAAATAACCCAGTATGTATTGAGGTAATGAACTCTCAAGAAGAAAAATACTATTACCAAAGTGAAAAAGGAAAGGTACAAAGAAAGGAGACGAAGAGACACCAATAAAGAAGAAAGGGAAGAAGAGGAAGACAAAGAAGGGAAGAAGACACACAGGTTATCGAGTATTAAGAGTGAAGGACAGAATCACAAGACAAAATACACGATGATCAAAAGATGAAAGGTAATGACGGAAAAATGTGTATAAAGAAAGAGGGAAGAAGAAGAAAGGAGCTGAAGAGAATGAAATAGTGAAGGTCATGGAAGGGAAGAGATGAAAAGAGAGGGAGAGGAAAAGAAGAGGAAAGAGAAGATGAAGAGGAGAAGGAACCACAAAGAACGAAGGGAGAAGAAAGAGAGAAGACTGAAAATTGAAATAAAGAACCACAGCAAAATAATAAAAAAAAAGAACATAAAATAAAAGCAACGTGTAAAAATGGAACGTCCTTTGTAGGAGATGAAAAAAAAACCAGGTATTTAATTTTCTTCCTAAAATAATATGTGGAAACAGTGGCGTCAGTTGTGTCAGCCTGCAGGGACGTACGTGTGTGTGTGTGTGTGTGTGTGTGTGTGTGTGTGTGTGTGTGTTTCATCTGGTAGTAGTGGTGGTGGTGGTGTTGACAGCTCCATCAGATGAAAAGAAGAGAGAGTGAGAGAGAGAGAGAGAGAGAGAGAGAGAGAGAGAGAGAGAGAGAGAGAGAGAGAGAGAGAGAGAGAGAGAGAGAAACCCTTGCAAGTCTCGTGTGAAAGCGAAATAATTTATAATCACGCCACAGAAAGAGGAGATAGAAAGGGTGAGAGAACGAGGCGAGCGAGGGACAGGAAGAGAAAAAAAGAATGACGAGGAAAGAAAAAGAAAGAGAAGTGGAGAGAGAGAGAGAGAGAGAGAGAGAGAGAGAGAGAGAGAGAGAGAGAGAGAGAGAGAGAGAGAGAGAACAGTGCATATCACCTTTGCTCTCTTCTGTAATAAATACGAGAGAGAGAGAGAGAGAGAGAGAGAGAGAGAGAGAGAGAGAGAGAGAGAGAGAGAGAGAGAGTCATTAAGGCCGGACACACACACACACACACACACACACACACACACACACACACACACACACACACACACACACACACACACACACACACACACACACACACACACACACTTGCTCCTCTCTCTCCAGTGTTTGCGATGACGGTGATTGCACACATTAGACTAAAGAAGAACGACCTCACATAATCATATCCCATCACCACCACTCGCTACCTCCAGGAGAGAGAGAGAGAGAGAGAGAGAGAGAGAGAGAGAGAGAGAGAGAGAGAGAGAGAGAGAGAGAGAGAGAGAGAGAGGGGTACATCGATGCAGGCGAGTACCGCAAGGATGAGACTGCAGCTGCTAGAGCCTCAGAATAGTGGAATAGTGAGCTGTAGGAGGGAAGTAGTAGAATGTGGAATGGTCTGATGTAGTAAGGGGAGACCTGATGGGGTAGGGACGGGACTGCCAGGGTAGGGTAAGGAAAAGACTGCCAGGGTGTGGAGAAAAGACAAACTGGGTGATAGGTAAAGTTTTAGGGTGACAGGGAGACTAACAGGGTGAGGAAGTGTCTGGTAGAGTGGGAATAGGTCTGAAAGGGTGAGAAAGGCGTTGTCAGGGTTTGAGAGCGTATGAATCTAGGTGATAGGCAATCTTAGAGAAACGGGAGGTCCGGTAGGGTGAGGAAAGATGAGGTCAGTAAGCGGGGGGAAGGTCTCTATATTGAAACGGCATTTAAAAAGAAAAAAAAGCAGGATGACGGGAAGAGGAAGA
>NC_087157.1:26140615-26143115 GCF_035594125.1 Scylla paramamosain
GTGTGTGTGTGTGTGTGTGTGTGTGTGTGTGTGTGTGTGTGTGTGTGTGTTTGCTTATACCATCACCACAAGCACCACCACAGCTTTTGTGTGTATGTAAGAGTGCGTGTCTTAGTATTGGCTGGTCTGTATGGTTGAGAGAGAGAGAGAGAGAGAGAGAGAGAGAGAGAGAGAGAGAGAGAGAGGAGTGAAGGGGGTCAGTAAAATTATTCAGTGTCACGTCGGTTATTCATCGAGGAGCGTATGGTGCGTGCTGGTACTCGCAGGGAGGGAGACACGAGTGGCTGCGGGGAGAGGCGAGGGGCGAGAGGGAGGGAAGGAAGGGCCATCAGCCGCGCCCAGATCCTGCTGAGTACTCGTCATCGCTCTTCCTTATCATTATTCTCTTACACTGGCAGTTCTAGATCCCAGGCGCAACAAAAACACGAAATGCCCTTCTTATCAGGTCGCAGCTGACGAATGAGGTGGTATTAAGGGCGTGTGTAGCGCTGCCCGCCGCCCCGCCGCCCTCGCTGAGTCCGCGCCTCTGGTCCAGGGCAGCGCTAGGGTCCTTGTCGCGCCGCCTGTCTTCCCGCGGGTTACGTCCCTCCGTGTGCGATTTTTGAGTTGCCAGAAATAATGTTCTTGGCAGAAAATAATGGGTGGATTTTCTGACTATTGAATGTTAAGGCGACGAAGCTTGGCGTGTGTTAAGTGCTCGCCACCCCGCTGCTCTCCGCGACGCCCTCACGCCCTCACTCCCTCACCGTCACGCCGGGGCCAAGGTGGAAAGTGTGAAACTTCTAGGATCTTTATCACCGTAAAGAAGGAAAAAGCGTCATTTTATCACCCCGGCCTTCAGGAGTGACGGCGCCGAGGATTGACATCCATTCAAGATAGTTATCGTCCATTCTCCTCACGGCGCCCCGCCCCGGAGCAGCCGCCGCGGGGACACGCAGCGCCGCCACTGTTCCCTCACCCACAGGGAAACTTGGGGACTTAGGTGAAGCTGTACCGCAAGTAATCAGACTGATATCCATTCCTGCAGGAGTGGCCCAAGTTAGAGGTAAGACGTTAGCCAAGTGTATAATGTGAGTGGTGGTCTGCTCCCTCCACGCCGGCAGCTCTGCTTCGCCTCACGGCAGACTGGACCGAACGACCAGGAACCCAACACGGCCTGAAATGTCTGCAAACACGAAGGCAGAAAACATCACAAGTCAAACTAAGCCCGCAGTAAACAAGGGAGTTTGGGTCTGGAGCGAAGCAGTTCAGGGAAGACCAAACTTAGCGCGCAGTTCATCGTGAGTGGCGGAGCCCAAATGCCGCTTTAAGGCTTCACCCCGAGCATCCCGCCGAGGACAGAGATGAGGGTCACCTGCCTACCGCCGGACAAATCACTAGGTAGATGTAATCCTTCCCGTCCCTTATCCCCCACCCACCACCACCACCACCACCACCACCGTCAATCATATTTCGTAGCGACTCCCACACACACATACCTATAAGCTCCTCCCCATTCTCAGAGTCGCCCCCACAGTCTCCCCAACAACAGCAGCCTCCTACGATCAACATCCCCACGTAGGTACATCCGCCACCTGCATCTCTGTTCACTACTATTCCGCGCTTGCATCCTTCCTCCACCACCACCACCTCCACCACCACCACCAAACTCCAGCAGCTACAGCCCTCCACGGTAACACTCTCTCTCACTCCCTCTCTCTCTCCACCAACACTCACCATGCCTCCATTCTCCCCTTCCCCAGCCTGTCATTACTCCTCGCCTTTCCTCACAATCTCACACTCCCGGCTGCTGCTCCCTTGCTCTTTCCCTCCCTACCTTTCCCTCTCCCTCACCCCTACCCTCCCATTCGCAACACCCCTTTCCCTGCAATCCTCCCCTCGTCCCCTACCAACCATTGCTCTCTCACACACACATACACACATACTTTCCCTCCCCTCACTTTCCCCTCTTCCCTCTCCCTCGCCAGCCACAAGCCGCTCCAATAACACGTTCTCCTTCAGTCTTACATTCGAGGAAGTGAGGAAAATATCAGCGGTTTAATAGCATGGAAAGCAGAGACCCTCCCCGATGGCCTCCTTTCCCCGTGTTTCCTCTGCTGGCGGTGCGTCATAGCTAGCAGTGACGTCAGCAGCGAGCCCCGCGTCAGCAGTGTGGCCGGAACGATTGGATTCTTTTTCCAACAGGCATGGAGCGCCACCCGTGTATGAAAATAAGATTAAATTCGTTAAGTGCCTTCTCAATGTCCGGTTCGCTCGTTGTTCGCTTATTCTTGTTGCTGTTGAGGGAAGACTTAAGGAAACTATATACATAACTTGTTTCCTTCTTCTGTAGTCACTTGTAGGGTTTTCTCTTATGTATTTTGTAGGTATATGTATTTTTGAAGGACATCTGTACAAAAAATCAATATTCGAAGTGGAATTTTGAGAGGAAGTGATTATGGTGTGTGTGTGTGTGTGTGTGTGTGTGTGTGTGTGTGTGTGTGTGTGTGTGTGTGTGTGT